>NC_058094.1:93082121-93385151 GCF_020171115.1 Neogale vison
ACCCTAGTTACAGTTCCTAATGAGCTGCCCTCCAGGTCGACACATTGGGCTGCGATCACTGCACCACTAAGCCTAAACCTAGTTTTCGTTTTCAGACTTCTTTCCCAAAACCATGCCTCACATGTCCTCCAGGATGGGGTCTCTGGAGCCATACCACAGGACTGTGCCTGCCATCCCCAAGGAAACTTTGCACATCACATTTTCCCAAACCCTGCAGATTAGGAGAAACCTCCAAGGCCCCTGATCCCACCGCAATATTGGAAGTGGCTCTGGATGCAAATGCACAGTCTGAAACACCCTGATCACCTACATCCAGGCAGACACCAATGTCAATGATCCTGAGTCAGAATATTGAAACAGGCATGTCCCTATGACATCATTGGAACCCAAAATAGGTTTTCAGGCATCTGTCCTCAGATGGCTCTTCTTCAAAACCAATTTATGATACAACATCTGTTCCCTGAGTCACACAACAGAACATCTCCTGTCCCTAGAATGAAACTCAACCCATTCCAATGTCTCCATGGACCCAAACACACATTAGAACCCATCCGCAGGAGAGTCCATTACAACTCAGCCCCCTCTATTTCTCCCCCTGAGACAGCAGATCAAAACTGTCTTGTCACTAGGAGACAATTGGAATGCCAAGTGGGCTGCCCAGGTATCCATCCTTAGAACCGTGCTCTGGAGTCCTTCCGTATGGGACGTCCTGGAGCATTGCAACAGGTCTCAATTGTCCTGAAGAAGGAATCCTTGTGGTTTGGAGCATCTCACAGGTCCCATAGTAGGAAAAATTCCATGGCCTCGTGATGCTCCCCCCACTTCATGAAGGGCCCATGATGGACAGAAACACCAAACTGAGCCAACGTCTGATCTCCCTGACTTAAGATGCATGAGATCTAGATTCAGCTCTGCAGAGGGTGCCTTCTCTGCCCTCATCCTGAAACCTAAGCCTAGATTTTGTTCTCAGACTTCTGTCCTCACACTCCTGGCCCACAAGCGCTCCAGTTTGGCAGTACTGGAGCCACAATGCAGCACTCTGCCAGCCATCCAGAAGAAAAATGTTACCCTCTGGAGCTACCCAGAAACGCCAATTGACTAACAACCTGCACGCCACTAGACTCTACCCCCCAATTATACAGTCTATCCCTGGGCACTACTGCCCTGTCCGACACAGCCTGAGCCTGGAACTCCAGACTGACACCCTGACAGCTGGCCCCTCACTGAGCACATTAGTCTCACCATGGCCTTAGGTCCTCATCTTTTACCAAACTCGTTTTTCAGGCTTTGGAACCTAGACTTTATCTCCAATCATTACCCAAGGGTGAATGTGATGCTGAAATTAGAACTCATACTTCCCCATGGCAAGAAATACTGTGGATGTCAAGTTGTCCAAAATTCAGTGTAGGAGAAACCAGCGTGGCCCACGAGACCCCACCCATGCTTGAGGGCAACGTTTGGGGCACAAACACGCATTGTGTCCCTCAGCGTGAGCCCTGTTCTCAAGAAAGGCCCGTCAGTGGCTGGACCAAGAGCCCACTTATGGGGCTTGCTGTGCCCCTAGGCCCCATCCTTAACCAGAGTTCGGGCTGTCAGGTCGCCCCTTCCCAGGGCTCTGTTCTAGAATCCCACTTTGGTGAGACAACAAAGGTTTAAAAACAAAACAAAACAAAACAAAATACTCATCCCACAAAATGCGCCCAAACTCTTGGGATTGGGGCAAATCCCCACAGAGGGATATTCGTCCATGGCCCTTGAGGCCACCTCGACATTCCACAGTCATTGTTGACACAAAATCCAGAGGCTAAATCCTGAGCAAATGCCTCGCCATTTGTTCATATCCCGAAGAGTTCTCCTCATGGTGTAGATCGGGACTCCCATACCTACGTCCCCAAACCTAAGTCGAGTTTGTGTTTTCAGACTTCTGTCCCCACAGTCCTGACCAAACACCCTCCATGCTGGGGCCCCTGTTGCCACAACTCAGGAGTGTGCCTGTCCTCTCCAAGGAAATTCTACCCATTCCATTGGCAGCAACCGTACAAATTAGGAAAAACCTCCAAAGTTCCTGAGGCCATCCCAATAGTGTAGGGCTCCCAAGCCAAGCAGGGGTGATCTGACATCAGCTGAGCAACAGCCTCCACTCAGAACCAGAGACAGATGTCCACAGAGAAGAAGATTGAACCAGACAGGACCATAGGCCCTAATTGTACCCATTGCTTTGGTTTCCAGGCATTTCTCCTCAGAGGCCTGTTTTCTAATACAAGCATATGGGGTTTCCTGAGGCACCTATCAGGACATATCTGGTCTCCACATGGGAAACTTGCTCTTTGGAGCAGACTCAAAATCTCTGGTTGGGAGAATCCTTCAGGGCCCCAGTGCCACCGCCCCATTCAAAGGTTTCCATGAACACAAACCCATATTATGACCCATATGCAGGAGAGTCCATCTCAACTCAGTCTCCTTGGTTGCTCCCCTAGAGCAAGCAGATCTTACCTGTCTTGTCACTAGCAGACAATTGGAATGTGAGGTGGGCAGCCCAGGCATCCATCCTTAGAACCCTGCTCTGGAGTTGTTTCGTACGTGATGTCCTGGAGCCATCTAACAGGTCCTGACTGTCCTGCAGAAGGAATCCTTGTGGTTTGGAGCATCTCAGAACTCGCACCATGAAAAAACCTCCATGGCCTTGTGATGCTCGGCCCCTTCATGAAGGGGTCATCATGGACAGAAACCCTAAACTGAGCCTAAGTCTGAGCCTTGCCCTGACTTCAGATGCATGGGATCTCGATTCAGCTCTGCAGATGGTGCTTTCTGTGCCCTCACCCCGACACCTTAGCCTAGCTTGTGTTCTCAGACTTTCATCCTCACACTCTTGGCCCACAAGTGCTCCAGTTTGGCAATACTGGAGCCACAATGCAACACTCTGCCTGCCCTCCAGAAGAAAAACGTTGCCCTATGGGACTATCCAGAAAGCCCAAATGGGGTCAACCTGCATGCCACTCGGCTATACCACAATTATACAGTCTACCCTGGACATTAATGCACTGTTTGACAGAGTCTCCAAAACCTACGTCCCCAAACCTATGCCGAGTTTGTGTTTTCAGACTTCTGTCCCCACAGTCCTGGCCAACACACCCTCCAGACTGGGGCCCCTAGAGCCACACATCAGGACTGTGCCTCCCACTCCATAGGAATTCTGCCCATTCCATTGTCCACAATCGTACAAATTAGGAGAAACTTCCAAAGGCCCAGAGGCCATCCCAATAGTGTATGCTGCCCAGGACAAATAAGGGCCATCTGACACCAACAGAGCATCTAACTCCACTCATACCGTAGATGGATGTCCCCAGAGAAGAAGATTGAACTAGACAGGATCATAGGCCATAATCAGATCCATTGGTTTGGTTTCCAGGCATGGCTCCTCAGAGGCCTGGGTTCCAATGCCAGCATAGGTGGGGTTCCTGAGGCACCCATCAGAACAAATCTCATCTCCACGGAAACTTGTGCATTGAAGCTGTGTCAAAAGCTTAGGAGAATCCTTCAGGGTACTGGTGCCACCGCCCCATTCCAAGGTCTCCATGACACAAACACACATTAGGAACCATCCTCATGAGAGTCCATTTCAACTCAGCCCCCCCTCCCCAGTTGCTCCTGCAGAGCCATCAGATCGAACCTGTCTTGTTGCTAGGAGACAATTGGAATGTGAAACAGGCTACCCAAGCATCCATCCTTAGAACGGTGCTCTGGAGTCATTCCACATGGGACGTCCTGGAGCCGTCCAACAGGTCTCAATTGTCCCACAGAAGGAAACCTTGCAGTTTGGAGCATCTCACAACTCCCAACATGGGAAAACCTCCATGGTTTTGAGATTCCGCCCCCTTCATGAAGGGGCCAACATGGACATAAATTCCAACATGAGCCAAAGTCTAATCCTCGCCCTGACTTCAGATGCACGAGATCTCGATTCAGATCTGCAGAGGGAGCCTGCCGTGCCCTCACCCTAAAACCTAATTCTAGTTTGTGTTCTCAGACTTCTGTGCTCACACCACTGGCCTCGAAGCCCTCAAGTTTGACAATTCCAGACCCACAAAGCAGCACTCTGCCTGCCCTCCAGAAGAAAAATATTGCCCTAATGAGCTTCCCAGACACCTTAAATGAGGATAAACCTACACGGCACTCAACTGTACCCAAATTATACAGTCTATCCTGGGCACTAATGCACTGTCTGACTCAGCCTGAGTCCGGACCTCCTGACCAACACCCAGACAGCTGACTGCACTGAGCACATCGGACCCGCCATGTCCTTAGGTCATCATCTCTTCCCAACCTCGGTTTTCAGGCTTCAGAACCTAGACCTTATCTCCAATCACTGCCCAGGGTTGAACATGATGCAGAAATCAGAAATCCTTCCCCATGGCAAGAAAACTTGTGGTTGGCATGTTGTCCAAAGTTCAGTGTAGGAGAAACCAGCATGGCCCTTGAGACCCCGCCCATACTAGAGGGCTGCATTGGGCACAAACATGCATTGTGACCCTCAGTGTGAGCCCTGCCCTCAAGTATGACCTCTCAGTGGCTGGAACAAAGTCCCGCATATGGGGCTTGCCATACCCCTAGGCCCCAATCTTAACCAGAGTTAGCATTGTCCAGTCGCCCCTCCCCAGGGCTCTGCTCTGGAATCCCTCTTTTAGTGGCACACCTGAGGTAAAAAATCAGAACGGACTCCTCCCATCCCACAGAATGACCCCAAAATCTTGGAAATGGGCCAAATCCTTAGAGAGGGAGACTCACCCATGGCCCATGAGGCCTCCCCGACCTTCCACGGCCATCAGTGACGCAAAATCCAGAGACAAAACCCTGAACAAGCACTTCATACTCACCCTTTGTTCATATACTGAAGAGTTCTACTCAAGGTCTGTAGATCGGCCCTCCCATACCTACGTCCCCAAACCGAGTTTCTGTTTTCAGACTTCTGTCCCCACAGCTCTGACCCACACACCCTCCACGCTTGGGTCCCTGGAGCCACACCGCAGGACTGTGCCTTCCCTCCCCAAAGGAATGCTGCCCATTTCATTGGCCACAAACTTGCAAATTAGGAGAAACCTCCAATGTCACAGAGGCCATCCCAATAGTGTAGACCACCCAGGACAAACAGGGGCTATCTGACACCAGCTGAGAACTACCTCCACTCAGACCCATAGACAGATGACCCGAGAGAAGAAGATTAAACTGGACAGGACCCTAGGCCCTAAGAAGATTCATTGCTTTGGTTTCTAGGCATGTCTCCTCAGAGTTCTTGTTTCCAATATCAACATATGGGGTGGTTACTGAAGCACCAATGAGAACAAATCTTGTCTCCACATGGGAAACTTCCTCGTTGGAGCTGTGTCAAAACCTCCGGTTAGGAGAATCCTTCAGGGCCCTGGTGCCACCGCCCCATTCCAAGGTCTCCATGGACACAAACCCACATTATGACCCATCCTCAGGAGAATCCATTTCAACTCAGCCCCATCGGTTGCTACGCCAGAGTCAGCAAATCAAACATATCCTGTCTCTAGGAGATAATTGGAATGTAGGTGGGCAACCGAGGCATCCATCCTTAGTTCCCTGCTCTGGAATTGTTCCATATGGGATGTCCAGGAGCCATCCAATAGTTTTCAATTGACCCACAGAAAATCCTTGTGGTTTGGAGCATCTCACTACTCCCATCATGGGAAAACCCCCATGGCCTCGTGATGACCCCCCTTCATGAAGGGGCCATCATGGATAGAAACTCCCACCTGATCCAACATCTGAACCTCGCCCTGACTTCAGATGCACGAAATCTTGATTCAGCTCTGCAGAGTGTGCCTGCTGTGCCCTCGACCTAAAACCAAAGACAAGCTTGTGTTCTCAGACTTACGTCCTTACACTCCTGGCCCAAAAGCCCTCCAGTATGACAATTCCGGAGCCAGAATGCAGCACACTGCCTGCCCTCCAGAAGATAAAAGGTGCCCTATGGGGCTACCGAGAAACCCCAAATGATTATTTTCTGCACGCCACTCGACTGTACCCCAATTATACAGCCTACCTGGGCACTAATGCCCCGTCTGGCACAGACTGAGCGCAGCCGGAAAATCCCACAAAGTTTTAGGATTGTGGCTGGAGTCATACCTGGTCTGCAATGCGGGATCATGGTGGTGCAACTGAGAGGGATTGTTTGAAAGCATGCTCAGGCTGAGGGTCACAATGCTTGTTTGGGCCCAGGGCGGCCCTTGGAATGGGCGAGATGTCATTGGTCCTGTAGCTGGCTCCCCCTTTGAGGGATGGACACCAATCCCAACAGCCAGGTTTATTGCCATGGAGAAAGAGGAGTTCTCTATTGTGCTTCAGGTTCCCCCATTGGCAGGGATTCCAGCCTGAATAACAAGAATGGTGCCTGAATAACAAGAATGGGTAGAGATGATGTACTTGGGACATGGCCATCCCAAATGCTAGATATGGGGCCCACTCTCTGGTGGCTGAAGCTCGGTCAGGGCTCAGGCTCTGTCAGACACAGCACTAGTGCCAATGCAGCCTATATATCGGGGTTGACTCGAGGGCCGAGCAGATTGATCCTCTTGTGCGGTTTCAGGGCAGACTCACCAGGCACTTCTTCATTCAATGGGGAAGGCAGAATGCTTCGTTGTGGCTCCATATTTCCATATCAAGAGGGCTTATGGACCAGTCGGGTGAGGATGGAATTGTAAACACAAGCTACGGTTCAATTCAGGGCCAAGCGGAAGACAGTTCCAATGTGCAGCGGTTCATTCTAGACATCCAGCACCGAAATAAGGGTGGATGTCAGATATTTGCTCACACTTGAGTTTGTTTGTATGATGACTGCCAATGGAAGGGTGGCAACAAGAGGCCATGGAGTTCACAAGCTGAAGCCTATGAGCTTCTTCAAACAGTAAGGTTTCCTTGTGCTGGGCAGGTGAAGTCTAGTTTGTTTGCTCTAGGTTTCCCCATGTGGAAAGTTTGTGAAGTAGCGCTCTCCAGCATGGATGCCTGGAAAGCACAACTCCAGCTGAGCAACATGGCAGGTTTGTTTTGGTGGCTCTGGGGAGAAGTACCAAGGCCTTGGGTTAATATGGAATCTCCAGAAGATGGACTAAAATGCTGGTATATTACCAAGGAGATCTTAGAATGTGCTGGTTGATAAGGTGCCATGCAGGATTCTCCTACCCTGAGGGTTTGGCACAGGTCAAAGAGCATGGTATCCTTCTGGGGACAGGAGACGTTCTTTCGTGTGGCTCAGGGACCACCTGATGTGTCATAAATTTGTATTCCAGAACAGGCCTTTGAGGACAGATGCCTGAAAACCTAATGGGGTTCCATTGAGGGCCCAGGGGCATTTCAGGTTCAATCTTCTAACTCAGGATCATTGACTTGGCTGTCTCCCTGGATGTAGGTTATCAGAGTGTTTCAGACTGTGCATTTGCATCCAGAGTGACTGGCAATATTGGAGTGGGCTCAGGGGCCTTTCAGGTTTCTCTAATCTGGAAGGTTTGGGCAACTCTAATATGCACAGTGTCTTTGGGGATGGCAGTCAGAGTTCTGTGGTGTGGCTCCAGAGATCCCATTCTGGTGGGCATGTGAGCCATGGTTTTGGGAGAGAAGTCTGGAAACACAAGATCGGGTTAGAGAATTTGTGGTGATGTGATCACAGGACCAATGTGTAGACCTGGAGGGAAGACCATCAGGAACTTTAATTAGGGTGACTAGAAAGCAGTGGCACAGGGTTTTCCTTCTAGATTGTGTGTCCAGGATGGACTCAGAATGCAGGTGTGGGCTCATGGGTCCATGGAAGTCTTTTCATCTCTATGGATCCTGGTGGCTCTCTATAGATTGGTTGCTTTTAGGGGAAGGGAAGAGTGCTGTTTTCCAACTTAGGGGTGCCCCCAAACAGGGATTCCAGCGACGGGCTCAGGGTTTGGGCACTTGGAAAATCCAAACAAGTTTTAGGATATGTGCCTAGAGGCAAACCAGGCCTTCAGTGCGGGATCATGGTGATGCAACTGAGAGCGATTGTTTGAAAGCATGCTCAGGCTGAGGGTCACAATACCTGCTTGTACCCAGGGTGGCCCTCGGAGTGGGCGAGGTCTGATTGGTCCTGTAGCTGGCTCCCCCTTTGAGGGTTGGACACCCATCCCAACAGCCAGGTTTATTGCCATGGGGAAAAAGGAGATTTCTACTGTGCTCCAGGTCCCCCATTGGCAGGGATTCTAGCCACGATCTGGGGACAGATGCCTGAATACCAAGGATGGGTAGAGATGATGTACTTGGTCCATGCCAATTCCAAATTCTAGATGTGGGGCCCACTCTCTGGTGAACTGACACTAGGTCGGTGCTCAGGCTCTGTCAGACGCAGAACTACTGGCCAGGGCAACCTTTAAATCGGGGCTCCCTCGAGGGCTGAGCAGATATATCCTCATGTGGGATTTCTGGCCAGACTCACAAGGCACTTCTTTCTATAGGGAAGGCAGAAGGCTGCGTTGTGGCTCCAGATTACCTATCAAGGGGGCTTGGGGACCAGTTAGGTGAGGATGGAATTGTAAACACAAGCTTTGGTTCAATTCAGTGCCAAGCAGAAGGCAGTTCCTATGTGCAGCGGCTTAATTTGAGATATCCAGCACCTAAGTAAGGGTGGATGTCAGGTATTGGCTCACACTGGAGTTTTTGTCTTTGATGACTGACAAATGGAGGGGGTGGCTTCCAGAGGCCATGGATGGGTTTTCACGTTGAGGCTTATGAGCTGCTCCAAACAGCAAGGTTTCGTTCTACTGGACACGTGGAATCTGACTTATTTGCTCCAGGGTCCCCCATGTGGAACATTTGGGTAGCAACCTCCACCACATGGATGCCTAGAAAGCTCAACTCTATTAACCATTGCAGCTGAGGAACAAGGCAGGTTCGTTCTGCTGTCTCTGGAGTGGAATATCAAGTCCTTCAGTTGACATGGAATCTCTTGAAGATGGGCCACAATGCTGGTTTGTTTCCACGGAGATCTTAGATTGTGCTGGTAGCTAAGTTTCTGTGCAGGATTCTACTACCCTGGGCATTGGCACAGTAGGAAGGGCACGGTTTCCTTCTGGGGACAGGAGATGTTTTGTTGTGTGGCCCAGGGACTAGATGTTGTATCATAATTTTGCATCACAGAACAGGCTTTGGAGGACAGATGTCTGAAAACTGAATCTAGGGTTCCAAGAACGTCCTGGGGGCATGATAGGTTCACAAGGAAAAGTTCCGAAGGAACTCAAACACCTGGAAGCTAAAGACCACCTTGCTTAAGAATGCTTGGATCAACCAGGAGATCAAAGAAGAACTGAAACAATTCATGGAAACCAATGAGAATGAAGACACTTCGGTCCAAAACCTATGGGATACAGCAAAGGCGGTCCTAAGGGGAAAATATATAGCCATCCAAGCCTTGCTCAAAAAAATTGAAAAATCCAGAACACACCAGCTGTCTCTACACCTTAAAGAACTGGAGGATCAACAACAAATCAAACCAACTCCACACATAAGAAGGGAAATCATCAAGATTAGAGCTGAGATCAATGAGGGAGAAACCAGAGATACAGTAGAACGTATCAATGAAACTAGAAGCTGGTTTTTTGAAAGAATCAATAAGATCGATAAGCCACTGGCTACACTAATCCAAAAGAAAAGAGAGAAATCCCAAATTCATAAAATTATGAATGAAAGGGGAGAGATCACAACTAACACCAAGGAAGTAGAAACAATCATCAGAAGTTACTACGAACAGTTATATGCCAATAAGCTTAGCAACCTAGATGAAATGGATGCATTCCTGGAAAAATATAAACTACCAAAATTGAACCAGGAAGAAATCGACAACCTGAATAGACCGATATCTAATAACGAGATTGAAGCAGTGATCAAAAATCTCCCAAAAAACAAGAGCCCAGGACCTGACGGATTCCCTGGGGAATTCTACCAAACCTTCCAAGAAGAAATAACACCTATTCTCCTGAAGCTGTTTCAAAAAATTGAAGCAGAAGGAAAACTTCCAGACTCTTTCTATGAAGCCAGCATTACCCTGATCCCCAAACCAGGCAAGGACCATACCAAAAAGGAGAATTTCAGACCAATATCACTGATGAATATGGATGCTAAGATTCTCAACAAGATCCTAGCCAACAGGATCCAACAACACATTAAAAAGATTATCCACCATGATCAGGTGGGATTCATCCCTGGGCTACAAGGATGGTTCACTAATCTTACTCAGGACCATTGAATTGGCTGTCTACCATGATGTAGGTGATCAAGGTTTTTCACACTGTGCATGTGCCTTCAGAGCGGCCACCAATATTGGAGTAGGGCCAGGGGCCTTGCAGTTTCTCCTAATCTAAAATTGTTGGGCAACTGTGATGGCCCCAGTTTCTTTGGGTATGGCAAGGACAGTCCTGTGGTGTGGATCCAGAGACCACATCGTGGAGGGCATGTGTGCCATGGTATTGGTAGAGAAGTCTGCAAACACAATTTCAGATTAGGGTGAGTCGCAAGGTGATCGCAGGCCCAATGCATAGACCTGGAGGGCAGCTCATCTGGAATTGTAATTAGGGTGGCTGGAATGTGGTAGCAGAGGCTTTTCTCTCTGGATTGTGTGTCCAGGTTGGTGTCAGAATGCAGGTGTCTTCTCACGTGTCCATGGAAACCTTTTCCTCTCTATGGATCCTGGTGGCTCTCCATAGATTGGTTGCTTTTTCGGGGAAGGGAAGAGTGCTGTTTTCCAACTTAGGGGTGCCCCAAACAGGGATTCCAGAGATGGGCTCAGGATTTGGGCACTTGGAAAATCCAAATAAGTTTTAGGATATGTGCCAAGAGGCAAACCAGGCCTTCAGTGTGGGATCATGGTGGTGCAACTGAGAGGGATTGTTTGAAAGCATGCTCAGGCTGAGGGTCACAATACCTGTTTGTGCCCAGGGTGGTCCTCAGGAGTGGGGGTTGTCTCATTTGTCTTGTTCAGGCTGAGGGTCACAATACCTGTTTGTGCCCAGGGTGGCCCTCGGAGTGGGCAAGGTCTGATTGGTCCTGTAGCTGGCTCCCCCTTTGAGGGTTGGACACCCATCCAAACAGCCACGTTTCCTGCCATGAGGAAGGAGTTCTCTATTATGCTTCAGGTTCCCCCATTGTCAGGGATTCCAGCAAATGTCTGGGGACAGGTGTCTGAATACAAATGATGGGTAGAGATGACTTTCCTGGGCCATGGTAATCTCAAATGCTAGATATGGGGCTCACTCTCTGGTGACTGACAAGAGGTCGGTGCTCAGGCTCTGTCAGACACAGTACTAGTGGCCAGGGCAACTTATAAATCGGGGCTCCCTCGAAGGCCGAGCAGATATATCCTCATGTGGGATTTCTGGCCAGACTCACCAGGCCCTTCTTTCTATAGGGAAGGCAGAATGCTGCGTTGTGGCTCCAGATTACCTATCAAGGGGGCTTGGGGACCAGTCCGGTGAGGACAAAATTGAAAACACAAGCTACGGTTCAATTCAGTGCCAACCAGAAGACAGTTACTATGTGCAGCTGCTTATTCGAGATACCCAGCACCTGAGTAAGGGCAGATGTCAGATATTTGCTCACCCTGGAGTTTGTGTCCATGATGACTGGAAATGTAAGGGTGGCGTCAAGAGTCCATGGAGGGATTTTCACATTGAGGCTTATGAGCTGCTATAAACAGCAAGTTTTCATTCTACTGGACAGGTGGAGGCTGTTTTATTTGCTCCAGGGTTCCACATGTGGTAAGTTTGGGTAGCAGAGTTCTAGTGCATGGATGCCTGGAAAGCTCAACTGCATTGACCATTGCAGCTGAGGAACATGGCACGTTCATTCTGGTGTCTCTGGAGCAAAGTACCAAGTCCTTGAGTTGACATGGAATCTCTTGCAGATGAGCCACAATGCTGGTTTGTTTCCAGGGAGATCTTATATTGTGCTGGTAGCTAAGTTTCTGTGCAGGATTCTACTGCCCTGGGCTTTGACACAGATGGAAGGGCATGGTTTCCTTCTGGGGACAGATGTTCTTTTGTGTGGCTCAGGGACCACCTGTTGTATCTTTAGCTCGCATTCCAGAAGAGGCCTCTGAGGACAGATGTCTGAAAACCAAATCTTGGTTTCCAAGAACATCCTAGGAGCATGTTAGGTTCACTATTCTTACTCAGGACCATTGTTTTAACTGTCTTCCTGGATGTAGGGGTTCAGGGTATTTCAGACTGTGCATGTGCCTTCAGGGCGGCCGCCAATATTGGGGTAGGCACAGACGCCTTGCAGGTTTCTCCTAATCTAGAATTGTTGGGCAACTGTGATGGACCCAGTTTCTTTGGGTATGGCAAGGACAGTCCTGTGGCGTGGATCCAGAGACCCCATCCTGGAAGGCATGTGTACCATGGTATTGGTAGAGAAATCTGCAAACACAATTTCAGATTAGGGTGAGTCGCAAGGTGATCGCAGGCCCAATGCAAAGACCTGGAGGGCAGCTCGTCTGGAATTGTAATTAGGGTGGCTGGAAGGTGGTAGCAGAGGCTTTTCTCTCTGGATTGTGTGTCCAGGTTGGTGTCAGAATGCAGGTGTCTTCTCATGTGTCCATGGGAGCCTTTTCCTCTCTATGGATCCTGGTGGCTCGCCACAGTTTGGTGGCTTTTTCGGGGAAGGGAAGAGTGCTGTTTCCATCTGATGGGTGCCCCCAAACAGGGATTCCAGAGACGGGCTTAGGGTCTGGGCAGCTGGAAAATCCCACCAAATTTTAGGATTTTTGCCTAGATGTGTACCAGGCCTGCAATGCGGGATCATGGTGGTGCAACTGAGAGGAATTGTTTGAAAGCATGCTCAGGCTGAGGGTCACAATGCCTGTTTCCGCACAGGGCGGTCCTCAGGAGTGGGCGTGGTCTCACTGGTCTTGTAACTGGCTCCCCCTTTGAGGGTTGGACACCCATTCCAAGAGCCACGGTCATTGCCATGGGGAAAGAGGAGTTCTCTATTGAGCTTCCCGTTACCCCACTGGCAGGGTTTCCAGCCACGTTCTGGGCACAGGTTCCTGAATACCAAGGACAGGTAGAGATGATGTACTTGTGCCATAACCATACCAAATGCTAGATATGGGGCCCACTCTCTAGTGGCTGAAACACTGTTGGGCCTCAGGCTCTGTCAGACACAGCACTAGTGGCCATGGCAGCCTATAAATCAGGGTTTACTTGAGGGCCGAGCACATTGATCCTCATGTGGGGGATTCTGGGCAGACTCACCAGGCACTTCTTCATTCGATGGGGAAGGCAGAATGCTGCGTTCTGGCACCAGATTTCCCTACCAAGAGGGACTGGTGACCTGTTGGGTGAGGATGGAATTGTAAACACAAGCTAAGGTTTAATTCAGTGCCAAGTGGAAAGCAGTTCCAGTGTGCAGCGATTTATTCAAGATATCTAACACTGGAATAAGGGTGGATGTCAGATGTTTGCTCACACTAGAGTTTGTGTCTATGATAACCGACAAATGGAGGGGTGGCCTCAAGAGGCCATGGAGGATTTCCCAGGCTGGGGCTTGTGAGATGCTCCAAACAGCAAGGTTTCCTTCTATAGGACAGGGGCAGTCTGGTTTGTTTGCTCCAGCGTCCCACATATGGAAAAAATGGGTAGCATAGCTCTCCTGCATGGATGCCTGGAAAGCACACCTCCAATGACCATTGCTGCTGAGGATCATGGCAGATTCACTCTGGTGGCCCTGAGGCGATGTACCAAGGAATGGATTGGAGAAGGAATCTCATGAAGATAGGTTACAATGCTGGTTTGTTACCAGGGGGATCTAAGAATGTGCTGGTGTGTAAGGGGCCATGCACGATTCATCTACCCCGAGGATTTGACACAGGTCCAAGAGCCCGGATTCTGTCTGGGGGCAGGAGATGTTCTGTTTTGTGGCTCAGGGACCATATGTTTTATCATAAGTTGGTATTCCAGAACAGGCCTATGAGAACAGATGCCTGAAAACCTAATCTAGGGTTCCAATGAAGTCCTAGGGTCATGTCAGGTTCAATCTTCTTTCTCAGGACCATTGACTCTGGTGTCTACCTGGATGGAGGTGATCATGGTATTTCAGACTGCGCATTTGCGTCCAGAGTTGCCTCCAATATTGGGGTGGGCTCATGGTCCTTGCAGTTTTCTCCTTATCTGGAGGGTTTTAGCAACTGTGACGGGCACACTTTCCTTGGGGATGGCAGGCACAGACCTTTAGTGTGGCTCCAGAGACCCCATTCTGGAGGGCATGTTAGCCATGGTTTTGGGAGAGAATTCTGCAAACACAAACTCGGGGTAGGGTTAGTGGTGAGGTGATTGCAGGCCCAATGCATAGACCTGGAGGGCAGCAAGTCAGGAACTTTAAATCAGGTGACTCGAAGGCAGTAGCACACACTATTGTATCTGGATTGAATTTCCAGGATGGCCTTGGAATGCAGGTGTGGTCTCATGGGTCCATGGTAGATTTTTCCTCTCAAGGATCTTGGCGGGTCCCAATAGTTTGGTGGCTTTCTCAGGGAAAGGAAGAGTATTGTTTTCCATCTTAGGGGTGCCCCAGGACAGGGAATCAGGAGACGGGCTTTGGGTCAGGGAGCATGGAAAATCCCACCAAGGGTTAGGATTTTGGCCTAGGGGTGTACAATGCCTGCAATGCGGGTCTGGAGTTGCAACTGAGAACATTTGTTTGAAATCATGCTCAAGTGGAGGGTCACAATGCCCACTTGTGCACAGGCAGCCCTCAGGATTGGGTGTGGTCTCATTGCCCATGTAGACGGATGCCATTCTGAATGTTGGACACTCATTCCAAAGCAAGGATTCCTGTCATGGGGAAGGAGGAGTTCTCTATTGTGCTTCAGGTTCCCCCATTGGTAGGGATTCCAGCAAAGGTCTAGGGGCCAAATGCCTGAATATCATGGATGGGTAGAGATGACAGACCTGGGCCATCACCGTTCTCACATGCTGGATATGGGCTCCACCCTCTGGGTGGCTGACAGGAGGTTGAGGCTCAGGCTCTGTCAGCCACAGCACTAGTGACCAGAGCAAACTACAAATCAGGGTTCTCTCGTGGACTGAGTGGATTGATCCTCATGTGCAGTTTCTGGGCAGACTCACCAGGTCCTTCTTTCTATGGGGAAGGCAGAATGCGGCATTGTGACTCCAGAATTCTCTATCAAGAGGGCTCAGCACCTGAGTATGGACAGATGTCAGATGTTTGCTCAGGCTGGAGTTTGTGTCTATGATGACTGACAAATGGAGGGGTGGCCTCAAGAGGCCATGGAGGATTTCCCACCCTGGGGCTTGTGAGATGCTCCAAACATCAATGTTTCTTTCTACCTGACAGGAGGAGTCTGGTTTGTTTGTTCAGGTTTCTCCATGTGGAAAGTTTGTGTAGCATAGCAGTCCCGTATGGATGCCTAGAAAGCACACCTCCATTGACCATTGCAGCTTAGGAACATAGCAGGTTCGTTCTGGTGGTTCTGGGGCATAGTGTCAAGGCCTTGAGTTGACATGGAGTCTCATGAAGATGGGTCACCATGCTGGTTTGTTACCAGGGAGATCATAGAATGTGCTGGTTGCTAAGGGGTCGTGTAGGATTCATCTACCCTGAGGGTTTGACATAGGTCCACAAGCACGACTTCCTTCTGGGTCCAGGAGATCTTCTGTTCTGTGGCTCAGAGACCACATATTGTATCATAAGTTGGTATTCCCGAACAGGCCTCTGAGGATAGATACCTGCAAACCTAATCTAGTGTTCCAATGAAGTCCTCAGGGAATGTTAGGTTTAATCTTCTGACTCAGGATCATTGACTTGGGCATCTGTCTGGTTGGAGGTGATCAGGGTTTTTCAGAATGCCAGTTTGAGTCCAGAGTGGCCTCCAATATTGAGGGGGGGGGCTCAGGGGCCTTGCAGGTTTCTCCTAATCTAGAGATTTGGGGCAACAGTGACGGGCACTGTTTCCTTGAGGAAGGAAGGCATAGTACTTATGTGTGGCTCCAGATACCATGATCTGGAGGGCATGTGAGCCATGGTTTTGGGAGTGAAGTCTGCAAATACAAACTTGGGTTAGGGTTAGTGGCGAGTCGATCGCAGGTCCAATGCATAGACTTGGAAGTCAACTCATCAGGAATTGTAAATTAGATGACTCGAAGGGGGTTGCACGGGCTTTTGTATCTGCATTGTGTGTGCAGGATGGCCGTGGAATGCAGGTGTGGTCTAATGGATCCATGGAGGTTTTCCTCTCTAAGCTACCTGGTGGCTCCCAATAGTTTGGTGGCTTTCTCCGAGAAAGGAAGAGTGCTGTTTTCCACCTTGGTGATTCCCCAAATTAGGGAATTCCAGAGACTGGATCTGGGTCTGGACCCCTGGATAATCCCACTAAGTGTTAAGATTTGGGCCAAGGGGCATACCTGGCCTGCAATGCGGGAAACTTTTGGGTCAAGTGAGAGGGCTTGTTTGAAAGCATTCTCAGGCTGAGGTTCACATTGCCTTCATGTGCCCAGGGCGGCCCTCATGAGTGGGTGTAATCTCCTTGGCCATGCAGCCAGCGCCCACTTTGTGGTTGGACACCCATCCCAACAGCCAGGATTCCTGCCATGGGGAAGGAGGAGTTCTCTATTGTGCTTCAGGTTCCCCCATTGGAAGGAATTACAGCAAATTTCTAAGGACAGATGCCTATCTAGGACAGATACCAATGATGGGTAGAGGTGAGAGACTTGGGCCATTCCCAGTCTCACATGATGGATATGGGCACCAATCTCTTGGTGATTGACACAAGGTCTTTGCTCAGACTCTGTCAGACACAACACTAGGCCCAGGGCAGGCCTATAAGTCGGGGTTCCCTTGAGCATGGAGAAGATTGATCATCATGTGGAGTTTCTGGACAGACCCACCAGACCCTTTTTCTTTCTATTGGGAAGGCAGAATGTTGTGTTGTGGCTCTAGAATTCCCTATCAATAGGACTTGTGGACCAGGAGGCTGAGAATGGAATTGTAAACACAAGCTATGGTTAAATTCAATGTCAAGCGAAAGGCACATCGAGTGTGCAGTGGTTGAATCGAATATCCAGCACTTTAGTAAGGGCGGATGTCAGATATTTGCACATGCTGGAGTTTGTGTCTATGATGACCGACAAATGGAGGGTGGCGTCAAGAGGCCATGGAGGATTTCCCAGGCTGGGGCTTGTGAGATGATCCAAACAGGAAGGTTTCCTTCTACCGGACAGGGGCAGTCAGATTTGTTTGCTCCAGGGTTCACCTTGTGGAAAAATTGGATAGCATAGCTCTCCCGCATGGATGTCTAGAAGGCACACCTCCATTGAACATTGCACTGGAAGAGCATGGCAGGTTCATTCTGGTGGCTCTGAGGAGAATATCCAAGGACTGGATTGGACATGGATCCTCATGAATATGGGTCCCAATGCTGGTTTGTTACCAGGGAGATCTTAGAATATGCTGGTGGCTAAGGGGCCGTGCAGGATTCATCTAGCCTGAGGATTTTACATATGTCCAAGAGCCCGGATTCTGTCTGGGGATAGGAGATGTTTTGTTGTGGGGCTCAGCGACCATATGTTGTATCATAAGTTGGTATTCCAGAACAGGCCTCTGAGGACAGATGACTGAAAACCTAATCTAGGGTTCGAGTGAGGTCCTAGGGGAATGTCAGGTTCAATCTTCTGACTCAGGACCATTAACTCTGGTGTCTGCCTGGAAGGAGGGGATCAGGGTGTTTCAGACTGTGCATTTGCATCCAGAGTGGCGTCCAATACTAGGGTGGGCTCAGGGACAGCTTTCTCCTTATCTGGAGGGTTTGGACAACTGTGACGGGCAGTTTCCTTGGGGATTGCAGGCACAGTCCTGTTGTGTGACTCCAAAGACCCCATCCTGGAAGGCAGGTGCGCCATGGTTTTGAGAGAGAAGTCTGCAAATACAAACTCGGCTTTGGGTTATTGGCGAGGTGATCGTCCGTAGACCTGGAGGGCAGTAAGTCTGGAACTGTAAATCAGGTGACTTGAAGGTGGTAGCACAGGCAATTGCATCTGGATTTAATTTCCAGGGTGGCCTTTAATGCAGGTTTGCTCTCATGGGTTCATGGGAGAATTTTCCTCTCATGGACCCTGGACATTCCCAATAGTTTGGTGGATTTCTCGGGGAAGGGATGAGTGCTGGTGTCCAGGTTAGCCGTGCCCCAAAACAAGGATTCCAGAGATGGGCTCTGGGTCTAAGCTCTTAGAAAATGCCACCAAGGGTTAGGATTTGGGGCTAGGGCCATACCAGGCCTGCAGTGCAGGTTCCTGGGGGTGTAACTGAGAGCGTTTTTTTGAAAGCATGCTCAAACTGAGGGTCACAATTCCTGCTTGTGCCCAGGAGGCCATCAGGAGTGGGCGTTGTCTACTTGGCCATGCAGCCGGTTGCCATTCTGAGTGTTGGACACCCATCTGAAAGCCAGGATTCCTGCCATGGGGAAGGAGGACTTCTCTATTGTCCTTCAGGTTTCCCCATTGGTAGGGATTCCAGGTAAGGTCTAGGGGAAGATGCATGAATACCAAGGATGGGTAGTGATGATGGCCCTGGGCCATGGCCGGTCTCACATGCTCGATATGGTCCCCAGCCTCTGGTGGCTGACACGAGGTCGGGGCTCAGGCTCTGTCAGACACAGCACTAGTGGCCAGGGCAAACTCTAAATAGGGGTTCCCTACTGGGCTGAGTATAGTGATCCTCATGCGCAGTTTCTGGGCAGACCCACCAGGTCCTTCTTTCTATGGGGAAGGCAAGTGTTGTGTTGTGGCTCTAGAATTCCCTATATAGAGATATGGCGGACCAGTAGGGTGAGGATGAAATTGTAATTCGAATCTAGGGTTAAATTCAGTGCCAAGCGAAAGGCAGTTCCAGTGTGAAGCAGCTGATTCCAATATCAGCACATGAGTATGGGTGGATGTCAGATGTTTGCTCAGGCTGGAGTTTGTGTCTATGATGACTGACAAATGGAGGGGTGGCGTCAAGAGGCCATGGAGGATTTCCCACCCTGGGCTTGTGAGATGCTCCAGACATCAAAGTTTCTTTCTATCTGACAGGGGGAGTCTGGTTTGTTTGCTCCAGTTTCTCATGTGGAAAATTTGTGTAGCAGAGCACTCCCGTAAGGAGGTCTGGAAAGCACATCTCCATTGACAATTGCAGCTGAAGAACATGGCAGGATCATTATGGTTACTCTGGGCGAAGTACCACGGCCTTGAGTTGACATGGAGCCTCATGAAGATGGGTCACAATGCAGGTTTGTTACCAGGGATATCTTAGAATGTTCTGGTGGCTAAAGGGATGTGCAGAATTCATATACCCTGAGGGTTGGACACAGGTCCAAGAGCACGGCTTCCATCTGAGGACAGGAGATTTTCTGTTGTGGGGCTCAGGGACCATATGTTGTATCATAAATGAGTATTCCAGAAGATACCTCTGAGGACAGATGCCTGAACAGCTGATCTAGGCTTCCAATGAGGTCCTAGGGCCATGTCAGTTTCAATTATCTGACTCAGGACCATTGACTTGGGTGTCTGCCTGGATGGAGGTGATCAGGGTGTTTCAGACTGCGCATTTGCATCCAGAGCGGCCTCCAATATTGGGGTGGGCTCAGGAGCCTTGCAGGTTTCTCCTAATCAGTAGGCTTTGGGCAACTGTGATAGGCCCAGTTTCCTTGGGGATGGCAGGCACAGTCTTGTGGTGTGACTCTAGGGGTCCCATCATGGAAGGCATGTGAGCCATGGTATTAGGAGAGAGATCTGCAAACACAAACTCGGGATAGGTTTAGTGGCGAGGTGATCACAGTCCCAATGCATAGACCTGGAGGGCAGCACGTCAGGAACTGTAAATCAGGTCACTCGAAGGCAGTAGCACAGGCTATTGTATCTGGATTGTGTATCCACGATGGCCTCAGAATGCATGTGTGTACTCATTTGACCATGGGAGATATTTCTTCTCAAGGATCCTGGGGGCTCCCAATAGTTTGGTGGCTTTCTCAGGGAAGCGAAGAGTGCTGTTTTCCATCTTAAGGGTGCCAAAACACAGGGATTCCAATGATGGGATCTGGGTATGTGAACATGGAAAATCCCACCAAGTGTTAGGTTTTTGTCCTAGTTGCATACCAGGCCTGCAGTGCATGATTCTGGAATGCAACTGAGAGCGTTTCTTTGAAAGCGTGCTGAAGCTGAGGGTCAAAATGGCTGCTCGTACCCAGGGCAGCCCTCATGAGTGGGCGTTGTCTCCTTGGCCATGCAGCTGGCTTCCACTTTGAGGTTTGGACACCCATATCAACAGCCAGGATTCCTGCCATGGGGAAAGAGGAGTTCTCTATTTTGCTTCAGGTTTCCCCATTGGCAGGGATTCCAGCAAACGTCTGGGGACAGATGCCTGAATACCAAGGATGGGTGGAGGTGACGGACTTGGGTCCTGGCCGATCACACATGCTGGATATGGGTTCAGATCTCTGGGTTGCTAACACTAGATCTTGGCTCAGGCTCTGTCAGACACAGATCTAGTGCCCAGGACAGCCTAAAAATCAAGGTTCCCTCGAGCACCAAGCAGATTGATCCTCATGTGGAGTTTCTGGGCAGATTCACCAGACCCTATTTCTTTCTATTGGGAATACAGAATGTTGCTTTGTGGCTCTCGAATTCCCTCTCAAGAGGGCTTGCAGACCAGGAGGCTGAGGGTGGAATTCTAAACCCAAGCTGTGGTTAAATTCAGTGTCATGCAAAACAAAGTTCCAGTGTGTAGTGCTGGAAATGAAAATCCAGAACCTAAATAAGGGTGGGTGTCAGGTGTTTGCTCATGCTGGAGTTTTTGTCTCTGATGACCGACAAATGGAGGGGTTGTGTCAAGAGGCCATGGAGGATTTTTCATGCTGGTGCTTCTGAGATGCTCCAAACAGAAGCTTCCCTTCCACCGGTCAGATGCAGTCTGGTTTGTTTGCTCCAGGGTCCCACATGTGGAAAGACTGGGTAGCCGAGCACTCCAACATGGATGCCTGGAAAGCACACCTCCACTGACCATTGCAGCTTAGGAACATGGAAGGTAAATTCTGGGGGCTCTGGGGCAAATTACCAAGGACTTGATGTGACATGAAATCTCATGAAGATGGGTCACAATGCTGGTTTGTTACCAGGGAGATCTTAGAATGTGCTGGTGGTTAAGGGGCTGTGCAGAATTCATATACCCTGAGGGTTGACACAAGTCGAAGAGCAGGGATTCTCTCTGGGGACAGGAGATTTTCTGTTGTGAGGCTCAGGGACCATATGTTGTATCATGTTGGTATTACATAATAGGCCTCTGAGGCGAAATGCCTGAAAAGTTAATCTAGGCTTCCAATGAGGTCTTAGGGGCATGTCAAGTTCAATCATCTGAGGCAGGACCATTGACATGGTGTCTGCCTGGATGGAGGTGATCAGGGTGTTTCAGACTGCACATTTGCATCCAGAGTGGCCTCCAATATTGTACAGGGCTCAGTGTCCTTGCAGGTTTCTCCTAATCTGTAGGGTTTGGGCAACTGTGACAGTTTCCTTGGGGATGGCAGGAACTTTCCTGTGGTGTGGCTCCAGAGACCACATCCTGGTGGGTATTTGAGCCATGGTTTTGGGAGAGAAGTCTGCAAACACAAACTGGGGTTAGGGTTAATGGCGAGGTGATAACAGGCCCAAAGCATAGGTCTGTAGGGCAGCTCGTCTGGAACTGTAAATAGGGTGACTCGAAGGCAGTAGCACAGGCTTTTAAAACTATCTGGATTGTGTGTTCAGGATGCCCTCGGAATGCAGGTTTGTTCTCATGGGTCCATGGGAGATTTATCCACTCTAAGAATCCTGGAGGCTCCCAATAATTTGGTTCCTTTCTCGGGGACGGGAAGAGTGCTGTTTTCCATATTATGTGTGCCCCAAACAGGGATTCCGAGATGGGCTCTGGGTCTGGGCACCTGGAAAATCCCACCAAGGGTTAGAATTTGGGCCTAGCGGCATACCAGGTCTGCAGTGCGAGTACTGGAGAAGCAACTGAGAGAGTTTGTTTGAAAGCCTGATCAGGCTGAGGATCACCATTCCTCCTTGTGCCCAGGTCGGCCAGCAGGAGTGGAAATAGTCTCATTGACCATGTGGCTGGTTCCCATGCTGAGGGTTGGACAACCATCCCAACATCCAGGATTCCTGTCATGGGGAAGGAGGAGTTCTCTATTGTGCTTCAGGTTCCCCCATTGGTAGGGATTCCAGGAAAGTTCGGGGACAGTTGCTTGGATAACAAGGATAGGTAGAGATGACCTCTCAGGGCCAGGGCCGATCTCTCATGCTGAATACGGGCCCCGACCTCTAGGTGGCTGACACAAGGTCGGGGATCAGGCTCTGTCAGACTCAGCACTAGTGGCCAGGGAAAACTATTAATCGGGGTTGCCTCATGGGCCGAGTAGCTTGATCCTCATGTGCAGTTTCTGGGCAGACTCAAAAGATCATTCTTCTTTCTATGTGGAAGGCAGAATGTTGCGTAGCGGCTCCAGAATTCCCTCTCAAGAGATATTGCGGACGTAGGGTGAGGATGAAATTGTAAACCCAAGCTATGGTTACATTCAGTCAAGCAAAAGGCAGTTCCAATGTGCAGAGATTGAAATGAAAATCCAGCACCTGAGTAAAGGCAGATGTCAGATGTTTGCTCATGTTGGAGTCTGTGTCTATGATGACCAACAAAAGGAAGGGTGGCATCAAGAGGCCATGGAGGATTTCCCACTCTGGGGCTTGGGAGAAGGTCCAAACAGAACGTTTCCTTCAAACGGACAGGGGCATTCTGGTTAGTTGTCTCCAGTGTACCCCATGTGGAAAGTTTGTGTAGCAGAGCACTCCCGTATGGATGCCTAGAAAGCACACCTCCAATGCCCATTACAGCTTAGGAACATGGCAGGTTCATTCTTGTGGATCTGGGGTGAAGTACCAAGGACTTATTTTGACAGGAATCTCATGCACATGGATAGCAATGCTGGTTTGTTCCCAGGGAGAACTTAGAAATGCCGGTGGCTAAGGGGCCATGCAGGATTCACCTACCTTGAGGGTTTGACACAAGTCCCAGCACAAGAATTCCGTCTGGGGTCAGGACATGTTCTATTGTGGGGCTCAGGGACCATATGTTGTATCTGAAGTTGGTATTCCAGAAGAGGCCTCTGTGGACAGATGCCTAAAAAACTAATCTAGGCTTCCAATGAGGTCCTAGGTGCATGCCAGGTACAACCATCAGACTCAGGACCATTGACTTGGGTGTCTGCCTGGATGGAGGTTATCAGGATGTTTCAGACTGTGCATTTGCATCCAGAGCGGCCTCCGATATTGGGGTGGACTCCAGGGCCTTGCAGGTTAATCCTAATCTGGAGGGATTGAGAAACTGTGATGGGCACAGTTTCTTTGGGGATGGAAGGCACAGCCCTGTGGTGTGACTCCAGAGACCCCATCCTGGAGGGCATGTGAGCCATGGTTTTGGGAGAGAAGTCTGCAAACAAAACTCCGGGTAGAGTTAGTGGTGAGGTGATCGCAGGCCCAATGCATAGACCTGGAGGGCAGCACGTCAGGAATTTTAAATCAGGTGACTCGAAGGCAGTAGCACAGGCTATTGTATCTGGATTTTGTATCCACAATGGCCTCGGAATGCAAGTGTTGTCTCATGGGTCCATGTGAGATTTTTTTCTCTGAAGGATCCCGGCGGCTCCCAATAGTTTGGTTGCTTTCCAAGAGAAGCGAAGAGTGCTGTTTTCCATCATAGGGGTGCCCCAAAACAGGGATTCCAGTGACTGGCTATGGGAATCGGCACGTGGAAAATCCCATCAAGAGTTAGGATTTGGGCCTAGGTGTGTACCAGTCATGCATTGCCAGATCCTGGAGTTGCAACTGAGAGCGTTTGTTTGAAAGCATGCTCAGACTGAGGGTCACAATGCCTGCTTGTGTTCAGGGTGGCCCTCAGGAGTGGGCGTGCTCTTCTTTTCCATGCAGCTGATTCCCATTCTGAGGGTTTGACACCTATCCCAACAGTCAGGACTCCTGCCATATGGAACGAGGAGTTCTCTATTGTGCTTCAGGTTCCCCCATTGGTAGGGATTTCAGCAAAGGTGTGGGGGAGTTGCATGAATAGCAAGGATGGGTAGAGATGATGTCCCTGGGCCATGGCTGGTCTCACTTGCTGGATATGGACCCCGCACTCTGGGTCCTGACACAAAGTCAGGGCTCAGGCACTGTCAGAAACAGCACTGGTAGCCAGGGCAAAGTATAAATCTGGGTTCCCTCGAGGGCTGAGTAGATCGATCTTCATGGGGAGTTTCTGGGCAGACTCACCAGGACCTTCTTCATGATTTCAAACAAGCCCTCTCAGTTACACCACCAGGATCCTGCATTGCAGTTCCGTTACACCCCTAGGCCCAAATCTTAACACTTGGTGGGAGTTTCAAAGAGCCCAGACACAGAGCCCAACTCTGGAATCCCTGTTTTGGGGCACCCCTAAAATGGAAAAGTACATTCATCCCTTCCCCAAACATGCCATCAAACTATGGGGGGCCGCCTGGATCTTTTGAGAGGAAAAGTGTCCCATGGACCCATGAGAACACACCTGCATTCCGAGGCCATCCTGGACACACAATCCTGATACAAAAGTCTTTGCTACGGCCTTCCCATCACCTCAATTACAGCTCCTGACGAGCTGCCTTCCAGGTCTATGCATTAGGCCTGCGACCACCATGCCAATAACCCTAACCTGAATTTGTGTTTGCAGATTTATCTCCAAAAACCATGGATCACATGCCCAGCAAAATGGGGTCTCTGGAGACACACTACAGGACTGTGCTGCTATCACCAAGGAAACTGTGCCCATCACAGTTGCCCAAACCATCCAGATTAGGAGAAACCTGCAAGGCCCCTGAACCAACCCCAATATTGGCACCCACTCTGGACACAAATGCACAGTCGGAAACAACCTGATCACCGACATCCAGGCAGACAGCCAAGTCAATGGTCCTGAGTCAGAAGATTGAAACTGACATGGCCCTAGGACTGTATTGGAACCCTGGATTAGGATTTTAGGCATCTGTGCTCAGGGGCTTGTTCTGGAATACTATGTTAGGATACATCACGTTGTCCCTGGGACACACAACAGAACATCTCCTGTCCCAGGAAGGAAACCGTGCTCTTTGACCTGTGTCAAACCCTCCGTGTATGAGAATCCTGCATGGCACATTAGCCACCAGCACATTCTAAGATATCCCTCATAACAAACCAGCATTGTGACCAAACTGCAAGAGATTCCTGTCAACTCAAGGCCTGGGTACTTCGTCCCAGAGCCACCAGAACGAACCTGTCATGTTCCTAAGCTGCAAATGTCAATGGAGTTGTGCTTTCCAGGCATCCAAGTGGGAGGGCTTTGCTACCCATACTTTCCACATGGGGGACCCTGGAGCAAACAAACCAGACTCCAACTGTCTTGTAGACGGAACCTTGCTGTTCGGAGCATCTCAGAAACTTTGGCGTGGGAAATCCTCCATGGCCTCTTGGTGTCACCCTCCATTTGTCGGTCATCATAGACACAAATTCAGTGTGAGCAAATATCTGACATCTGCCCTTACTCGGCTGCTAGATATCTTGAATAAGCCGCTGCACATTGGAACTGCTTTCTACTTGGGACTGAATTGAAACATAGCTTGTGTTTATAAATCCATTGTCAATATACTAGTCCTCAAGCCCTCATGATAGGGTATTCTGGATCCACAATGCAGCATTCTGACATACCCAAAGAAAGAAGAGGTGCGTGGTGAGTCTACCCAGAAACCCCACATGCAGATATATATGCTTGGCCCTCAATGGAACCCCGATTCATAGACTGCCCTGGCCACTAGTGCTGTGTCTGACAGAGCATGAGCCCCGACATAGTGTCAGCCACCAAGAGAGCGGGCCCCATTACCAGCATGTGAGAGCAGTCATGGCCCAAGTCCGTCATCTCTACACATCCTTGGTATTCAGGAACCTTTCCCCAGACCTTTGCTGGAAACCCTGCCAATGGGGGTATCTGAAGCACAATAGAGAACTCCTCTTTCCATGGCAGGAAACGTGGCTGTTACAATGGGTGTCCAACCCTCAAAGTGGAAGCCAGCTGTATGGCCAATGAGACCACGCCCTCTCCTGAGGGCCCCCCTGGGCACAAACAGGCATGGTGTCCTTCAGCCTGAGCATGCTTTCAAACAAGACCTCTCAGTTACACCACTAGGATCCTGCATTGCAGGCCTGTAATACCCTTAGGCCCATATCCTAACTCTTGGTGGGATTTTCCAGGCACCCAGACCCAGACCCCATCTCTGGAATCCCTGTTTTGGGGCACCCATAAGATCGAAAATAGCACTCATCCCATCCCGAAAAGCCATCAAACTATTGGGAGCCGCCAGGATCCTTAGGGAAGAAAAATCTCCCATGGTCCCATGAGACTACAACTGCATTCCGAGGCCATCCTGGACACACAATCCAGATATAAAATCCTGGGCTACCGCCTTCCAGTCACTCAAATTACTGTTCCTGACGAGTGGCCCTCCATGTCTACTCATTGCCCTGTGATAACCATGCCACTAACCCTAACCCGAGTTTGTGTTTACAGTCTTCTCTCCCAAAACCATGGCTCACATGCTCTCCAGGATGGGGTCTCTGGAGTCATACCACAGGAATGTGGCTGCCATCCCCATTGAAGTTGTGCCTGTCACAGTTACCGAAACCCTCCAGCATTGGTGGAAACATGCAAGGCTTCTGAGGCCACCCCAATATTGGAGGCTACTGTGGACACAAGTGCGCAGTCTGAAACACCCTGATCACCTACATCCAGGCAGACACCCAAGTCAACTGTCCTGAGCCTGAAGATTGAACCTTTCATGCCCCTGTGACCTCATTGGAACCCTAGATTAGGTTGTCAGGCATCTATCTTCAGAGGCCTTTTCTTGAATAATACGAACTTATGATACAACATGTGGTCCCTGAGCCACACAACACTACATCTCCTGTCCCCAGAAGGAAACCGTGCTCTTTGACCTGTGTTAAACCCTCAGGGTAGAAGAATCCTGCATGGCACCTTAGCCACCAGCACATTATAAGATCTACCTGGTAACAAACCAGCATTGTGACCCATTTGCAAGAGATTCCATGTCAACTCAAGTCCTTGGTACTTCGCCCCAGAGCCACCCTAAGGAACCTGCCATATTCTTCAGCTGCATTGGTCAATGGAGGTGTGCTTTCCCGGCATCCATGCGGAAGAGCTCTGCTACCCATACTTTTCTCATGGGGCAATGTGGAGCAAATAAACCAGACTCCATGTGTCCAGTAGAAAAAGCAACCTTGCTGTTGGAGCATCTCACATGCATCAGTGTGGGGAATCCTCCATGGCCTCTTGATACCACTCCTCCATTTCTCGGTAATTATAGACACAAACTCCAGTGTGAGCAAACATCTACATCCACCCTTACTCAGGTTTTGAATATTTCGTTTGTTGGCCATCATAGATACAAACTCCATCGTGAGCAGACATCTGACCCTCGCCCATACTTAGGTGCTAGAGATCTCGAAACAACCGCTGAACATTGGAAAGGCCATGTGCTCTGCACTGAGCTTAACCATAGCTTGTATTTTCAGCCTCCTGTTCTCACACTCCTTGCCATCAAACCCTCCATATTGGGAAGCTGGGAGCCATAATGCAGCCTTCTGTCTGCCCACCAGAAAGAAGTGCCCTATGGGTCTGCGTGAAACCCCACATGAGGATCCAACTGCACAGCCCTCTATGGCACCCCAATATCATAGGCCAGCCTGTGCACTAATGCTCTGTCTGACACAGCCCGAGCCCCGAACTCCTGGCAGCCACCCAGAAAACGGGCCCCCATATCCGGGAGGTGTGACCTGCCTTGACTTGAGTCCTTCATCTTGACCCAACCTGGGTATTCACGACCTATTCCAGAACATAGTTCAAAATCCTGTCCATGGGGGATCCTGAAGCATAAAAGAGTACTCCTCCTTCCCCATGGCAAGAAAACTAAATGTTGATATGGTGGTCGAACCCTTAGACAGGGATCCAGGTGCATGGAACAAGAGACAACGCCCACTCAGGATGTGCAACTGGGCACAAACAGGCATTGTGACCCTCACCCTGAGACCCATTTCCAACAAGTCCCCATGGGAGCTGGACCATGGCCCCACAGAGTGGGCCCATCATGCCACTACGCCCAAATCCTAAACCTTTGTTGGGTTATCCAGGCACAAGTATCCAGAATCCAAGTCTGGAATACCAGTTTTGACAGAACCCTGACATGGTAAACCGCGCTCTCCCCTTCCTCCAGTAAGACAACAAACTCTTGGGTGCTGGCAGAATCCCCAGAGAAGTAGAATATCCCATGGACACATGAGGACAGCCCACCTTTCCAAGGCCATCCTAGAGACAATCCAAACAGAAAAGTCTTTGCTCCCGCCTCCCAGGTATACGAATTTCAAATCCGGAGGAGCTGCACTCAGGGTCTGCAGATCGGGCCGGCCATCAACTCGCCCCTAACTCTTACTCAATTTTGTGTCTGAAGACTTTGGTCCCAGAGCCTTAACCACATGCCCTCCAGGATGGCGCCACCAGAACCACACTGCATCACTGGGACTGCTCTCCGGAGGAAACTCTGCCGTCTCAGTTGCCCAAACCCTCCAGATTAGGAGAAACCTGCAAGGCCCCTGAGCCCACCCCAATTTCATAGGCGACTCTGGAAAAAATGCACAATCTGACACAGTCTCACCACCTATCTCCAGGAAGACATGCAGGTCAAAGGCTCTGAGTCTGAAAGTTGAGCATGACAAGCCACCAACAACCTCATTAGAACCCTAGCCTAGATATTCAGGCCTCTGTGCCCAGATGCCTGTTCTTGAAATCCAACATATGATCCGATATGTGGTCTCTGAGACATACAAGAGAACATCTTCTGTCCGGAGAAGGAAACCTGGCTCCTGGGAACTGGTTCTAACCCTCAGGTAGGAAAATCCTGCATGGCCACAGACGCACCACCACATTCTAAGGTCTCCATGGACACCAAACAGCATTGTGACTCGTTAGACTGAGCACATCCGTGAACTTAGCTCACTTGGAAATTAGAACCAGAACCAGCAGAACAAGCCTGCCATGTTCCTCAGCTACAATGGTAAAGCAAGGAAGGCTTCCCAGGCTTCCATTCAGAGAGCTCTGCTATCGAATCTTTCCATATGTGAGACCCTGCAGCCCTCTAAGCGGACTTCCCCTGTCCTGCAGTAGGACACCTTGCTGTTTGGAGCAGCTCACAAGGTCCTGCTTGGGAAAACCTCCAAGAATTCTTGAGGCCACACCACAATTCGTTGACCATTATGGATACAAACTCCAGTGTGAGAAGACATCTGAACCTCGCCCATACTCAGGTACTGGGGATCTCGAAACAACCAATGCACATTGGAATGACCATGTGCTCGGCACTGAGCTTATCCGTGGCTTGTGTTTTCAGACTTCTGTCCTCACACTCCTTGCCTGCAAGCCCTCCATATTGGGAATTCTGGAGCCACAACGCAGCCTTCTGCCTGCCCACAAGAAAGAAGTGCTCTATGGGTCTTCACAGAAACCCACATGAGGATCCTCCTGCACGGCCCTCAACGACACCCCAATATAATAGGCCGACCTCTGCACAAATGCCCTGACACAGCCCGATCCCCGACCTCCTGTCAGCCACCCAGATAGTGGACCCCATATTCTGCAGGTGGGTCCAGCCTTGGCTCGAGGCCATCATATCGAACCAACCTGGGTATTCAGGTATCTGTCCCAGACTTACCTCAAATCCCTGCCCATAGAAAACCCTGAAGCACAAAAGAGTACTCCTTCTTCCCCATAACCAGAAAACTGAATACTGAGATGACTGTCCAACCCTCAGAGTGGGAGCCAAGTGCATGGGCCATGAGAACACGCCCACAGAAGATGAGCAGCTGGGCACAAACAGGCATTGTGACCCTCAGAATGAGACCCCTTTCCACAGAGCCCCCTTTGGAGCTGGACCAGGATCCCACAGAGCAGACCTTAGGCCCAAAACCGAAGCCTTGGTTGGGTTTTCCAGGTGCCTGTACCCAGAACCCATTTCTGCAATCCCTGTTTGGACAGGAACCCTGAGATGGAAAACAGCGTTTTCCTCTTCCCCAGAAAGACATCAAACTCTTGGGTACCAAGCAGAATCCTCAGAGTGGAAGAATATCCCATGGACCCATGAGGTCACCCCTCCATTTTGTGGCCATCCTAGACACACAATCCAGACAGAAAAGCCTGTGTTCCTCCCTTCCAGCCACCGGAATTTCAAATCCCGAGGAGCTTCCCTCAGGGTCTGAAGATCTGGACTGCCATCACCTCGCTCCTAACTCTTACCCGAATTTGTGTCTGAATAATTTGGTCCCAAAGTCCTGACCAACATGCCCTCCAGGAAGGGGCCTTGAGAACCAAACGACATCACTGGGCCTGCTCTCCTGAGGAAACTCTGCCCATCTCAGTTTCCCAGAATATCCAGATTAGGAGAAAACTGCAAGGCCCCTGAAACCACACCAATTTCATAGGCCGCTCTGGAAAAAATGCACAGCCTGACACAGACTCATCACCTACCTCCAAGAAGACACACTGGTCAATGGCACGGAGTCTGAAGATTGAACCTCCATGCCCCTGCAACGTCATCAGAACCCTAGCTTGGTTTTGAGGCTTGTCTCCCCCGAGGCCTGTTCTAGAAATTCAACATATGGTCCAACCTGTGGTCCGTGAGCCATACAAGAGAACACCTCCTGTCCCAGAAGGAAACCTGGCTTTTGGGTACTGGGTCTAATCCTCAGGATAGAGAATCCTGCATGGCCTAAGAGCCGCCAACACATTCTAAGTTCTCCCTGGACACCAAGCAGCATTGGGACCCGTTAGACTGAGAAATTCTGTCAATGCAGATCACTTGGAACATGGAATCAGTGTCATTGGTTCAAGCCTGCCCTGTTCCTCAGCTGCAATGGTAAGGCGTGAAGGGCTTCCCAGACCTCCATTCAGAGAGCTCTGCTATCGAATCTTCCATATGGGGGACCCTGGAGCCCTGTAAGCAGACTTCTCCTGTCCCGCAGTAGGACACCTTGATGTTTTGAGCAACTCACAAGCTCCGGCTTGGAAAAACCTCCAAGAATTCTTGAGGCAAACCCACCATTCTTTGACCATCATGGATACAAACTCCAGGATGAGCAGACATCTGACCCTCACCCAGGTGCTGGAGATCTTGCAACAACTGTTGTATATTGGAACGCACATATGCTCGGCACTGAGCATAACCGTAGCTTGTGTTTTCAGACCATTTATTGTGGTCTGGGGCCATTTGTTGTGGCCGCAGAATTCCCAATTGGGAGGGCTTGTGGGCCAGGCGTGTGAGGACAGAAGCCTGAAAACACAAGATAGGGTGAGGTTTGGAGCCACGGACATCGCAGGCCCACTCTGCCGAGGCTAAATCGAAATCTCCTGCATCTGAAGTCAGGGTGAGGATCAGACGTTGGCTGAGGCTGAAGTTTGTGTCCATGATGGCACCTTCATGAAGCGGGGGCCTCATGAAGCCAAGGAAGTTTTCCCACGCTGAGTTCGGATGTTTCTCCAAACCAAGGTTTCCTTCTGCGGGACAGTCGAGTCCTGTTGGATGGGTCCAGGACGTCCCATATGGAAGGACTCGAGAGCAGGGTTCGAAGGATGGATCACAGTGCAGAATGCCTCGCATTCCCATTGGCCATTAGCGACAAGACGTTTGATTTGCTGGCTCTGGGGCAAGCTACCCAGGGGCTGAGCTGAAATGGATTCTCCTGAGGATGTGTCATATTGGGGGTTTGTGTCCCTTGAGACTTGGAGTGTGCTGGTGGTTCAGGGGCCCTGCAGAATTCTCCTACCTGAAGGGTTTGATACAGCTCCAATAAGAAAGCTCCCCATGTGGAGACAAGAGAGGTTCAGTTTTATGCCTCAGAAGAGCCCCACATTCTGGTCTTTGAAACCAGTCCTCTGAGGAGGGACACCTGGAAACCAAAGCTAGGGTTCATATTAGGGCCTAGGGGCCTGTCCATTTCAATCTTCTATCGCTGGGGACACTGTCTGAGTGTCTAAGTGGAGATAGTTACTCAGCTGGTGTCAGAGTGCCCCTCTTAGTCCAGGGCAGAGTACACTATTGAGATGGCCTCATGGGCCTTGGAGGTTTTCCCCAACCTGCTGTGTTGTGGTCAATGGATTGAGCACAGTTTCCTTGGAGAGAACAGGCACAGTCTTTTGGTGTGGCTCCAGATGCCCTAGCCTGGACATTGTGTGGGTCCAGCCTGTGGGCACAGAAGTCTGAAAACACAAACTCAGCTTAGGTTTGGTGCTGAGGGTATGGCTGGCCGGATCTAAAGACCGAGAGGGGAGCTCCTTAGCTTATTATAGAAGGGCGAGTGGGAGGCATTCTCTCAGGCTTTTGTCTCTGGATGTTGTGTCCAGGATAGCTGTGGATTGTAGTGATGGCCTCAGGGACTATGGATGATTTTCCCTCTCTGGGGATTTGGCCCAGATCCAAAGAGTTTGGGGTCATTTTGTGGGAAGGGTGGAGTCATGTTGTCTGGCTCAGGTGTTTCTCCAAGAGAGGGATTGCAGAGTAGAGCCCCAAGTACGTGCGACTGGAAAACTCGAAATCTGGTGAGGATTGGGAGCATAGAGACTTGGCCAGCACCATATGTGGGCTCTTGGTCCAGGCCCTGAGAGGCCTTACTTCAACATGGGGCTCATGCTGAGGGTCACAATGCAAGTTTGTGTCCAAGGAGGCACTCAAGTTTGAGCGTGGCCTCAGGGTCATGAAGGTTTCTCATACCCTGAAGGTGTGACTCCATGCCAACAGCAAGCTTTAGAGCCATGGGGAAAGAGGAGTTCTGATTTGTGCTTCAGGTACCCAGCTGTGTGGGGATTTGATATAATGTCTAGGTTCAGATGTCTGAAAACCGAGGTTGGGAATAGAGGACGGCCTAAGGCCAGGGCTTGTCTGATGTGCTAGGTGTGTGGCCAGCTGTCTCCTTGTCTTTCAGGACATCTGGCCTCAGGCTGTGTCAGACAGCGAATTAGTGCCCAGGGCAGCTTATCCAATTTGGGTGTGGTAGAGGCCCGAGCAGGTTGAACCTCATTTGGGGTTTCTGGGGTCTTATATGGCAAAGTTTTTCTTCTGATTGGGAGGCAGCGGGCTGTGTTGTGGTTCTGGAATTTCCAGTCTGGAGGGCTTGTTTGCCAGGAGTGTGAGGAAGGAAGTCTGAAAACACAAGTTAGCATTAGGTTTGGGGCCGAGGGCACAGCAGGCCCACTCTGCAGAGGCTAAATCGAGATCTCCTGCATCTGAGGTCAGGGCGAGTATGAGACGTTGCCTCAGGCTAGAGTACATGTACATGAAGGCCCCTTCCTGAAGGGGGTAGGGGCTTCATGAGACCAGGGAGGTTTCCCTATGATCGGAGTTGTGAGCTACTCCAAACCTTAAGGTTTCCTACTGCAGGACAGTCGAGTCCTATTGGATGGTTCCACGATGCCCCATATGGAAAGACTCGAGAGCAGGGGTCTAAGAATGGATGCCTGGAAATGCTACCTCACATTCCCACTGTTTGGTCAGGACAAGGCAGGCTCAATCTGCGGGCTCTTGGGCGAGCTACACAAAGGGGTGATTTGAAATGGACTCTCCTGAGGATGGGTCATAATGTGGGTTGATGGTCATGGAAACCTTGGAAAGTGGCGGTGGCTCAGGGAATCTGCAGGACTCTCCATCCTGAAGGGTTTGACACAGCTCCAACAAGGAAGCTTCCCATGTGGAGATGAGAGGTGTTCTGTTCGGTGCCTCAGGAAAGCACTATATGCTGGTCTTCAAACCCAGGCCTCTGAGGAGTGACACCTGGAAACTAAGGCAAGAGTTCAGATTAGGGCGTAGGGGCCTGTCCGTTTCAATTTTCTGTCTCTGTGGGCATCTGTCTGCATACCTGCGTAGAGATAGTTGCTCAGCTTGTGTCAGAATGCCCTAGTTTGTCCAGGGAAGCTTACAGTAGTGGGATGTCCTCGAGGGATTTCAAGTTTCTCCTATTCTGTAGGGTTGTGGCCAACGGAATGGGCACAGTTTTCTAGGAGAGAGCAGGCACAGTCCTGTGGTATGGCTCCAGAGGACCCAGCCTGGAGGCTGTGTTTGCCAGGGCTGTGGGGACAGATGTACAAAAACACAAACTTGACTTAGGTTTGTGGCCAAAATTATGGCTGGCCTGACCTCCAGTCCGTGAGGGGAGCTCCTCTGGATATGAAAGGAGGGTGAGTGGGAGGCTGTCCCTCAGGGTTTTGTCTCTGGGTGTTGTGTGCAAAATGGCCGTTTAATGTAGGGGTTGACTCATGTGCAGTGGAAGAGTCTCTCTGAGGATTGGCCAAGCTCCCCAGTGTTTGGGGTCATTCTGTGGGAAGGGAAGAGTACTGTTTTCTGCCACAGGTGTCCCCCCAGTAGAGGGTTTCTAGAACAGAGCAGTGGCTACTGACAATTGGAATACCTGCCCTCTAGTTAGGCCTTGGTTCCTATGGGCATGGCAAGCCCCATATGCGGGCTCGTGGTTCAGCCACTGAGAGACGTTACTTGAATAATGGACTCAGGCTGAGGGTTACAATGAGTATTGGTGCCCAAGGCAGCCCTCAAGCATCGTCGGGACCTCATGGTCCACACAGGTTTCAACTACACTGAACGTTGGACAACATGCCAACTACAAGGGTTCTTGCCATGGGGAAGGAGTTATGATCTCTGCATCATGTTCAACCCTGGGCAGTGATTGGAGATAAGGTCTAGGCTCTGAGCCTGAAAACCGAGGTTGGGAAGAGATGACGACCTAAGGCAGGTCCAATGTGCTCAGGGTGCAGCCAGTTGGCTGGGTGTGGCTCAGGCTTTGTCTGAAAGGGCATTAGTGCCCAGGGAAGCCTGTATAATTGTGGTACAGTCAAGTGGCATGAAGACAGATTCTCATTTGGGTTTTCTGGGTAGCCCCAGAGGGCAATGTTTTTCTTCTGGAGGGCAGGCAGAGTGCTGCATTGTAGTTCAGGACTTGCCAGACTAGAGGGCTTGTGGGCCAGGATAGTGAGGACAGAAGTCTGAGAATACAAGCGAGGCTTAGGTTTCTGGGCGAGGGCACAGCAGGCACACTCTGCAGAGCTAAATCGAGATCTTGTGAATCTGAAGTCAGGGCGAAGATCAGACTATCACTCAGGTAGGAGGTTCTGTCCCTAATGGCTCCTTCATCAAGGGGGGGGGGAATCACGAGGCCATGGAGGTTTTCCCAAGATGTGAGATGTGAGATGCTTTAAACCACAAAGATTCTTCTAAGGTACAATTGAGACCTGTTGGTTGGCTCCAGCACTTCACATAAGGAATGATTCTGAGCAGGGTTCTAAGGATGGATGGCTAGGCAGCCTGCCTCTCATTCCAATTGTGTCCTAGTGACAAGACAGGTTAGATCAGCTGGATCTGGGGGAGCAACCGAGTGTGCTGAGTTGAAATGGACTCTCCTGTGGATGGGTCCTAATGTGGGTTGAGTCCATGGAGACCTTGGAATGAGGCAGTGGCACTGGGACCCTGAAGATTTCTCCTAACCAGAGGCTTTGACACAACTCCAACGTGCTAGTTTCCCAAGTGGAGTCGAGATTTCTTCTGATGGGTGCCTCAAGAAACAGCCATATGCTGGTATTGGAATCCAGGCCTCTGAGGAGAGATGCCTGGAACCAAAGAAATGGATCTGATTAGGGCCTAGGGGCCTGTTCTTTCTGGTTTACCTCTGGAGACATCTGTTTAAGGGTCTGAGTGCAGATAGGTGCTCAGATGGGCTCAGATTGCTCCTGTTTGTCCTGGGAAGCCAACACTATTGGGATGTCCTGGAGGACATTGGAAATTTATCCTATTTGTAGGTTTGTGGCCAATGGAATAGGCAGAATTCCCTTGGAGAGGGCAGGTACAGCAGGACTAATCTACAGACAGTGAGTTGAACTCTTCAGGTAATGAACAAAGGGCGAGTTTTAGAGCTTGCTCAGGCTTTTGTCTCTGGAAATTGTGTCACCGAAGGCCGTGGAAAGCCGGGTGACCTCTTGGATAATGGACGAGTCTTCCTCTCTGGGTTTTAGCCCGATCCCAAGAATTTGGGGCCATTCGGTGGGACAGGAGGAGTCCTTTTTTTTTTTTTTTTTTTTTTTTTTTTTTTTTTTTTTTTTTTTTTTTTTTTTAACCTCAGGTGTCCCAACAAAAGAGGGATTCTAGTGCAGAGCCCTGGGTAGGGGAGACTGGGCCACCAGAAATCTGGTTAAAAATTGGGGCATAGGAGCATGGCAAGCCCATTATGACGTCCAATGGTCCAGCCACTGAGAGGACTTATTAGAGGACAGGACTCACGCTGAGGGTCACAATGCATATTTATGCCCTCGTAGCACTCAAGCGTGGGTGGGCCCTCAGGATGAACGTGGTTTCTCCTACACTGAACGTTGGACAACATGCCAACCACAAGGTTTCTTGCCATGGGTATGGAGGATTTCTGATTTCTGCATCACGTTCACCCCTTGGCAGGGTTTGGAGTTAAGTCTAATTTGTGAATCTTAAGAAGCTAGGTTGGGAACAGATGACGAGCTAAGGCCATGGCGGGACCGATGTGTCTGGGTGTGGTCAGGAGGTCCGGGCTCAGGCTGTGTCAGACAGTGTATTAGTGCTCAGGTTAGACCATATAATTTGGGTACAGTAGAGTACCGTGTAGCTCTATCCTCATTTGGGGTGTCTGGGAAGCTCCATGGGGCAATTTTTTTCTTCTGGTGGGCAGGCAGAGTGCTGAATTGTGAGTCTGGAATTGCCAAACTTAAGGTCTTGCGGGCCTGTAGTGTGAGGATGGAAGTCTGAGAACAGAAGCTAGACTTAGTTTTCAGGACGAAAGCAGGGCAGGCACACTCTGCAGAGCTGAATTGAGATCTCGTGCATCTGAAGTCAAGGCGAGGATCAGAGGTTGGCTCAGGTTGGAGTTCATTTCCATGATTTCCCTTTCATAAGGTGGTAGGTATCACAAAACCACTGAGTTTTTCGCATGTTGGGAGGTGTGAGATGCTCCAAAACGCTAGGATTCTTTCTGCAAGATATTTGAGACATGTTGGATGGCTCCAGGATATCCCATATGGAATAACGAAAGAGCACTGTTTTTAGGATGGATGTTGGGGCAGGCCGCCTCGCATTCCAAATGTCTCCTAACAACAAGACAGGTTCGATCTGCTGGTTCTGGGGGAGCAACCAAGGGGGCTGATTTGAAATGGAATCTCCTGCAGATGGGGCCTAATGTGGGTTTGTGTCCATGGAGATTTTGGAATGGGGTGGTGGCACCGGGGCCCTGAAGCATTCTCCAAACCGGAGATTTTTGAGAGAGCTCCAAAAAGCAAGGTTCCCAAATGGATACAAGTTTTGCTCTAATTGTTGCCTCAGGAAACCCCCATATGCTGGTATTGAAAATCAGACCTCTGAGGAGAGACACCTTAAAAGCACAGCAATGGATCCCTTTAGGGCCTAGGTGACTGTCCGGTTCAATATTCTTCTCTGGCGACATCTTTTTATTGTATGAATAGAGGTAGTTGCTCAGCTGGTGTCAAACTGCCCCTGTTTGTCCGGGCGGCCTACACTATTGGGATGGCCTCAGGGACTTTTGAGGTTTCTCCTAATTTGTACGATTGTGGACAATGTAATGGGCAGAATTCCCATGGAGTGGGCAGGCACAGACCTGATGTGTGGCTCCAGGGGCCGCGTCTAGAGGGTGTGTGTGCGAGGACTGTGGGAACAGATGTCTGAAAACACAAACTCAGCTTAGGTTTGGGGATGTAGGTATGGCAGGCCTAATCTGCCTCATGGCAGACCGTGAGGAGAACTCTTTGGGATATGAAGAAAGGGCAAGTGTGAGGCGCTTATTCAGGCTTTTGTCTCTGGATTTTGTGTCAGCAATGGCCGTGCAAAGTCAGAGAGGCCTTATGGACCATGGACAAGTCTCCCTCTCTGTGGATTTGGCATGATCCCAATTGTTTTGGGTCAATCTGTGGGAAGGGAGGAGTCCTTTCAGATTTGTTACCTCAGGTGTCCCACCAAAAGAGGGATTCCATAGCAGAGCCCTGGGGAGGGGCGACTGGCCAACCAGAAATCTGGTTAAAAATTGGGGCCTAGGGGCATGGCAAGCCCAATATGCTTACTAATGGTCCAGCTACTGAGAGGCCTTCCTTGAGGACAGAACTCAAACTGAGTGTAAAAATGTGTGTTTATGCCCTCGTGGCGCTAAGGCATAGGCGAGGATTCAGGGTACACTCTGTTTTCTCCTAAACTGAAGTTTGGACACATGCCAACCACACGTATTCTTGCCATGGGGAAGAAGTAATTCTGATTTCTGCATCTCAGTCACCCTTGGGCAGTGATTGGAGATAAGGTCTAGGTTGAGAAGTCTGAAAACCGAGTTTGAGAAGAGATGAAGACCTAAGGGCATGTCGGGTCCAATGTGCTCAGTGTGGAGCGAGCTGTCTGGGTGTTGGTCGGGAGGTTCAGACTCAGGCTGTCTCAGACAGGGCATTAGTGGCCAGGAGAAATTGTATAATTGGGGTACAGGCAAGTGCCGTTAAGGTTGATCCTCATTTGGTGTTTCTGGGTAGCCTCAAGGGCAACGTTTTTCTTCTGGAGGGCAGGCAGAGAGCTGCATTGTGCCTCTGAAATTCAAAAACTGGATGCCTTGTAGGTGAGGAATGTGATGAGAAAAGTCTGAGAACACAAGTTAGGCATAGGTTTCGGGGCGAGGGCATGACAGGCACCCTCTGCATATCTGAATCGGGATTTCGTGCATCTGAAGTCAGGCCTAGGTTCAGACCTAGGCTCAGGTTGGAGCTTCTGTCCATTATGGCCCCTTCATGAAGGGGGCAGCATCTAGAAGCCATGGACGTTTACCCACGATGGGAGTTGTGAGATGCTCCAAACTGCAAGGATTCCTTCTGATTGACAATTGAGACCTGTTGAATTGCTCTATGACATCCCATAGGGAACGATGCGAGAGCAGGGATCTAAGGATGGATGCCTAGGCAGCCCGCCTCACATTCCAATTGTCTCCTAGCGAATAGAAAGGTTTGATATGCTGGCTCTGGGGGAGCAATCGAGGGCGCTGAGTTGAAATGGAGTCTCCTACGGATCTGTCCTAATGTGGGTTTGTGTCCATGGAGACCTTGGAATGGGGCGGTGGCACACTGGCCCTGCAGGCTTCTCTTAACAGGAGGTTTTGAAACATCTCCAAAGGACAAGTTTCCCATATGGAGAACAGATTTGTTCTGATTGTTGTCTCAGGAAACACCCATATGCTGATATTGGAAACCAGGCCTCTGAGGAGAGATACCTGGAAACCAAAGCAATGGATCCGATTAGGGCCTAGGGGTCTGTCCAGTTCTTTCTTCTTCTCTGGGGACATCCCTCTATGGTATGAGTGGAGGTAGATGATCAGCTGGTGTCACCTGCCGCTGTTTGTCCTGGACAGCCTACAATATTGTGATGGCCTCGGGGATTTTGGAGGTTTCTCCTAATTTGTACGATTTTGGACAATGGATTGGGCAAAATTCCTGTGGAGTGGGCAGGCAGTGTCCCGATGTGTGTCTCCAGGGACCCCATCCTGGAGGGTGTTTGGACCAGGACTGTGGGGACAGAAGTCATAAAACAGAAACTTGGCTTAGGGTTGGGGACATAGGTATGGCAGCCCTGATCTATAGACCATAAGGAGAACTCTTTGGGATATGAAGAGAGAGTGAGTGTGAGGTGCTTATTCAGCCTTTTGTCTCTGGATTTTGTGTCAAAGATGGCCGTGGAATGTCAGGGAGACCTCATGGGCCATGAACGAGCCTTCTTCTCGGTGGAATTGCCCCGAACCCAATTATTTCGGTTCAATCTGTGGGATGGGAGGAGTCCTTTCAGTTTTGTTAACTCAGGTGTCCCAGCAAAAGAGGGATTCCCAAAGCAGAGCCCTGGGGATGGGCGACTAGACAACCGGAACTATGGTTAAAAATTGGGGCCTAGGGGCATGGAAAGCCCAATATGCCGTCTCTTGCTCCAGCCACAGAGAGGCCTTACTTGAGGACTCGGCTCACGCTGAGGGTCACAATGCGTGTTTGTGACCAACATGGCCCTCAAGCATGGGCGGGACCTCATGGGCCACACTGGTTTCAACTACACTGAACGTTGGACAACATGCCAACCACAAGGTTTCTTTCCATGGGGAAGGAGTTCTGATTTCTGCCTCATGTTCAACCCCCGGGCAGTGTCTGGAGATAAGGTATGGCTTCTGAGGCCTGAAATCCGAGGTTGGGAAGAGATGACGACCTAAGGCCATGGCGGTTCTGATGTGCTCAGTGCGTGGCCAGTTAGCTGGGTGTGGGTTGGAAGGTCAAGGCTCAGGCTGTGTCAGAAAGGGCATTACTGCCCAGAGAAGCCTGTATAATTCGAGTACAGTCAAGTGGCGTGCATGTTGATCCTCATTTGTGTTTTCTGGGTACCACAGAGTGCAATGTTTTTGTTGTTGTTGTTTTGTTTTGTTTTGTTTATTTTCTAGAGGGCAGGCAGAGTGCTGCATTGTAGTTCTGGAATTGCCAAACTGGAGGGCTTGTGGGCCAGGAGTGTGAGGATGGAAGTCTGAGAACTCAAGCTAGACTTAGGTTTCTTGGCGAGGGCACGGCATGCACACTCTGAAAATCTGAATCAAAATCTTGTGCATCTGAAGTCAGGGCGAGGATCTGACGATCGCTCAGGTTGGAGTTTCTGTCCCTGATGGCCCCTTCATCAAGGTGGGGGGAATCACGAGGCCATGGAGGTTTTCCCACGATGAGAGTTATGAGATGCTCCAAACCGCAAAGATTCTTCTGCAGGACCATGAGACTTGTTGGACGGCTCCAGGACTTCCCATACAAAATGATTCCAAGCAGGGTTCTAAGGATGGAAGTCTGGGCAGCTCGCTTTCTCATTCCAATTGGGATGGCCTCAGGGACTTGGAGGTTTATCCTATTTGTAAGGTTGTGGCCAGTGGAATGGGAAGAATTACAATGGAGAGGCCTGGTACAGTCCTCAGGTTTGGCTCCAGGGGCCTGAGCCTGTAGGGTGTGTGGGCCAGGGCTGTGGGGACAGTGGTCTGAACACACAAACTCGACCTTGGTTTCAGGTCATCAGTTTGGCAGGACTGATCTACAGACCGTGAGGAGAACTCATTGGGATATGAACAAAGGGCGTGTGTGAGGCTCTTTCTCAGGCTTTTGTCTCTTGATATTGTGTCACCGATGGCCGTGGAATGTTGGGGAGGCCTCATGGGCAATGGACGAGTATTCGTTTCTGGGGATTGGCTTGATCCCAAGAGTTTGGGGTCATTCTGTGGGATGGGAGGAGTCCATTTTTGTTGTTGTTGTTGTTTTGTTTTGTTTTGTTTTTTTACCTCAGGTGTCCAACTAAAAGAGGCATTCCAGAGCAGAGCCCTGGGGAGGGGCAACTGGACAACCAGAAATCTGGTTAAAAATTGGGGCCTAGGGGCACGGCAAGCCCAATTTGCCTTCTAATGGTCCAGCCACTGAGAGGCCTTCCTTGAGGACAGAACTCACGCTGTGGGTCACAATGCATATTCATGCCCTCGTGGCGCTCAAGCATGGGTAGGGACTCATGGTGCATGCTGTTTTCTCCTAAACTGAAGGTTGGACAACATGCCAACCACATGTATTCTTGCCATGGGGAAGGAGTAGTTATGATTTTTGCAATCATTCACCCCTGAACAGTGATTGGAGATAAGGTCTAGGTTGTGAAGTCTGAAAACCGAGATTGGGAAGAGATGACGACCTAAGGCTATTTCGGTTCCGATGTGCTCAGTGTGGAGCCAGCTGTCTGGGTGTTGGTTGGGAGGTTCAGGCTCAGGCTGTGTCAGACAGGGCATTAGTGCCCAGGGTAGATTTTATAAATGGGGTACAGACGAGTGCCGTGCAGGTTGTACATCATTTGGCGTTTCTGGGTAGCCCCAAGGGCAATGTTTTTTCTTTTCTTTTCTTTTTTTTTTTTTCTGGAGGGAAGCCAGAGTGCTGCATTGTGCCTCCGGAATTCCAAAACTGGATGCCTTGTGGGCGAGGAGTGTGAGGATGGAAGTCTGAGAACTCATATTAGGCATAGGTATCAAGGCGAGGGCACGGCAGGCACCCTCTGCAGTTCTAAATCGGGATTTTGTGCATCTGAAGTCAGGGCGAGGTTCCGACCTAGGCTCAGGTTGGATTTTCTTTCCATTAATGCCCCCTCATGAAGGGGGCAGCATATCAAGGCCATGTAGGTTTACACATGATGCGGGTTGTGAGATGCTCTAAAATGCAAGGATTCCTTCTGATCAACAATTGAGACCCATTGGATCACTCCAGGATGTCCCATACGGAATGACACCAAAGGAGGGATCGATGGATGGATGTCTGGGCAGCCGGCTCATTTCCAATTTTCTCCTAGCGAATAGACAGGTTTGATATGCTGACTCTGGGGGAACAATCGAGGAGGCTGAGTTGAAATGGACTCTCCTGCAGATGGGTCCTAATGTGGGTTTGTGTCCATGGAGACCTTGGAATGGGGCAGTGGCTCCAGGGACCTGAATGTTTCTCCTAGGTGGAGGATTTGACACATCCCCAACAAACAAGATTCCCACGTGAAGACGAGGTTTGTTCTGATTGGTGCCTCAGGAAACACCCATATGCTGATATTGGAAACCTGGCCTCTGAGGAGAGATACCAGGAAACCAAAGCAATGAATCAGATTTGGGCCTAAGGGTCAGTCCAATTCAATCTTCTTCTCTGGGGACATTTCTCTATGGTAGAGTGGAGATAGATGCTCAGCTGGTGTCATACCACCCCTGTTTGTCCCGGGCAGCCAAAACTATTGGGATAGCTTCGGGGATTTTGGAGGTTTCTCCTAATTTGTACGATTGTGGACAATGGAATGGGCAGAATTTCCATGGAGTGGGAAGGCACAGTCCTGATGTGTGTCTCCAGTGTCCCCAGCCTGGAGGGTGTGTTGGCCAGTACTGCTGGAACAGAATTCTGAAAACACAAACTCGGCTTAGGTTGGGGGACGTAGGTATGGCTATGACCTACAGGCCCGATCTAGAGACCGTGAGGAGAACTCTTAGGGATATGAAGAAAGAGTAAGTGTGAGGTGCTTCTTCAGGCTTTTGTCTCCGGATCTTGTGTCAACGATGGCCGTGGAATGTCGGAGAGGCCTCATGGACCATGGATAACTCTCCCTCTCTGTGGATTTGGGCCGATCCCAATTGTTTTGGGTCAATCTGTGGGAAAGGAGGAGTTTTTTTTAAATTTTGTTACCTCAGGTGTCCCACCAAAAGAGGGATTCCAGAGCCCAGTCTAGGGAGGAGCACCTGGACAACCAGAAATCTGGTTAAAAATTGGGGCTAGGGGAATGGCAAGCCCAATATGCCTTCTAATGGTCCAGCCACTGAGAGGACTTCGTGGAGGACAGGACTCACTCTAAGGGTAACAATGCTTGTTTATGCCCTCATGGAGCTCAAGCATGGCGGGGGGAATCATGGTGCATGCTGTTTTCTCCTAAACTGAATGTTGGACAATAGGCCAACCACATGTATTCTTGCCATGTAGAAGTAGTAGTTCCAATTTCTGCATCTCATTCACCCCTGGGCAGTGATTGGAGATAAGGTCTAGCTTGTGAAGTCTGAAAACTGAGATTGGAAAAGATGAAGGCATAAGGCCATATCGGGTCCGATGTTCTCAGTGTGGAGCCAGCTGTCTGGGTGTTGGTCGGGAGGTTCAGGCTCAGGCTGATTGTATAATTGGGGTAGAGTTGAGTGCCGTGCAGGTTGATCCTCATTTGGCATTTCTGGATAGCCTCAAGGGCAACGTTTTTCTTCTGGAGAGCAGGCAGAGTGCGGCATTGTGGGTCCGGAATTGCCAAACTTGAGGGCTTGGGGGCCAGGAGTGTGAGGACGGAAGTCTGAGAACACAAGATAGACTTAGGTTTCATGTCGAGGGCAAGCAGGCACACTCTGCAGAGCTGAATCGAGGTCTCATGCATCTGAAGTCAGGGCGATGATCAGACGTTGGCTCAGGTTGGAGTTCCTGTCCATGAATTCCGCTTCTTAAAGAGTGCAGTCATCACAAAGCCATCGATTTTTTCCCATGTTGGGAGTTGTGAGATGCTCCAAGATGCTAGGTTTCCTTCTTGCAGGACATTTGAGACATGTTGGATGGCTCCAGGTCATCCCATACAGAACGATGCCAAAGCAGGTTTCTAAGGATGGATGACTGGGCAGCCCGCCTCACATTCCAATTGTCTCCTAGCAACAAGACAGGTTCAATCTGCTGGCTCTGAGGGAGCAACCAAGGTGGCTGTGTTGAAATGGAATCTCCTGTGGATGGGTCCTAATGTGGGTTTGTGTCCATGGAAACTTTGGAATGGTGCGGTGGCACTAGGCCCTGAATATTCTCCTAACCGGAGATTTTAAGACAGCTCCAAAGAGCAAGTTTCCAATGTGGAGACAAGATTTGTTCTAATTGGTGCCTCAGGAAACCCCCATATGCTGGTATTGGACCAGGCCTCTGAGAAGAGATACCTGGAAACCATAGCAATGGATCAGATTAGGGCTTAGGGACCTGTCCAGTTCAATCTTCTTCTCTGGTGACATCTCTCTATCGTATGAGTGGAGGTAGTTGCTCAGCTGTTGTCAGACTGCCCCTGTTTGTCCATGTGGCCCACTATTGGGATGGCCTCTGAAACTTTGGAGGTTTCTCCTAATTTGTACGATAATGGGCAATGGAAGGGGCAGGATTCCCGTGGAGTGGGCAGGCACAGACCTGATGTGTGGCTCCAGGGGCCCCAGCATGGAGGGTGTATGGGCCAGGACTGTGGGGACAGATGTCTGAAAATACAAATTCAGCTTAGGTTTGGGGACGTACGTATGGCAGGCTCAATCTTCAGACCGTGAGGAGAACTCTTTGGGATATGAAAAACGGCGAGTGTGAGGAGCTTGCTCAGGCTTTTCTCTCTGGATGTTGTGTCAATGATGGTCATGGAATGTTGGGGAGGCCTCATGGGCCACGGACGAGTCTTCCTCTCTGTGGATTTGGACCGATCCCAATTGTTCTGTGTCAATCTGAGGAATGGGAGGACTGCTTTCAGATTTGTTACCTCAGGTGTCCCACCAAAGGAGAGATTCCAGAGCAGAGCCCTGGGGAGGGGCGACTGGACAACCAGAAATCTGGTTAAAAATTAGGGCATAGGGCATGACAAGCCCAATATGCCTTCTAATGGTCCAGCCTCTGAGAGGCCTTCCTTGAGGACAGAACTCACGCTGAGGGTCACAATGCGTATTTATGCCCTCATGGCACTCAAGCATGGGCCGGGACTCATGGTGCATGCTGGTTTCTCCTACACTGAATGTTGGACAACATGCCAACCACATGTATTCTTGCCATGGGGAAGGAGTAGTTCTGATTTCTGCATCTCATTCACCCCTGTGCAGTGATTGGAGATAAGGTCTAGGTTGTGAAGTCTGAAAATCGAGGTTGGGAAGAGATGACGACCTAAGGCTATGTCGGGTCCAATGTGCTTAGTGTGGAGCCAGCTGTCTGGGTGTTGGTTGGGAGGTTCAGGCTCAGGCTGTGTCAGACAGGGCATTAGTGCCCAGGGTAGATTTTATAAATGGGGTACAGTCGAGAGCCATGCAGGTTGATCCTCATTTGGCATTTCTGGGTAGCCCCAAGGGCAACGTTTTTCTTCTGGAGGGCAGGCAGAGTGCTGAATTTTGCCTCTGGAATTCCCAAACTGGATGCCTTATGGGCCAGGTGTGTGAGGATGAAGTCTGAGAACAGTTGTTAGGCATAGGTATCGGGGCGAGGGCACGGCAGGCACCCGCTGCAGATCTGAATCAGGATTTCATGCATCTGAAGTCAGGGTGAGGTTCAGACCTAGGCTCAGCTTGGAGTTTCTGTCCATTATGGCCCCCTAATGAAGGGAGCAGCATCTTGAGGCCATGGAGGTTTACCCACGATGGGTCTTGTGAGATGCTCCAAACCGGAAGGATTCCTTCTGGTTGACAATTGAGACCTATTGGATCTCTCCAGTACTTTTTATATGGAACTACTCCATAGCATTGATCAATGGATGGATGCCTGGGCAGCCCGCCTCGCATTCCAATTGTCTCCTTTTAAATAGACAGGTTTGGTATACTGACTCTGGTGGAACAACCCAGGGGGCTGAGTTGAAATGGACTCTCCTGCAGATGGATCCTAATGTGCATTTGTATCCATGGAGACCTTGGAATGGGGCAGTGGTACACCGGTTCTGAAAGATTCTCCTAAATGGAGGTTTTGAGACATCTCCAAAGGACAAGTTTCCCATGTGGAGAACAGATTTGTTCTGATTGGTTCCTCAGGAAATACCCATATGCTGATATTGGAAACCAGGCCTCTGAGGAGAGAAACCTGGAAACCAAAACAATGGATCCGATTATGGCCTACTTGCCTGTCCGGTTCAGTCTTCTCCTCTGGGTACATACCTCTTCAGTATAAATGGATGTAGAGGCTCAGCTGGTGTCAGACCGCCCCTGTTTGTCCCCGGCGGTCTACACTATTGGGATGGCCTTGGGGACTTTGGAGGTTTCTCCTAATTTGTACGATTGTGGACAATGGAATGGGCAGAATTTTCGTGGAGTGTGCAGGCACAGTCCTGATATTTGGCTCCAGGGACCCCAGCCTGGAGGGTGTGTGCCCCAGGACTGTGGGGACAGAAGTCTGAAAACACAAACTTGTCTTAGGTTTAGCGGACGTAAGTATGGCAGGTCTGATTTATAGACCATGAGGAGAACTCTTCGGGATATGAAGAAGGCGAGTGTGAGGTTCTTATTCAGGCTTTTGTCTCTGGATTTTGTGTCAATCTTGGCCGTGGAATGTCAGGAAGGCATCAGGGGCCATGGACGAGTCTTCTTCTCTGTGGATTTGGCCCGATCCCAATTGTTTTGGGTTAATATGTGGGATGAGAGTACTCCTTTCAGTTTTGTTTCCTTAGGTGTCCCACCAAAAGAAGAATTCCAAAGCAGAGCCCTGGGGAGGGGCGACTGGACAACCCGAACTATGGTTAAAAATTGGGGCCTAGGGGCATGGCAAGCCCAATATGCCATCCCTTGCTCCAGGCACTGAAAGGTCTTACTTGAGGACTGGGCTCACACTGAGGGTAACAATGCGTGTTTGTGACCAACGCGGCCCTCAAGCATGGGTGGGGCCTCATGGGCCACACTGGTTTCAACTTCACTGAATGTTGGACAACATGCCAACCATAACGTTTCTTTCCATGGGGAAGGAGTTCTGATTTGTGCCTCATGTTCAACCCTGGGCAGTGATTGGAGATAAGGTATAGGTTCTGAAGCCTGAAAACTGAGGTTGGGGAGACATGACAATGTAAGGCCATGGCAGGTCCGATTGCTCAGTGTGCGGCAAGCTGGCTAAGTGTGGGTCCGGAGGTCCAGGCTCAGGCTTTGTCTGAAAGGGCATTAGTGCCCAGGGAAGCCTGTATAATTGGGGTACAGTCAAGGGGCGTGCAGGTTGATCCTCATTTGGGGTTTCTGGGTAGCCCCAAAGGGCAATTTTTTTTTCTGGAGGGCAGCAGAGTGCTGCTTTGTAGTTCTGGAATTGCCAGACTGGAGGGCTTGTGGGCCAGGAGTGTGAGGACCGTAGTCTGAGAACACAAGCTAGGCTTAGATTTCTGGGTATCTGCACTGCAGGCACACTCTGCAGAGTTGAATAGAGATCTTGTGCATCTGAAGTCAGGGTGAGGATCAGATGATTGTTCAGGTTGGAGTTTCTGTCCCTGATGGCCCCTTCATGAAGTGAGTGGGGATCACAAGGCCATGGAGGTTTTCCTACGATGGGAGTTGTGAGATGTTCCAAACCGCAAAGATTCTTCCACAGGACCTTTGAGACCTGTTGCTTGGCTTCAGGAATTCCCATGTGGAATGATTCCAAGCAGGGTTCTAAGGATGACTGGCTGGGAAGCCCGCCTCTCTTTCCAATTGTCTCCTAGCGACAAGACAGGCTAGATATGCTGGATCTGGGGGAGCAACCGAGGGGGCTGAGTTGAAATGGACTCTCCTGCGGATGGGTCTTAATTTGGGTTTGTGTCCATGGAGACCTTGGAATGAGGAGGATGCACCAGGTCCCTGAAGGGTACTCCTAACCAGAGGCTTTGACACAGCTCCAATGTGCAAGTTTTCCATGTGGAGACAAGATTTGTTCTGAAAGGTGCCTCAAGAAACAGCCTTATGCTGGTATTGGAATCCAGGCCTCTGAGGAGTGATGCCTGGAAACCAAAGCAATGGATCCGATTAATGCCTAGGGGCTTGTTTGTTCCAATATACCTCTTGGGACATCTGTCTATGGGTCTGAGTGCAGGTAGGTGCTCAGATGGGTTCAGATTGCCCCTGTTTGTCCTGGGCAGCCAACACTATTGGGATGGACTCAGGGACTTTGGAGGATTATCCTATATTTAGGGTTGTGGCCAATGGAATAGGTAGAATTCCCTTGGAGAGTGCAGGTACAGTCCTCAGGTTTGGCTCCAGGGGCCTGAGCCTGAAAGGTGTGTGGACCAGGGTTGTGGGGACAGTTGTCTGAAAACACAAACTCGGCTTAGGTTTTGGGTCGTAGGTATGGCAGGACTGATCTACAGACCGTGAAGAGAACCCTTTGGGATATGAACAAAGGACGAGTGTGAGGCACTTGCTCAGGCTTTTGTCTCTGGATATTGTGTCACCGATGGCAGTGGAATGTCCAGGTGGCCTCATGGGCAATGGACAAGTCTTATTCTCGGGATTTGGCCTGATCCCAAGAGTTTGGGGTCATTCTGTGGGATGGGAGGAGTCCGTTTTGTCTTTTTACCTCAGGTGTCCCACCAAAAGAGGGATTCCAGAGGAGAGCCCTGAGAAGGGCGACTGGACAACGAGAAATCTGGTTAAAAATTGGGGCCTAGGGGCATGGCAAGCCCAATATGCCTTCTAATTGTCCAGCCATTGAGAGGCCTTCCTTGAGGACAGAACTCACACTGAGTTTCAAAATGCGTGTTTATTCCCTCATGTCACTCAAGCATGGGCGGGGACTCATGGTGCATGCTGGTTTCCCCTACACTGAAGGGTGGACAACATGCCAACCACATGTATTCTTGCCATGGGGAAGTAATAGTTCTGATTTCTGCATCTCATTCACCTCTGGGCAGTGATTGGAGATAAGGTGTAGGTTGTGAAGTAGGAAAACCGAGTTTAGGATGAGATGATGACTTAAGGCCATGTCGGGTCCGATGTGCTCAGTGTGCTCAACGGCTCAATGGCCGTGGATTGTCGCGAGACCTCGTGGTCCATGGACGAGGCTCCCTTTCTGTGGATTTGGCCCGTTCCCAAGAGTTTTGGGGCAATCTGTGGGATGGGATGAGTCATTTCTGTTTTGTTACCTGAGGTGTCTGACCAAAAGAGGGATTCCAGAGCAGAGCCCTGGGGAGGGGCGACTGGACCACCCGACCTCTGTTAAAGATTGGGGCCCAGGGGGATGGAAAGTCCAATATGCCATCTCTTGGTCCAGCCACTGAAAGGCCTTACTTGGAGGCGATTGTTCAGGCATTTGTCTCTGGGTATTGTGTCACTGATGGCTATGGAATGTCCGGGTGGCCTCATGGGCAATGGACGAGTATTCCTCTCTGGGGATTTGGCCCGATCCCAGGAGTCTGAGGTCATTTTGTTTGTCGGAGGAGTCCGTTTTTTTTTTTTTTTTTAACCTCATGTGTCCCACCAAAAGAGGGACTCCAGAGCAGAGCCCTAGGGAGGGGTGACTGCAAAACCAGAAATCTGGTTAAAAATTGGGGCCTAGGGGCATGGCAAGCCCATTGTGTCGTCTAATGGTCCAGCCACTTAGAGTACTTACTAGAGGACAGGACTCACACTGAGGGTCACAAATCGTGTTTATGCCCTCACAGCACTCAAGCATGGGCGGGTCCTCATGGTGAATGCTGGTTTCTCCTACCCTTAACGTTGGACAACATGCCAACCACAGGGTTTCTTGCCATGGGTAAGGAGGAGTTCTGATTTCTGCATCACGTTCACCCCTTGGCAGGGTTTGGAGTTAAAGTCTAAGTTCTGAAAACTGAAAAGCTAGGTTGGGAAGAGATGACGAGCTAAGGCCATGGCCGTTCCAATGTGCTCAGTGTGTGGTCAGCTGTATGGGTGATGGTCAGGAGGTCCGGGCTCAGGCTGTGTTGGACAGTGCATTAGTTCCTATGTTAGACTACATAATTTGGGTACAGTAGAGTGCCGTGTAGGTCTATCCTCACTTGGGGTTAGCGGGAATTTCCATAGGGCAACAATTTTCTTCTGGAGGGCAGGCAGAGTGCTGCATTGTAGGTCCGGAATTGCCAAACTTGAAGGCTTGTGGGCCAGGAGTGTGAGCACAGAAGTCTGAGAACACAAGCTAGACATAGGTTTCAGGGCGAGGGCAAGGCCGCATACTCTGCAGAGCTGAATCGAGATCCCCTGCATCTGAAGTCAGGACGATGATCAGACATTGGCTCAGGTTGGAGTTCATGTCCATGATTTCCCATTCATAAAGGAGTGGGGGGGCATCACAAAGCCATCGAGGTTTTCCCACGTTGGGAGTTGTGAGATGCTCCAAAACACAAGGATTCCTTCAGGAGGACAATTAAGACCTGTTGGATGGCTCCAGGATGTCAAATAGGGAATGACGCCACAACAGGATTCTAAGGATGGATGCCTGGGCAGCCCGCCTCACATTCCAATTGTCTCCTAGCGATTAGACAGTTTCGATCTGCTGGCTCTGGGGAAGCAAACACGGGGGCTGAGTTGAAATGGAATCTCCTGCAGATGGGTCCTAATATGGATTTGTGTCCATGGAGACCTTGGAATGGGGTGTTGGCACCGGGGCCCTGAAAGATTCTCCTAAACGGAGATTTTGAGACATCTCCAAAGAGCAAGTTTCCCATGTGGAGGCAAGATTTGTTCTAATTGGTGCATCAGGAAACCCCCATATGCTGGTATTGGAAACCAGGCCTCTAGGAGAGATACCTGGAAACCAAAGCAATGGATCCGAATAGGGCCTAGGGTCTTTCTGGTTCAAGCTTCTTCTCTGTTGATATCTGTCTATGGTATGAGTGGAGGTAGTTGCTCAGATGATGTCAGATCACCCCTGTTTGTCCGGGTGCCTACACTATTGGGATGGCCTCGGGGACATTGGAGGTTTCTCCTAATTTGTATGATTGTGGACAATGGAATGGGCAGAATTACCGTGGATTGGGCAGGCACAGACCTGATGTGTGTCTCCAGGGGCCCAGCCTGGAGGGTGTATGTTCGAGGACTGTGGGGACAGATGTCTGAAAACAGAAACTTGTCTTAGGTTTGGGGACGTAGTTATGGTGACCCGATTTACAGACCGTGAGGAGAACTCTTCAGGATATAAAGAAAGGGTGAGTGTGAGGCGCTTATTTAGGCTTTTGTCTCTGGATTCTGTGTCAACGATGGCCGTGGAATGTCTTGGCGGCCTCAGGGGCCATGGACGAGTCTTCTTCTCTGTGGATTTGTCCCCATCCCATTGTTTTGGGTCAATCTGTGGAATGCGAGGAGTCTTTTCAGTTTTGTTACCTCAGATGTCCCACCAGAAGAGGGATTCCGGAGCAGAGCCCTGGGGAGGGGCGACTGGACAACCCGAACTATGGTTAAAAGTTGGGGCCTAGGGGCATGGAAAGCCCAATATGCCGTCTCTTGCTCCAGGCACTAAGAGGCCTTCCGTGAGGACTGGGCTCACGCTGAGGGTCACAATGTGTGTTTGTGACCAACACGGCCCTCAAGCATGGGCGGGGCCACATGGGCCACACTGGTTTCAACTTCACTGAACATTGGACAACATGCCAACCATAACGTTTCTTTCCATGGGGAAGGAGTTCTGATTTGTGCCTCATGTTCAACCCTTGGCAGTGATTGGAGATAAGGTATAGGTTCTGAAGCCTGAAAACCAAGGTGGAAGAAATGATGACCTAAGGCCATGGCGGGTCCGATGTGCTCAGTGTTTGGCCAGCTGGCTGGGTGTGGGTTGGGAGGTTCAGTATCAGGCTGTCAGAAAGTGCATTAGTGCCCAGGGAAGCCTGTAGAATTGGCGTGCAGGTTGATCCTCATTTGTGGTTTCTGGGTAGCCCCAGAGAGCAAAGTTTTTCTTCTGGAGGGCAGGCAAGGTGCTGCATTGTAGTTCTGGAATTGCCAAACTGGAGGGCTTGTGGGCTGTGAGTGTGAGGATGGAAGTATGAGAACACAAGCTAGGCTTAGGTTTCTGGGCGAGGGCACGGCAGGCATACTCTGAAGAGCTGAATAGAGATCTCGTGAATCTGAAGTCAGGGCGAGGGTGAGACGATCACGCAGGTTGGAGATTTTCTCTTTGATGGCCACTGCGGATCACGAGGCCATGGAGGTTTTCCCACGATGGGAGTTGTGAGATGCTCCAAACTGCAAAGATTTTTCTGCGGGACGACTGAGACCTGTTGGTTGGTTCCAGGACTTTACATATGGAAGGATTCCGAGCAGGTTGCTAAGGGTGGATGGATGGGCAACCCTCCTCTCATTCCAATTGTCTCCTATCGACAAGACAGGTTAGATCTGCTGGATCTGGGGTAGCAACCGAGGGGGTGAGTTGAAATGGACTCTCCTGCGGATGGGTCCTAATATGGCTTTGTGTCCATGGAGACCTTGGAATGAGGCGCTGGCTTGGCTCAGACTGTGTTAGAAAGGGAATTAGTGCCCAGGGCAGCCTGTATAATTGGGGTACATTCAAGGGACGTGTAGGTTGATCCTCATTTGGGGTTTCTGGGTAGCCCCAGAGGGCAATTTTGTTTTTTCTTGAGGGCAGGCAGAGCGCTGCTTTGTAGTTCTGGAATTGCCAAACTGGAGGGATTGTTGGCCCAGGGGTGTGAGGACCATAGTCCGAGAACACAAGCTAGGCTTATGTTTCCGGGCGAGGATACGGCAGGCACACTCTGCAGAGCTGAATCGAGATCTTGTGAATCTGAAGTCAGGGTGAGGATCAGATGATCACTCAGGTTGGAGGTTCTGTCCCTGATGGCTCCTTCATCAAGGGGGGGGGGGATCACGAGGCCATGGAGGTTTTCCCAAGATGTGAGATGTGAGATGCTTTAAACCACAAAGATTCTTCTAAGGTACAATTGAGACCTGTTGGTTGGCTCCAGCACTTCACATAAGGAACGGTTCTGAGCAGGGTTCTAAAGATGGATGGCTAGGCAGCCTGCCTCTCTTACCAATTGTGTCCTAGCGACAAGACAGGTTAGATCAGCTGGATCTGGGGGAGCAACCGAGTGTGCTGAGTTGAAATGGACTCTCCTGTGGATGGGTCCTAATGTGGGTTGAGTCCATGGAGACCTTGGAATGAGGCAGTGGCACTGGGACTGAAGATTTCTCCTAACCAGAGGCTTTGACACAGCTCCAACATGCAAGTTTCCCATGTGGAGACAAGAATTGTTCTGATGGGTGTCACAAGAAACAGCCATATGCTGGTATTGGAATCCAGGCCTCTGAGGAGAGATGCCTGGAGGCCAAAGCAATGGAACCGGTTAGGGTCTAGGGGCCTTATCGTTCCAATTTACCACTGAGGACATCTGTCTATGGGTCTGAGTGCAGGTAGGAGTTCAGATGGGTTCAGATTTCCCCTGTTTGTCCTGGGCAGCCAACACTATTGGGATGGCCTTGGGGATTTGGAAATTTATCCTAATTGTAGGGTTGTGGCCAATGGAATGGGCAAAATTCCCTTGGAGAGTGCAGGTACATTCCTCAGGTTTGGCTCCAGGGACCTAAGCCTGTAGGGTGTATGGGCATGTGCTGTGGGGACAGTTGTCTGAAAACACAAACGCAGCTTAGGTTTCAGGTCATAGGTATGGCAGGACTGATTTACAGACCGTGAGGAGAACTCTTCGGGATATGAACAAAGTGTGAGTGTGAGGCAATTGATCAGGCTTCTGTTTCTGGATATTATTTCACCGATGGCCGTGGACTTTCTGGGTGACCTCATGGGCAATGGGTGAGTCTTCCTCTCTGTGGATTTGGCCCGATCTCAAGAATTTGGGGTCATTCCGTGGGATGGGAGGAGTCCGTTTTGTTTTATTACCTCAGGTGTCTCACCAAAAGAGGGATTCCAGAGCAGATCCTTGGGGAGGGGCGCCTGGACAACCAGAAATCTGGTTAAAAATTGGGACTATTATGACATCTAATGGTCCAGCCACTGATAGGAATTACTAGAGAACAGGAGTCAGGCTGAGCATCATAATCCGTGTTTATGCCCTCGCAGCACTCAAGCATGCACAGGGACTCAGGGTGAACGCTGGTTTCTCCTTCACTGAACATTGGACAACATGCCAACCGCAAGGTTTCTTGCCATGGGTAAGGAGGAGTTCTGATTTCTGCATCACGTTCACCCCTTGGCAGCGTTTGGTGTTAAGGTCTAAGTTCTGAAGCCTGAAAAGCTAGGTTGGGAAGAGATGATGAGCTAAGGTTATGGTGGGTCCGATGTGCTCAGTGTGCGGTCAGCTGTCTGGGTGTCAGCTGTCAGGAGGTCCGGGCTCAGGCTGTGTCAGACAGTGTATTATTGCCCAGGTTAGACTATATAATTTGAGTACTGTAAAGTGCCGTGTAGGTCTATCCTCATTTGGTCTGTGTGGGAAGCTTCATAGGGCAACATTTTTCTTCTGGACGGCAGGCAGAGTGCTGCACTGTGGCTCTGGAATTCCCAAACTGGAGGGCTTGTGGGCCAGGAGTGTGAGGATGGAAGTCTGATAACACAAGAGAGATTTAGGTTTTGGGTCAAGGGCATGGCAGGCACACTCTGCAGAGCTGAATTGAGATCCCATGCATCTAAAGTCAGGGCGAGGATCAGACATTGTCTCAGTTTGGTGTTTCTGTCCATGATGGTCCTTTCATGAAGGGGTCGGGGCAACACGACGCCATGGAATTTTTCCCTCAGTGGGAGTGTTGAGATGCTCCAAACCGCCAGGATTCCTTCTGCGGGACAATTGAAAACTGTTGGAGGGCTCCAGGATGCCCCATACAGAATGACTCGAGAGCTTGGTTCTAAGGATGTATGCCTGGGAAGCCCTCCTCGCATTCCCATTGTCACCTAGTGACTAGACAGTTTAGTTTGGTTGCCTCTCATAGAGAAAGCAAGGGGGGTGATTTGAAATGGACTCTCCTGCAAATAGGACTTAATGTTGGTTTGTGTCCATGCAGACCTTGGAATGGGGCGGTGGCACCAAGGCCCTGAAAGATTCTCCTATCCGGAGGGTTTGACACAGCTCCAACCACAATTTTCCCATGTGGAAACGAGATTTGCTCTGATGGTGCCTCAGGAAACCAACATATGCTGGTATTGGAAACCAGTCCTCTGAGGAAAATGCCTGGAAAACAAAGCAATGGATACGTTTTCAGCCTGGGGGCCTGTCTGGTTCAATCTTCTTCTCTGTGGACATCTGTCTACAGTTCTGAGTGGAGGCTGTTGCTCAGCTGGTGTCAGATCACCCCTTTTTGTCCTGGGAAGCCTACATTATTGGGATGGCCCGGGGGAATTTGGAAGTTTTCCTAATTTGTATGGTTGTTGCCAATGGAATGGGAAGAATTCCCTTGGAGAGGACAGGCACAGTCCTGAGTTGTGGCAACAGGGGCCCCAGCATGGAGGGTGTTTGGTCAGGGCTGTTGGGACAGAAGTCTGAAAACAAACTTGGCTTTTGTTTGGGGACGTAGGTATGGCAGAACTGATCTACAGATTGTGAGGAAACATCTTCAGGATATGAACAAAGGGCGAGTGTGAGGCGCATGCTCAGGCTTCTGTCTATGGATTTTGTGTCACCGATGGCCATGGAATGATGGGGTGGTCTCATAGGACACGGACGAGTCTCCAAACTAAGGCGATTTGGCCCGATTCCAAGAGTTAGGGGTCATTCTTGGGATGGTAGGAGTCATTTCTGTTTCCTATCCAAGTCTCCCACAAAAAGAGGGATTTTTGAGCAGAGCCCTGGAGAGAGGCGACTGGACATCCAAACCTTTGGTTAATATTGGGGGGCTAGGAGTGTTGCCAGTCCCATATGCGGGCTCTTGCTCCAGCCACTGAGAGGCCTTTCTTGAGGATGGGGCTCGCGCTGAGTGTCACAATGCATGCCTCAAGCATGGGCGGGGCCTCATGGGCCACAAGTTTTCTCCTACACTGAAAGTTGGACAACATGCCAACCACAATATTTCTTGCCATGGGGAAGGATGAGTTCTGATTTCTGCATCACATTAAACCCTTGGCAGTGATTGGAGATAAGGTCTAGGTTCTGAAGCCTGAAAAACGAGGTTGGGACGAGATGACGACCTAAGGCCATGGCCGGTCCGATGTGTGCAGTGTGCAGCCAGCTGTCTGGGAGTCGGTAGGGAGTTCCAGGCTCAGACTGTGTCAAACAGTGCTTTAATGCCCAGGGTAGACTGTATAATTGTGGTACAGTCGAGTGTCGTGCAGGTTGATCCCCATTTGGGGTTTCTGGGTAGCCCCATAGGGCAACGTTTTTCTTCTGGAGGGCAGGCAGAGTGTTGCATTGAGCCTCCAGTATTGCCAAACTGGAGCACTTGTGGGCCAGGAGTGTGAGGATGGAAGTCTGAGAACACAAGCTAGGCTAAGATGTCAGGGCGAGGGCACAGAAAGCACCGTCTGCAGAGCTGAATCGAGATCCCATGCATCTGAAGTCAGGGTGAGGTTCAGACGTAGGCTCAGGTTAGTGTTCTTGTCCATGATGACCCCTTCATGAAGGGGTCAGGCATCACAAGGCCATGGAGGTTTTTGCATGGTGGAAGTTCTGAGATGCTCCAAACCACAAGGATTCCTTCTGCAGGACAGTCAGGATCCGTTGGATGGCTCCAGGACGTCCCGTACGGAACGACTCCAGAGCAGGGTTCTAAGGATGGATGCCTGGGCTGCCCGCCTCGTGTTCCAATTGTCTGCTAGTGACAAGACCGGTAAGATCTGCTGGCTCTGGGGGAGCAACCAAGGGGACTCAGTTGAAATGGACTCCCCTGCATATGGGTCCTAATGTGGGTTTGTGTTCATGGAGACTTTGGAATGGGGTGGTGGCAATGGGGCCCTGAAGGATTCTCCTAACCGGAGGGTTTGACACAGCTCCAAAGAGCAAGTTTCCCATGTGGAGACGAGATATGTTCAGATAGATGCCTCAGGAAACCCCCATATGCTGGTATTGGAAAACAGGCCTCTGAGGAGAGATGCCTGGAAACCAAAGCAATGCATCCGATTAGGGCCTATGGTCCCGTCTGGTACAATTTTCTTCTCTGTGGACATCTGTCTATGGTTCTGAGTGGAGGCTGTTGCTCAGATGGTGTCAGATCACCCCTGTATGTCTTGGGTGGCCTACACTATTGGGATGGCCTTGGGAGCTTTGGAGTTTTCTTCTAATATGTACGGTTGTTGCCAATGGAATGGACAGAATTCCCTTGGAGAGGACAGGCACAGTCCTGACTTGTGGCAACAGGGGCCCCAGCATGGAGGGTGTTTGGTCAGGGCTGTTGGGACAGAAGTCTGAAAACACAAACTCGGCTTAGGTTTGGGGACATAGGTATGACAGTCCCGATCTACAGACCGTGAGGAGAACTCTTCGGGATATGAACAAATGGCGAGTGTGAGGCACTTGTTCAGACTTTTGCCTCTGGATTTTGTGTCAATGATGGCCATGGAATGTCGGGGTGGCCACAAGGGCCATGGACGAGTCCTTCTGTTGGAATTGGCCCAATCCCAAGAGTTTGGGAACATTTTGTGGGATGGTTTTTTTTTATTGCTGTTTTTGTTTTTTTGTTTTGTTTTGTTTTTTAACCTTTGTAGTCTCACCAAAGTGGGATTCTAGAACAGAGCACTGGGAATGGGCGAATTGATAGCCCGAGTTTAAGGATGGGGCCTAGGGGCATGGCAAGCCCCACTGTGAGGTTAAGGATGGGGCCTAGGGGCACGGCAAGCCCCATAAGCGGGCTCTTGGTCCAGCCACTGAGAGGCCTTTGTTGAGAAGGGGGCTCATGCTGAGGGTCACAATGCGTGTTTGTGCCGAACGCTGCCCTCAAGCATGGGCGAGGCCTCATGGGCCACAAGGTTTCTCCTACTGAATGTTGGACAACAAGACATCTACAATATTTCTTGCCATGGGGATGGATGAGTTCTGCTTTCTGCATCACGTTCACCCCTGGACAATGATTGGAGGTAAGGTCTAGGTTCCGAAGCCTGAAAAACGAGGTTAGGAAGAGATGAGGACCTAAGGCCATGGCGGGTCTAATATGCTCAGTGTGCGGCTAGCTGTCTGGGTGTCAGTCAGGAGTTCTGGGCTCAGGGTGTGTCAGACAGGGCATTAGTGCCCAGGGATAGACTGTATAATTGGGGTAGAGTCTAGTGGCATTCATGTTGATAGTCACTTGGTGTTTCTGGGTAGCCCCAGAGGGTAACATTTTTCTTCTGGAAGGCAGGCAGAGTGCTGCATTGTGGCTCCAGTACTGCCAAACTGGAGCGCTTCTGGGCCAGGAGTGTGAGAACAGAAGTCTGAGAACACAAGTTAGGCTTATGTTTCGGGGCGAGGGCTCAGAAGGCACTCTCTGCAGAGCTGAATCTAGATCTCATGCATCTGAAGTCAGGGCGAGGTCAGACGTTGGCTCAGTTTGGTGTTTCTGTCCATGATGGCCCCTTCATGAAGGGGGAGGGAGCATCACGAGGCCATGGAATTTTTCCCACGATGGGACCTGTGAGATGTTCCAAACCGCAAGGATTCCTTCTGCAGGACAATTGAGACCTGTTGGAATGTTCCAGGAACGTCCCATATGGAAGGACTCCAGAGCACGGTTCTAAGGATGGATGTCTGGGCAGCCCGCCTTGCATTCCAGCTGTCTCCTAGTGACAAGACGGTTTCAATCTGCTGGCTCAGGGTGAGCAACAGAGGGGGCTGAGTTGAAATGGACTCTCCTGCGGTTGGGTCCTAATGTGGGTTTGGGTCCATGGAGACATTGTAATGGGGAGAATTTCATTCTAGGGACAGGAGATGTTCTGTTGTGTGACTCAGGGAACAGATGTTGTATCATAAGTTGGCTTTAGAGAACAGCCATCTGATGACAGATGCCTGAAAACCTATTCTTGGGTTCCAATGATGTCCGAGGGGCATGTCGGGTTCAATTTTCTGACTCAGGATCATCGACTTTGGTGTCTGCCTGGATGTAGGTGATCAGGGTGTTTCAGACTGTGCATTTGCATCCAGAGCCGCTTCCAATATTGCGGTCGGATCAGGAGTTTGGAGGTTTCTCCTAATCTGCAGGGTTTGGGCAAATGTGATGGGCAACGTTTCCTTGGGGATGGCAGGCACAGTCCTGTGGTGTGGCTCCAGAGACCCCATCCTGGAGGACATGTGAGGCATGGTTTTGGGAGAGAAGTCTGAAAACAAAAACTAGGTTTAGGCTTAGTGGCACGGTGATCACATGCCAATGCGTCGACCTGGAGGTCAGTTCTTCAGGAACTCTAACTAGGGTGACTCGGTGATGGTACCACAGTCTTTTTTATCAGCATTGTGTGTCCAGGATGACCTCGGAATGGACGTGTGGTCTCATGGGTCCATGGGAGATTTTTCATCTCTAAGGATCCTGGTGGCTCCTAATTGTTTGGTGGCTTTTTTGGGGAAGGGAAGAGTGCAGTTTTTCATCTTGAAGTGCCACAAAACAGGAATTCCAGAGACGGACTCTTAGTTTGGGCACCAAGAAATTCCCACCAAGGTTTAGGGTTTGGGCCTAGGGATGTACCAGGCCTGCAATGTGGGATCCTGGTGGTGCAATAGAGAGGGCTTGTTTGAATGCATGCTCAGGTTGAGAGTCACAATGCTTGTTTGTTCTGAGGGTGCCCCTCAGGAGTGGGCATGGTCTCATTGCCCATGCAACTGGATCCCTCTATGAGGGTTGGACAACCATCCCGACAGCTAGGTTTCCTGCCATGGGGAAGGAGGAGTTCTCTATTGTACTTCAGGTTTTCCCATTGGAAGGGATTCCAGCAAAGGTCTGAAGACAGATGCCCGAATATCAATGATGCAGAGAGAGGACGAATTGGGTCATGACAAGTCTCACATGCTATCTGTGGGCCCCGCTTTCTGGGTGGCTGACACGAGGTTGGGTGTCAGGATCTGTCAGACACAGCAATAGTGGCCAGGGCAGCCTATGAAACGGGGATCCTCGAGGGACGAGCAGATTATCCTCATATGGGGTTTTTGGGCAGTCTCACCAGGCACTCCTTCTTTCTATGGGGAAGGCAGAATGCCACGGTGTGGCTCCAGAATTTCCTATCAAGAGGGCTTGCGGATGAGTAGGGTGTGGATGGAATTGTAAACAGCAGTTACGGCTGAATTCAGTGCCAATCAGAAGGCAGTTCCAATGTGCAATGGCTTATTCGAGATATCCAGCACCTAAGTAAGGGCAGATGTCAGATGTTTGCTCACACTGGAGTTTGTGTTTATGATTCCTGAAAAATGGAGTTGTGGTTTCAAGAGGCCATGGAGGATTAGCCATGTTTTGAATTGTGAGATGCTCCAAAAAACAAGGTTTCCTTCTACTGGACAGGTGGAGTCTGGTTTGTTTGCTCTGGGGTCCCCATGTGGAAAGTTTGGGTAGCAGAGCTCTCCCACATGGATGCTTGTAAAGCATATGTCCAATGAACATTGCAGCTGAATAACATGACAGGTTAGTTCTGGTAGCTCTGGGGCCAAGTGCCAAGGCCTTGTGTTGACATGGAATCTCTTACAGATGGGTCCCAATGCTGATTTGTTACCATGGAGATACTAGAATATGCTGGTGGCTAAGGTGCTATGCAGGGTACTCCTACCCTGAGGGTTTGGCACAGGTCGAAGAGCACAGTTTCCTTCTTGGGACAGGAGATGTACTGTTGTGTGGGTCAGGGTCCACATGTTGTATCCTTATCTGGTATTCCAGAATAGGCCTCTGAGGACAGATATCTTATGCCTAATCTAGGGTTCCAAGTATGTCCTAGGGGCATGTGTGGTTCACTTTTCTGACTCAGGATAATTGATTCGGGTGCCTACCTGGATGTAGGTGATCAGGGTGTTTCAGACTTTGTGTTTGAGTCCAGAGCAGCTTCCTATTTTGGGGTGGGATCAGGTGCTTTTGAGGTTTCTCCTAATCTGCAGGGTTTGGTCAAATGTGATGGGCAAAATTTCCTTGGGGATGGCAGGTACAGTCCTGTGGTGTGGCTCCAGAGATCCCATCCTGGAGGACATGCGAGGCATGGTTTTGGGAGAGAAGTCTGAATATGAAAACTAGGTTTAGGCTTAGTGGCATGGTGATCGCAGTCCAATGAGTCGATCTGGAGGGCAACTTGTCAGGAACTGTAAAGAGGGTGACTCAATGGCGGTAGCACAGCCTTTTCTATCAGCATTGTGTGTCCAGGATGGCCTCAGAATACGGGTGTGGTCTCATGGGTCCATGTGAGATTTTTCTTCCCTAAGGATCCTAGCGGATCCCTATAGTTTGGTGGCTTTTTCGGCGAAGGGAAGAGTGCTGTTTTCCATCTTAGGTGTGCCCAAAAACAGGGATACCAGAGACGGGCTCTGGGTCGGGCACCAAGAATTTCCCACCAAGGGTTAGGATTTGGGCTTAGGAGCCTACCAGGCCTTCAATGAAGGAGCCTGGTGGTGAAACTGAGAGGGCTTGTTCAAAAGCATGCTAAGGCTGAGGGTCACAATGCCTGATTGTTCGCAGGACACCCTTCAGGAGTGGGGATGGTCTCATTGCCCATGCAGCTGGCTCTTTTGCTGAAGGTTTGACACCCATTCCAACAGCTAGGTTTCCTGCCATGGGGAAGGAGCAGTGCTCTCTTGGGCTTCATGTTCCCCCATTGGCAGGGATTCCAGCAAAGGAATGGAGACAGATGCCCAAATACCTAGGATGGGTAGTGAGGACGGACTGGGCCATGGCCGGTCTCTCATGCTGGATATGGACCATGCTCTCTGGATGGCTGACACGAGGTTGGGGCTCAGGCTCTGTCAGACACAGCATTAGTGGCCAGAGCAACCTACAAATCAGGATATGCAAGGGCCGAGCAGATGACACTCATGTGGGTTTTTTGGACAGTCTTACCAGGCACTTCTTTCTATGGAAAGGCAGAATGCTGCATTGTGACTCCAGAATTCCCTATCAAGATTACTTCGGGACCAGTAGGGTGAGGATGGAACTGTAAACACAAGCTAGGGTTCAATTCAGTTCAAAGCAGAAGGCAGTTCAAATGTGCAGTGACTCATTCGAGACATCCAGCAACTGAATAAGGACATATGAAAGATATTTGCTCACACTCGAGTTTGTGTCTATGGTGACTGACATATGGAGAGGTGGCGTCAAGAGGCCATGGATGATTTCCCATGCTGAGGCTTGTGAGATGCTCCAAATAGCCAGGTTTCCTTCTGCTAGACAGGTTAAGTCTGTTTTTTTTTTTTTTTTTTTTTTTTGCTCTGGGGTCCCTCATGTGGAAATTTTTGGTAGCATAGTCCTTCCACATGGATGCCTGGAATGCACAAGTGCAATGATCTTTGCAGCTGACGAACATGCCATGTTCATATTGGTGGCTCTTGGGCAAAGTCCCAAGGCCTTGACTTGACATGGAATCTCTTACAGATGGGTCCCAATACTGGTTTGTTACCCGGTAGGTCTTAGAATGTGCTGGTGGCTATGGGGCCATGAGGGATTCTCCTACCTTATGGGTTTGACACAGGTCGAATGCACAGTTTCCTTCTTGAGACAGGAGATGTTCTGCTGTGTGGCTCAGGGTCCACATGTTGTATCCTAACTTGGTATTCCAGCAGAGGCCTCTGAGGTCAGATACAGGAAACGTAATCTAGGGTTCCTATGATGTCCTAGGTGCATGTCAGGTTCAATTTTCTGACTCAGGACCATTGACATGGGTTTCTGCCTGGATGTAGGTGATCAGTGTGTTTCAGACTGTGCATTTGTGTCCAGAGTGGCTTCCAATATTGGGGTGGGATCAGGGGCCTTCGAGGTTTCTCCTAATCAGGAGGGTTTGAGGAAATGTGATGGATAAAGTTTCCATGGGGATTGCACGCACAGTCCTGTAGTGTGGCTTCAGAGACCCCATCCTGCATGGCATGTGATCCATGGTTTTGAGAGAGAAATCTGCAAACAAAAATTCGGGTTAGTGTTAGTTGCAAGGTGGTCGCAGGCCCTATCCATAGACGTTGAGGGCAGCTCATCAGGAACTGTAATTAGGGTAATTGGAAGTCGGTAGCACAGGCTTTTCTTTTCTTTTCTTTTAAAGATTTTATTTATTTATTTGACAGACAGAGATCACAAATAGGCAGAGAGGCAGACAGAGAGAGGTAGATGCATGCTCCCCGCTGAGCAGAGACCCTGATGCGGGGCTCGACCCCTGGATCCTGGGATCATGACATGAGCTGAAGGCAGAGGCTTTAACCCACTGAGGCACCCAGGCACCACAGCACAGGCTTTTCTACCTGGATTGTGTGTCCAGGATGGGCTCGGATTTAGGTGTGGTCTCATGGGTCCATGGGAGAGTTTTCCTCTATAAGGATCCTGTTGGCTCCCCATAGTTTGGTTACTTTTTGGGTGAACTGAAGAGTGCTGTTTTCCATCTTAGGTGTGCCCAAAACAGGGATTCCAGAGACGGGCTCTGAGTCTGGGTGCCTGGACAATCCCACCAAAGTTTAGGATTTGGGCGTCGGGGCATACTAGGCCTGCAATTCGGGATCCTGGTGGTGCCACTGAGAGGGCTTGTTTGAAAGCATGCTCAGGCTGAGGGTCACAATGACTGTTTGTGCCCAGGGCAGCCCCTAGGAGAGGGCATTGGCTCATTGACCATGGAGCTGGCTCCACATTGAGGGTTGGACACCCATCACAACAGCCAGTTTTTCTGCCATGGGAAGGAGGAGTTCTCTATCATGCTTCAGGTTCCCCCAATGGCAGGGATTCCAGCAAAGGTCTGGGACAGGTCCCTGAATAACAAGGATTTGTAGAGATGATGGAGTAGGGTCATGGTCAGCTCCACCTCCTAGATATAGGTCCCACTCTCTGGGTGGCTGATACTAGGTCGGGGCTCAGCCTCTGTCAGACACAGCACTAGTGGCCAGGAGAGCCTATAAATTGCGGTTCCCTCAAGGGCCGAACATATTGATCCTACGTGGGTTTTCTGGGCAGACTCACCAGGCACTTCTTATTTCTATGGGGAAGGCAGAATGCTGTGCTTAGGCTCTAGAATTCCTTTTCAAGAGACCTTGGGGACCAGTAGGGTGAGGATGGAATTGTAAACATTAGCTAGGATTCAATTCATTGCCAAACAAAAGTCAGTTCCAGTGTGCATCAGCTGATTCGAATATCCAGCAGTGGAGGAAGGGCAAATGTCTGATATTTGCTCACATTGGAGTTTGTGTCTATTATGACCGACAAATGTAAGGGTGGCGTCAAGAGGCCATGGAGGATTTCCCATGCTGAGGCTTGTGAGATGCTCCAAACAACTAGGTTTCCTACCACTGGACAGGTGGAGTCCGGTTTGTTTGCTCAAGCGTTCCCCATGTGGAAAGTTAGAATGCAGAGCTCTCCCACATGGATGCCTGGTAAGCACACCTCAATTGAAGACTGCAGCTGAGGAACATGACAAGTTGTTTCTGGTGGCAGTGGGCTGAAGTACAAAGGCCTTGATTTAACATGGAATGTCTTGCAGATGGGCCACAATGCACGTTTTTTACCAGGGATATCTTAAAATGTGCTGGTGCCTAACGTTACGTCGCAGATTCTCCTACCCTGGGCGTTTGGCACAGGTCGAAGAGCAGAGTTTCTTTATGGGGACAGGAGATTTTCTCTTTTGTGGCTCAGGGACAACATGTTGCATCATAAGTAGGTATTCAGAACAGGTCCCTGAGGGCAGGAGCCTGAAAACCCAATCTAGGGTTCCAATAAGGTCCTAGGGGCATGTCAGGTTCAATCTTCTGACTCAGGATCATTGACTTGGCTGTCTGCCTGGATGGAGCTCCTTAGGATGTTTCAGACTGAACATTTGCACCCAGAGCAGCTGCCAATATGGGGTGTGCTCAGGTGTCTTTTGTTTTCTCCTAATCTGTAAGGTTTGGGAAACTATGATGGGTACATTTTCCTTGGGGATGGCAGGCACAGTACTGTGCCTCGAGAGGCCCCATCCTGGAGGCCATGTGTGCCATGGTTTTGGGAGGGAAGTCTGCAAACACAAACTCGGGTTCGGGTTAGTTGCAAGGCGATTGCAGGCCCAGTGAATAGACCTGGAGGGCAGCACATCAGGAACAGTAATTAGCATGACTGGAAGGTGGTAGCTTTTCTATCTGCATTGTGTGTCCAGAAAGGCATCGGAATGCAGGTGTAGTCCAATGGGTCCATGGGAGACTTTTCCTCTCTAAGGCGGCTCCCCATAGTTTGGTAGTCTTTTCGGGAAAGGTAAGATTGCTGTTTTCCATCTTAGAAGTGCCCCAAAACAGGGATTCCAGAGATGGGCTATGGGTCTGGGTGCCTATAAAATCCAACCGAGGTTTAGAAATTGGGCCTAGGGGCGTACCAGGCTTGCAGTGCGGGAACCTTGTGGTGGAACTGAGAGGACTTGTTTGAAAGCAAACTCAGGCTGTGGGTCACAATGCCTGCTTGTGCCCAGTGCAGCCCTCGTGAGTGGGTGTGGTCATATTGGCCATGGACCTGGCTCCAACTTTGATGGTTGGACACCCATCCCAACAGCCAGGTTTCCTGCCTTGGGGAAGGAGTAGTATTCTATTGTGCTTCAGGTTGCCCCACTGGAAGGATTCCAGCAATGTCTGGAGAATGAAGCCAGAATATCAAGGATGGATAGAGATGACGGACTTGGGCTATGGCCAGTCCCACATGCTAGAATTGGAGCCCACTCTCTGGGTGGCTGACACTAGGTCTGGGCTCAGGCTCTGTCAGAAACAGCACTAGTGTCCGGAGCAGGCTCCAAATCAGGGTTCCTTTGAGAGCTGAGCCGATTGATCCTCTTGTGTGGATTATGGGCAGACTCAGCAGGCACTGAGATGCCTTAGGGACCAGTACGGTGAGGATGGAATTGTAAACCCAAGCTACTGTACAATTCAGTGCCAAGCAGTAGGTAGTTCAAAAGTGAAGCCCCTTTTTCGAGATATCCAGCACCTAAGTAATGGCGGATGTCAGATGTTTGCTCACATTAGTTTGGGTCTTGATGACCGACAAATGGAGGGGTGGTGTAAGAGGCCATGGGTGATTTCCCACATTGAGCCTTGTGAGTTGCTCCAAATAGCAAGGTTTCCTTCTACTGGAATGGTGGAGTCTGGATTGTTTGCTCCAGGGCCCTCCATGTGGAAAGTTTGGGTAGTAGAGCTCTCCTGTATGGATGCCTGGACAGCACACCACCATTGAGCATTGCAGCTGAGAAACAAGGCAGATTCGTTGGTGCCTATGCGGTGAAGGACCAAGGCCTTGAGTTGACATGGAATCTCTTGCAGATGGGCCACAATGCTAGTTTGTTACCAGGCAGATCTTAGAATGTGCTGGTGGCTCAGGTGCCATACAGGATCCTCCAACCCTGAGGATTTGGTACACATCGAAGAGCATGGTTTCCTTCTCAGGACAGGAGATGTTCTGTTGTGAGGCTTAGGGACCGCATGTATCATATGTTGGTATTCCAGAACAGGCCCCTGTGGACAGATGCCTGAAAACCTAATCTAGGGTTCCAAAGAGGTCATACGGGCAAGACAGGTTCAATCTTCTGACTCAGGACGTTTGACATGGCTGTCTGACTGGATGTAGGTGATCAGGGTGTTTCAGACTGCAAGTTTGCACCAGAGCGACCGCCATAATAGAGGTGAGCTCAGGGGATTTGCTGGTTTCTCCGAATCTTGAAGGTTTGGGCAACTGTGATGGGAACTGTTTCCTTGGGGATGGCAGGCACAGTCCTGTGTTGTGGCTCCAAAGGCCCCATCCTTGGTGGCATGAGATCCATGGTTTTGGGAGAGAATTCTGAAAACTGAAATTTGGGTTAGGGTTAGTGGGGAGGCGAATAGTCCCAATGCACAGACCTAGAGGGAAGAACATCAGGAACTGTAAATAGGGTGAATAGAATGCAGTAGCACAGACTTTTCTCTCTGGATTGTGTGTCCAAGATGGCCTCGGAATGCAGGTGTGGTCTCATGGGTCGATTGGAGAATTTTCCTCTGTAAGGATCCTGACAACTCTCCATAGTTTGGTATCTTTTTCGGGGAAAGAAAGGGTGTTGTTTTACATCTTAGGGGTGCCCCAATACAGTGATTCCAGAGATGGGCTCTGGGTCTGGGCGCCTGGAAAATCCCACCAAATGTTAGGATTTGGGCCTATGGGCATACCTGGCCTGCATGCAAAATGCTGGTGGTGCCACTGTGAGGGCTTGTTTGAATGCATGCTCAGGCTGAGGGTCAAAATGCCTGTTTGTGCCCAGGGCAGATCTCAGGAATGGGCGTGGTTTCATGGGCCATACAGCTGGCTTCCTCTCTGAGGGCTGGACACCCATCCCAATAGCCAGCTTTCCTCCCATGGGAAAGGAGGAGTTCTCTATTGTACTTCAGGTTCCCCCTTTGGCAGGGATTCCAGCAAATGTCTGGGGACAGCTGCCTGAATACCAAGGATGGGTAGAGATGACAGACATGGGTCATGGCCGGTCTCACATGCTGGATATGGGGCCCAATTTCTGGAGGGTTGAAACTAAGTCTGGTATCAGTCTCTGTCAGACACAGAAATAGTAGCCAGGGCAGCCTATACATCAGGTTTCCCTTGAGGGCCGAGCAGATTGATCCTCATGTGGGGTTGCTGGGCAGACTCACCAGGCACTTCTTCTTTCTATGGGGAAGGTAGAATGCTGCGTTGTGTCTCCAGAATTCCCTAACAAGAGATCTTGGGAGCCAGTAGGTTGAGGATCAAATTGTAAACACAAGCTATGGTTCAATTTAGTGCCAAGCAAAAGGCAATACCAATGTACAGTGTTGGATTAAAGATATCCAGCACCTGAGTAAGGGCGGATGTCAGATGTTTGCTCACACTGGTGCTTGTGTTTATCAGGGCCGACAAGTGGAGGGGTTGCCTCAAGAAGCCTTTGAGGATTTCCCATGCTGAGGCTTGTGAGATGCTCCAAACAACAAGGCTTTTTTCTACCAGACATGGGGAGTCTGGTTTGTTTTCTCCAGTGTCTCCCACATGGAAAGTTTGGGTAGCAAATCTCTCCCGCGTGGATGCCTGGAAAGCACACCTCAATTGACCATTGCAGCTGAGGAACATGGCAGGTTCTTTCTGGTGATTCTGGGCGAAGTACCAAGGCCATAAGTTGACAGGGAATCTATTACAGATGGGTCACAATGCTGGTTTGTTACTAGGGAGATCTTAGAATGTACTGGTGGCTAGGGTGCATGCAGTATTCTCCTACCCTGAGGGTTTGGCACAGGTGGAATGCACGGTTTCATTCTGGGGAAAGGACAAGGTCTGTTGTGTGGCTCCGGGACCAACAGTTGTATTATAACATGGTATTCCAGAACAGGTCTTGATGCCTGAAAACCCATTTTAGGGTTCCAATAAAGTCTTAGGGGCATGTCTGTTACAATCTTCTGCCTCAGGCCCATTGACTTCGGTGTTTGCCTGCATTTAGGTGATCAGGGTGTTTTAGACTGCATTTGCTTCCAGAATGACCTCCAATATTGGAGTTGACTCACGGTCCTTGCAGATTTCTCCTAACCTGGTGGGTTTGGGCAACTGTGACTGGCAAAGATTCCTTGGGGATGGCAGGCCCAGTCCTGTGGTGTGGTTCCAGAGACCCCATCCTGGAGGGCATGTGATCCATGGTTTTGGGAGAGAAGTCTGTAAACACAAACTCGGGTTAGGGTTAGTGGCGAGGTGATCTCCAGCCCAACGCATAGAGCTTGAGGGCGGCTCATCAGGAACTGTAATTAAGGTGACTGGAAGGAGGTAGCCCAGGCAGGCCTTTTTAATCTGGATTGTGTGACCAGGATGGCCTCAGAATGCAGGTGTGGTCTCATGGGTCCATGGGAGATTTTTTCTCTCTAAGGATGCCCTCTTATCCCAAAACTTTAGTGGCTTTTTCAGGGAAGGGAAGAGTGCTGTTTTCCATCATAGTTATGCCCCAAAACTGGGATTCCAGAGACGGGCTCTCGGTCTGCATGCCTGGAAAAGCACATGAAGGGTTAGGATTCGGGCCTAGGGGCATCCCAGGACTGCAATGCGGGAAACTGGTGGTGCAACTGAGAAGGCTTGTTTGAAGGCATATTCTGGCTGAGGGTCACAATGCCTGTTTGTTCCCAGGGAGGCCCTTAGGAATGGGCGTGATCTCATTGGCCATGTAGCTGGCTCTCAATTTGAGGGTTGGACACCCATCCCAACATCCAGGTTTTCTGCCATGGGGAAGGAGGAGTTCTCTATTGTGCTTTAGGTTCCCCCATCGGCAGCGATTCCAGCAAAGGCCTGGGGACAGGTGCCTGAATACCAAGGATGTGTAGGGTTGATGGACTTGGGCCCTGGCTGGTTTCAAATGCTGGATATGGTGCCCTCTCTCCAGGTGGCTGACATGAGTTTGGGGCTCAGGCTCTGTCAGAAACACCACTAGTGGCCAGGGTGACCTGTAAATCAATGAATCTTAAAAATCCCTTGATGGTCAAGCAGATGAATCCACATTTGGCGTTTCTGGGCAAAGTCACCAGGCACTTCTTCTTTCCATGGGGAAGGCAGAATGCTGCAATGTGGCTTGAGAATTCCCTACCAAGAGGGATTTGGGTCCATGGAGGTGAGGATGGAATTCTAAACACAAGCTACAGTTAAATTGAGTGCCACACAGAAGGCAGTTCTAGTGTGCAGTGGCTTATTCGAAATATTCATCACCTGAGTAAGGATGATGTCAGAGTTTTGCTCACACTGGAGTTTGTGTCTATGATGACCAACAAATGGATGGGTGGCGTCAAGAGGCCTTGGAGGATTTCACTCGCTGGGGCTTGGAAGATGCTCCAAAGAGTAAGGTTTCATTCTACTGGACAGGTGGATACTGGTTTGTTTTCTCCAGTGTCCTCCATGTGGAACGTTTGAGTAGCAGAGCACTTCTGCAAGCATGTATGGAAAGCACACCTCCAATGACCATTGAAGCTGAGGAACATGGCAGGTTCGTTCTGGTGGCTATGGCGCAAAGTATCAAGGCCTTGAGTTGACATGGAATCTCTTGCAGATCTGTCTCAATGCTAATTTGTTACCAGGGAGATCTTAGTATGTGCTGGTCCTAAGGGGCCATGCAGGATTCTAACACCGTGAGTGTTTGACACAGGTCCAAGAGCATGGTTTCCTTCTGGGGACAGGAGATGTTCTGTTGTTTGGCACAGGGAACACATGTTGTATTATAAGTTGGTTTTCCAGAAGAGGCCTCTGAGGACAGATGCCTGAAAACTTAATCTAGGGTTCCAATGAAGTCCGAAAGTCATGTCAGTTTCAATCTTCTGACTCAGGACCATTGATTTGTGTGTTTGACTGGATGGAGGTGATCAGGGTGCTTCAGACTGGGCTTTTGCATCCAGAGCTGCCTCCCATATTGGGGTGAGCTCAGGGGCCCTTCAAGTTTATCCTAATTTAGAGAGTTTGGGCAACTGTGGCAGGAACAGTTTTCTTGGGGATGACAGGCACAGTCCTGTGCTGTGGCTCAAGAGACCCCATTCTGGAAGACATGTGAGCCATGGTTTTGGGAGAGATGTCTGCAAACCCAATTCGGGTTATGGTTAGTGGCGAGGTGATCACAGGCCCAATGCATAAACCTGAAGGGCAGCTCATCAGTAAATGTAATTATGGTGACTGAAAGGCAGTAGCACTGACTTTTCTATCGGGATTGTGTGTCTGGATGGCCTCCGGATACATGTGTGGTCTCATGGGTCCATAGGAGATTTTTCCTCTCTAAGGATCCTGGCAGCTCCCCATGGTTTGGTGGCTTTTCAGGGAAGGGAAGAGTGCTGTTTTCCATCTAAGGCATGCCCCAAAACATCCTTTCCAGAGCCAGACTCTGGGTCTGGGCACCTGGAAAATCCCACGAAGTGTTGTGATTTGGGCCTAGGGGCATACCAGGCCTGCAATTTGGGATCCTGGTGGTGCATCTGAGAGGGCTTTTTGAAAGTATGCTCAGGCTGAGGGTCATAATGCCTGTTTGTGCTCAGGGCTGCCCTCAGGATTGGGTGTGGTCTCATTGGTCATGCAGCTGGCTCTTACACTGAGTGTTGGACACCAATCTCAACAGACAGGTTCCTGCCATCTGGAAGAAGGAGTTCTCTATGGTGCTTAAGGCTCCCCTGTAAGGGTCTGGTTGGCCAGAGGGAGTCATTTTGTGTTTATGTAGTGAACTTAGATTGACCCTATGCAGTAAAATTAGATTGAACCCACCCTTCACAGAGGAATTTACTTGCAAAGTCTAGATACAAGGGCAGTTCAGGCCAGGTGAAGACATCCAATCAGTGGGGCACGCATATATCTACTAGGGTAAATTGAAATACAATTGGGCACCCATGTGTTACCTAGTATTTTTTATTCTGTGTGTGGTGATTTAGTATGACTGAGCAGTGTTCTCTTTGTATTGCAATCTCATTGGCCATATATGTATAGCCTGGCTAAATACCTCTATAAAAGTCTGTGAGCCTGGGAGGGGTCACCTCTTTGCAAGAGACGGCCCTGACCAGTCAGTTATATTCTCAGTGCTGGCACGAAATAAAGCTATGCTTGACCTTCATTTTGTATCAGTCTCACTCCTTTGATTACGGACCCTAACATTGGAGGGGGCACCCAGATTCAAACGACGAGAACTGAGCCAGCATTGGAATTTTTGGGAAAAGTGTCCAGAAGTAGGATCACGGGATCCTATCTGTCTGTCTGGTTAGAGATCCAGGGTATGGCCCACCAGGGAGAAGATGGAGGCAGCCGTGCCCCCAGGTCTGGAGTGAATGCGGGGATGCCCCATCCCTCTGCTGGTAGATCAATGGGGGGGTTCAATTCCCCCGGGTGGTCAGGGGTTTCTAGTCACCCTAGGCTGTCGCTGGGGTGTTCGAGTCCCCCAGTCAGTCAGGGGCCTGCCGGGGGGTTCAAGTCCCCCTAGGCGGTTGGGGGATTCGAGTCCCCCAAGATGGCCAGGGGCTTCGAGTCCCCCTAGACAGTCAAGAGGTTCGTGTCCCCGTGGGCGGTCGGTGGTTTGAGTCCCCCTAGACAGTTGGGGGGTTCATGTCCTCATGGGTGGTTTGGGGGCTTCGAGTCCCCCTGCGCGGTTGAGGGATTTGCATCCTGCTAGGTGGTCGGAGGGATAAAGCTCCCACCAGTGGCAGGTTATGGAAAGAATTCGGACTGTGGTTGTCTTTGCCTGGTCCTTTTGTTGTCTGTTGTGTTGCTTGTTATGATTGAAGGAATGGGGCAAGCAGAGAGCAAGGGGACTCTGAATTCATCTCTCCATTCTTCATAATAGATGTAAGGCTTCTCGTTCACTCATTTTGTGTGTTAAGGACTAAGACTGGAGTCAACTGGGGTTAGTTGAATGCCGGATTAAGGTGCCCAATGCTGGCTCATTGGAGCCGGGTGTGGAATATAGTGCCTAGTGGGCAACTTTTGGTAAGCAGAACTGGCACTGCGGGATGAACTGACCTCGAGACAGAGACTTTAAGGCATATTCCCAAGTAGCTGCTGAAACTCTCTCTGTTTTGGGGAATTCCTTGCCTTTTCTGACCCAACGTGGACTGCATAGCCCCTCCCCCTTGCTGGCAAGAAAGCATGGCATCTGATGAGGAGATGGTTATTTGTCTGTCTCAAGGTTTTAATGTGTAATTGTTAAAGTGGCTTCCAAAGTCTTTGGTATCCTGAAACTGTGAAGGGTTGCTTGAATGACAAATGGAATTAAATTTGTTGGACATGTAGGTCTTATCCAAATGGGATAAAATGATAGAGCGCTAGCTGCTGGAACTGGGTTTGAAATCTGCAGGTGAACATCTTCTGTGCTTAAGTGATTTTAATCCTCTTGGAAAATAAATTCCGTCTCAAAGAAAATTCATATGGGAGACTTTCAGGACAAATACAGGTCTTTGATATGTTGAAATTCTGGAACTGAAATGGGTAAGAATTACAGAAGTAAAAGCTGCATTCGGACTAAACAAGAATTATTAACATGGGACTAGGTGAACTGAAAGACTGTAATGTTGCATCTCTTAATGTTTTGTCTTATGTTTGTTCTTCCAGACTAGAGAAACTTATTCTTAAGTTATCTGTAACTTACAGAGATAAAATGTAGTCATTTGTAACCAAATCAAGGTATTCAATTCTTTCTCTCTATCTACACCCTCTGAAATCAAAAGGCCTCAGCAAGTATTCTTTCTCCCATGGCAATCAGTCATTTGCATAAGTTCAATAAGAATCTGTTCTCCCTGTAACAGGACACCATTGGAAACATTGGTTATTTTATTTTACCATGGCTTTGACTGGAATGCCATATTAGAAAGACTCAGATATGACTAGACAGCTTAAAGGAACTAAGGTTGACTTTATAAAACCTGGAACCGTAAAGCCCTTTGGAACTGTTGGCCTGATACCTTGCTTACAGTGTTCCCAGCAGTTTCACCTGGTGAGTAAAGGATGTTACTTCCTGGCAGGTGCAGAAACATCAGGATTCTTTGGGGGCTTCAGGAAGAGGAATTAACCCAAATCAACAGGTATGGCAGGCTTGTCTGATGGCAAGTATGTAGCTTGGATTCTGGCCTGGAGAGGCTATCATAAGTTCAACCTAGAGATTCCTTACGAGAAGTTCCAGCAGAGCAGATTCTAAAAGACCTATATGACCCTTCACTGTTCTTGCTGAGCTTATGTAAATAATTTGGCCAAGCTTGTTAAAACTGGAATTTTTTTTTCAAAGAAATTAGTCCTGATTTGGCTATCTCTTAAAATGAGGGTTATTTTAGAGAGATAAAATTATGTTTTAAAAACACACCTTTATGGATATTAAATTATAGATTTCATTCTCTTTAAATGTTTGTGTACGTAAGTTGGACAACTTGAGGTAAACTTCAGGGAAGTTGCACGAAAGCTCACTGAGATGATCTTGCTTTGTCAGTCAGTCACCCCAGGTATAGGGAACTTCAGAAAATTGAAGGATTTGAAGGGAAGAATCTGACTGAGTTAGTGGGAATAGCAGAAAAGGTGTTTAACAACAGGGATGCACAAGAGGATGAAAAACAGATAAAAAACTGGTTGAAGTTTTGGCATTAAATGAGGCAGAGAGGAGATGGGTAGGGGATAGTAAATGGAAGGAAAAGCCTAAGCACAGAGAAGGCAGGCGGGAAGACATAGATTCAGATCAGTGTGCTTACTGTAAGGAAAGAGGACATTGGACCAGGGAGTGCCCCAAAAGGAAGACAACATTGCTTGCCACCAGAGATTGAAGGGGTTATGATTCGGAGCCCCTCCCCGAACCTCGGGTAAAAATTGAAGTGGAGGGGAAATCAGTTTATTTTTTGGTGGACATAGGAGCCCAATTTTCATCATTACTTAAACCTATTGGAAAACTACCTGGAGAGGAAATCTGGGTACAAGGAGCAAGTGGCACAGAGAGACATAAATGGGCAACAGAAAGGACTTTAAATTTGGCCTCGGGAATAGTTAAACATCAATTTTTGGTCCTCCCTAATGCCCCATATAACTTGATGGGAAGAGATCTCCTCTACAAGTTAAGAGCTGGCATTCAGTTCTCAGAAGGAGGCATGACTGTAACCTTGAGACAACCCACTGACAAGTGCTTATGGCATCAGTAGATGAATACCTCCTTTATGAGCCAGTCTCAAAACCAGAGGGAAAAAAAGCCTGGGGAGCCTTCTCCAAATCCTACAGGACGAGTTTCCTGAGGTCTGGGCAGGAGGGAAGCCCCCTGGCTTGGCCAAGGAACAACCTCCAGTGGTGATACAATTAAAGGGGACAGCTATGGCTGTTCACATTCGGCAGTACCCACGTTCCCCAGGAAGCAAAGGAAGGGATCAGAAAACACATATACCACCTCCAAGGAGAGGGTATCCTAGTTCCTTACAAATCTTTATGGAACTCACCTTTGCTGCCCGTCAAATAGGCCGAGACTGGGGAGAACAGTCCAGTCCAGGACTTGCGGGAAATTAATAAATGGGTTGAAGATATCCACTCGATGGTGCCTAACCCCTATACCCTACTCTCTCTACTAGGCCCCAAAAGAACTGTGTATACCATCTTAGAGCTCAATGATGCATTTTTTTCTGCATGTCTTCAGCAAAGGAATTCTAAGCACCTTTTTGCTTTTGAGTGGTCTGACCCAGAGGAAGGATTCCAAGGCCAGCTCACCTGGACAAGACCTCCCCAAGGGTTCAAGAATTCACCCATTATCTTCGACGAGGCCCTACATGAGGATTTGCGTGAGTACAGAATCTCTAACCTAGGATTCACTCTGTTACAGTACGTTGATGACTTGCTAGTAGTCACTGAGGACTATGAGTCAAGTTTGTGGGGGACGAGAGCTCTCTTACAGACTCTGCAGGAAAAACGGTACTGGGTGTCAGTGAAGAAAGCACAGCTCTGTCAGAGCCATGCCACTTAAATGCTTTTATTTCCACGAGGGAGTGCGTTCACTGTCTGAATTCAGGAAACAGGTGATCACCTGATACCCCCGCCCCACCTCGTCCAGACAAGAGAGGGAGTTTCTTGGGACAGTGTGCTACTGTAGGCTGTGGATACTGCGGTTTGGGGAGATTGCCTGACCTCTCTACGAACTGGCCAAAGGAGGGCTCACTAGGATAGAGTTGACAGCTGAGGCAGAAGGAGCATTTCAGGAATAACAAACAGCCTTACTCAGTGCCCCAGCATTGGCCATCCCAGATGTCACCAAGACCTTCCACATTGCCCAAGACACCAAAAGGGGACTGATCTACTTTCAAAAGGAAACCACTAAACAGATAAAGCCGCAAAGCAAACAGCCTGAGAAACAGTGCTACAGCTGGTTACACTCCCGGCTCTAGCCTTACCAGAAAAACCAGACTATTCAGAGGAAGATTTAAACTATTTACCAAAATGGGATAAATTAGACTATGAAGGAGACTGGACTAAGACTAAAAGAGGACATTTAATTCTTCTTCGAAGACTAGGTAAGAAGTTAGTAGACCAGATACATGAGGGTACTTATTTGGGGATACGCAAAACCAAGGACCTTATAGGCAAGCAATATCAGTTTTCTAAATTAGGGCATATGGTTCAGGATGTAGTTGATAGATGTGCTCAATGCTAGGCAGTTGAGGTGGAAGGAAATAGAATTGGAAGAGGGAAAAGAGAAAGAGGTAAGGAACCAGGAATTTATTGGGAAATTGATTTTACAGAAATGAAACCTCTAAAATATGGACACAAGTATATGTTAGTTTTTGCAGATACCTTTTCAGGCTGGGTAGAGGCCTTTTCCACCAAAAGTGAGATGGCAGGAGTGGTAGGCAAAAAAAGATTACTAGAAGAAATAATTCCTAGGTTTGGGCTGCCTCTCACGATTGGGTCAGACAAAGGCCCTGCATTTGTGAGCTCAGTCTCACAGACATTGGCCAAGGACGTGGGCACAAATTGGAAATTACATTGTGCCTATCCACCCCAGAGTTCCGGGCAAGTAGAGAGAATGAACCGGACTCATAAAGAGACCTTGACAAAACTAATTCTGGAGACTGGCGGTGGAAGGGTGGATCTCGCTCCTTCGCCCTCATCAGGGCATGATGTACACCCTATTTAAACAAGGTGACCCCATTTGAAATAATGTTTGGGAGACTGCCCCTCCTGCTCTGTCCTTGGCTACAAGAGGTTCCCTAGCAGAAATTACTGATCAATCTGTACTCCAGTCACTGCAGGCATTACAGTCTGTCTTAAAAAAAAAAAAAAGCCCATGCTGGGATCCAGACTGCCCACACTGGGATGGAGATGGAGGTGGAACCACATCCTTACCAACCCAAGGAATTGGATTGGATATGTCGCTATCAAGTGGAGAACTTGGAGCCTCGCTGAAAGGGACCATTTACTGTTATCCTGACCACCCCCACAGCAATAAAAGTATAAGGCATCAGGGCCTGGATTCACAAGGGTCACGTCAATTGAGCTGAGGATGAAGATGCCCCCAGAGGTAGAAGCCTCAGCCAATGGACCCCGCTGACCATGGACTAAAGCTAAGACTCAAAAGACTATGAGTTTATTGTTGCTCTTACTGTTACCTGTTTATGTAAAGTAGGTAGGAAATTAGATGAAGCTGTAAATGTCTAACTCATCAGCCTACTGTGCACTAGTGTCATTTGTACAAAAGAAAACCAGAGTGATAAAAATGTTAGACTTACATGCTCAATATAACTCCTTACAACCAGAAAACATAGAACTGGCTGAAAAGTGAAGGATTTGACTAATCTCCAATGAAAAGAGGGAATGTAAGGGCCTGGTTGGCCAGAGGGCATCATTTTGTGTTTATGTAGTGAACTTAGATTGAACCTATACACTAAACTTAGATTGACCCTGCCCCTCCAAGAGGAACTTAATTGCAGAGCCTAAATACAAGGGCGGGTCAGGCCAGATGAAGACATCCAATCAGTGGGGCACGCATATATCTCCTAAGGTAAATTGAAATTCAGTTGGGCACACGTGTGTTACTTAGCATTTTTTTTGTGTGTGTGAGGCAGACATATCATGCAAGTGCAGTATTCTCTGTGTACTTCAATCTCATTGGCCACCTGTGTATAGCCCGGCTAAACTACATCTATAAAGAGTAGTCTGTGAGTCTGGGAGAGGTCACCTCTTTTCAAGAGATGGCTCTGACCGGTCTCGATGCTTGGCACGAAATAAAGCTTTGCTTGACCTTCGCTTTGTATCAGTCCTGCTTCTAGGATTATGGACCCTAATACCCCCATTTGCAGGGATTCCAGGAAAGGACTGGGGAAAGGTGCCTGAATAACAAGGATGGGTAGAGATGATGGACTTGAGCCATGACCAGTCTCACATGCTGTGTATGGGCCCCACTCTCTAGGAGGAGGGCACTAGGTAGGGGCTCGGGCTCTGTCACACAAAGAACTAGTGGCCAAAGCAGCCTATAAATCAGGGTTTCCTCGAGGGCTGAGCAGATTGATCCTCAAGTGGGGTTTCAGGTCAGACTCACCAGGCACTTCTTCTATCTATCGGGATGGCAGAATGCTGTGATGTGGCTGCAGAATTCACTTTACTTCACATGGAATTTCTTGCTAATGGGTCTCAATACTAGTTTGTTACCAGGGAGATCTTAGAATGTGCTGGTGGCTAAGGGGCCATGCAGGGTTCTGGCACTTGAGGGTTTGACACAGGTCGAAGGGCACAGTTTCCTTCTAGCGACAGGAGATGTTCTGTTGTGTGGCTCAGGGAACATATGTTATATCCTAAGTTCGCATTCCAGAACAGGCCTCTGAGGACAGATGCCTGAAAACCTAATCTAGGGTTCCAGTGAGGTCCTAGGGGCATGTCAGTTTCAATCCTCTGACTCAGGACCATTGACTTGGGTTTCTGCCTCAATGGAGGTGATCAGGGTGTTTCAGAAACACATTTGCATCCAGACCGGCCTCTAATTTGGGGATGGGCTCAGGGGCCTTGCAGGTTTCTCCTAAACTGGAGGGTTTGGGCATATGTGACACCCACAGGTTCCTTGGAGATGGCTGGCACAGCCCTCTAGTGTGGCTGCAGAGACACCATCCTGGAGACCATGTGAGCCATGGTTTTCGGAGAGAAGTCTGCAAATACGAACTCAGGTTAGGGTTAGTGGCGAGGTGATTGCAGGCCCCACGAATAGAACTGGAGGAAAGCTGATCAGGAACTGTAATTAGGGTGACTTAAAAGTGGTAGTATAGGCTTAATATCTGGGTTGTTGTCCAGGATGGCCTCGGAATGCAGTTGTGGTCTCATGGGTCCATGAGAGATTTTTCCTCTCTAAGGATCCCAGTGGCTCCCAATACTTTGGTGGCTTTTTCGTGGAAGGGAAGAGTGATGGTTTCCAACTTAGGGGTGCCCCAAAATAGGGATTCCAGAGATGGGCTTTGGGTCTGGGCTCTTGGAAAATACCACCAAGGGTTAGTATTTGGTCCTAGGGGCATACCAGGCCTTCAATGTCTAATCCTGTTGCTGAAACTGAGAGGGCTGGTTTGAAAGCATGTTCAAGCTGAGTGTCAAAGTGCCTGTTTGTGCCCATGTAGGCCCTCAGGAGTGGGCATGGTCTCATGGCCATGCAACTGTATCCCCCTCTGAAGGTTGGAAACCCATCCCATAAGCCACGTTTCCTGCCTTGGGGAAATAGGAGTTCTCTATTGTGCTTCAGGTTCCCCCATTGGCAGGGATTCCAGCAAAGTTCTGGGAACAGATGCCTGAATACGAAGGATGGGTAGAGATGACGGACCTGGGACATGGCCGGTTTAACATGTTGGATGTGGGCCCAGCTCTCTGTGTGGCTGACAGGAGGTCGGGTTCAGGCTCTGTCAGACACAGAACTAGTGGCCAGGGTACCCTATAAATCGAGGCAGCCTATAAATCCCTCGAGGGCCAAGCAGATTGAACCATATTTGGGATTTCCTGGCAATCTCACCAGGCACTAATTCTTTCTGTGGGGAAGGAAGAATGCTGCGTTGTGGCTCCAGAATTCCCTGTCAAGAGGTCTTGGTGACCAGTAGGGTGAGGGTGGAATTATAAACACACCCTATGGTTAATTCAGTGCCAAGCAGAAGGCATTTCGAATGTGCAGCAGTTGATTTGAGATATCCAGCACCTGAGTAAGGTCGAAATGTCAGACATTTGCTCACAATAGAGTTTGTGTCTATGATGACCCAAAAATGGAGGGGTGGCGTCAAATGGAAATGCAGGTTTCCAAGGCTGAGGCTTGTGAGATGCTCCAAAGTGCAAGGTTTCCTTCTACTGGACAGGTGGAGACTGGTTAGTTTGCTCCACGGTCCTCCATGTGGAAAGTTTAGGTAGCAGAGCTCTACGGCATGGATGCCTGGAATGCACACCTCCATTGACCATTGCAGCTGAGGAACATGGCTGGTTCATTCTGATGGCTCTAGGTCGAGTACCAAGGCCTTGAGTTGAGAGGTAATCGCTTGCAGATGGGTCAAAATGCTTGTTTGTTACCAGAAAGATCTTAGAATGTGCTGGTGGCTAATGGACCGTGCAGGATTCTCCCACCCTGAGACCTTGACACAGGTCAAAGGGCACGGTCTCCTTATGGGGATAGAAGATGCTCTGTTGTGTGGCCTCGGGACCACATGTTGTATCATACGTTGGTATTCCAGAACAGGCCTCTGAGGACAGAGGCCTGAAAACCTAATCTAGGGTTCCAATGAGGTCCTAGGGGCAGGTCAGATTCAATCTTCTGACTTAGGAAGATTGACTTTGGTGTCTGCCTGGATGTAAGTGATCAGGGTGTTACAGACTGCGCATTTGCATCCTGAGAGGCCTCCAATATTGGGGTGGGCTCAGGGGCCTTGCAGGTTTCTCCAAATATGGAGGTTTTGGGCAACTGTGACGGGCACATTTTCCTTGGGAATGGCAGGCAAGTCCTGTGGTGTGGATCCAGAGACCCAATCCTGGAGGGCACGTGAGGCATGGTTTTGGGAGATATGTATGCAAACACAAACTCAGGCTAGGGTTATTTGTGAGGTGATCACATGCCCAATGCATAGACCTGGAGGGCAGCTCGTCAGGAACTGTAATTATGGCTACTCGAAGGCTGTAGCACAGGCATTTCTATCAGGATTGTGTGTCCAGGATGCTTGGAATGCAGGTGTGGTCTCATGGATCTATGGGAGATTTTTCCTCTCTAAGGATCCCAGCGGTTCCCAATACTTTGTTGGCTTTTTCAGGGAAGGGAAGAGTGTTGTTTTCCATCTTAGGGGTGTCCCAAAACAGGGATTCCAGAGCCGGGCTCTGTCTGGGTGCCTGGATAATCCAACCAAGGGTTAGGATTTTGGCCTAGGGGTGCCCAAGGCCTGCAATGTGGTATCCTGGTGGTGTAACTGAGGGGGTTTCTTTGAAAGCATGCTCAAGTTTAGGGACACAATGCCAGTTTGTGCCGAGGGCGGCTCTCAGGAGTGGGCATGATCTCATTGGCCATGCAGCTGGCTCCCACTTTGAGGGTTGGACACCCATCCCAACAGCCAGGTTTCCTGCCATGGGGAAGGAGGAGTTCTCCATTTTGCTTCAGGTTCCCCCATTGGCAAGGATTCCCTCAAAGGTCTGGGGACAAATGCCTGAATACCAAGGATGGTTACAGATGATGGCCTTGGGCCATGGACGGTCTTCCATGCTGGATTAGGGCCCCGCTCTCTGGAAGGCTGACATGAGGTCAGGGCTCAGGCTCTGTCAGACACAGAACTAGTGGCCAGGGCAGTTTATAAATCAGGGTTCTCTCAAGGCAGGAGTAAATTGATCCTCATATGGGGTTCCTGCGCAGATTCACCAGGCAGTTCTTTTTATGGGGAAGGCAGAATGCTGCGTTGTGGCTTCAGAATTCCCTATCAAGTGGGCTTGGGGACCAGTAGCGTGAGGATGGAATTGTGAACACAAGCTATGGTTAAATTCAGTGCCAAGCGGAAGGCAGTTCCAATGAGCTGCTTCTTATGCGAGATATCCAGCATGTGAGTAAGGGTGGAAGTCAGATGTTTGCTCACACTGGGGTTTGTGTCTATGATGACCGACAAATGGAGGGTTGGCATCCAGACGCCATGGAGGATTGCTTGTGAGGTGCTCCAAACAGCAAGGTTTCTTTCTACTGGACAGTTGGAGTTTGGCATGTTAGCTCCAGGGTCCCCCATATGGAAATTTTGGGTAATAGAGCTCTCCCGCATGGATACCCGGAAAGCATATCTCAATGGACCATGCAGCTACGGAACATGGCAAATTTGTTCTGGTGGCTCTGGGGTGAAGTACCAGGGCCTTGAGTTGACATGGAATATCTTGCACAGGGGTTACAATGCTGGTTTGTTACCAGGGAGATCTTAGACTGTGCTGGTGGCTAAAATGCCATTAAGGAGTCTCCTACCTTGAGGGCTTGACACAGGTCCAAGAGCACGTTTTCCTTCTGGGGACAGGAGTTTTTATGCTGTGTAGCTTAGAGACCACATGATGTATCATAAGTTGGTATTCCAGAACCGGCCTTTTAGGACAGATGCATGAAAACCTTACTGGGGTTCCAATGAGGTCCTAGGGGCATGTGTGTTTCAATCTTCAGACTCCGGGCCATTGACTTGATTGTCTGCCTAGATGTGGGGACTAAGGTTGTTTCAGACTGCACATTTGCATCTAGAGCAGCCTCCAATATTGGGGTGGGCTCAGGGGCCTTGTAGGTTTTTCTAATCTGGGGGGTTTGGGCAAGTGGGTTGGGCAAATTTTCCTTGGGTATGGCAGACAAAGTCCTGTGCTGTGGCTCCAGATACAGCATCCTGCAGGGAATGTGATCCACGGTTTGAGAGAGAAGTCTGCAAACACAAACTTGGTTAGGGTTAGTGGCGAAGTGATCGCAGGCCCAGTGCGAAGACCTGGAGGGCAGTTCTTCACTAACTGTAATTAGGATCATACGAGGCAGTAGCACTGGCTTTTATATCAGGACTCTTGTCCTGGATGGCCTCAGAATGCAGATGATGTCTCATGGGTACATGGTAAATTTTTCCTCTCTTAGGATCCTAGCGGCTCCCAATAGTTTGGTGGCTTTTTTGGGGAAGTGAAGAGTGCTGTTTTCCATCTTAGTGGTGACCCAAAACAGGGATTCCAGAAACAGGCTCTGGGTCTGGGCCCCTGGAATATCCCAACAAGGGATAGTATTTGGGACTAGGGGCATACCAGGCCTTCAATGCGGGATCCTGGTGGTGCCACTGAGAGGGATTGTTTGAAAGCATGCTCAGGTTGACGGTCACAATGCCTGTTTGTGCCCAGGGCGGCGAGTGACTGTCGCCTCATGGACCATGCGGCTGGTTCCCACACTGAGGGTTGAATACCGATACCAGCAGCCAGGCTTCCTGCCATCAGGAAGGAGGAGTACTCCTGGGCTTCAGTCTCCCCCATAGGCAGGGATTTGAGCTATGGTCTGGGGAGAGATGCCTGAATATCTATCTATGTTGAGTAGATGTGACGGCTTCTGGCCCTCAGGCTTCGGGCCAATAGTTCCCACCTGCAGAATATGGGGCCCGCTGTCTGCGTGGCTGTATGTAGGTCATAGCTCAGGCTGTGTCAGACAAAGCCTGAGTGCCCACGGCGGCCTATGTTATTAGGGTTCCGTCAAGGGTCATGCAGGTGGATCCTCATGTGGGTTTTCGTGGCAGACTCACCAGGCACTTCTTTCTGTGGGACAGGCAGAATGTTGTATCGTGGCTCCAGAATTGTCTATCAAGAGGCCTTGGGGACCAGGAGGGTGAGGATGGAATGGTAAACACAAACTACAGTTCAATCCAGTGCGAATCAGAAGGCTAATTCGAGCTATCCAGCACCTGAGTAATGGCGGATGTCAGATGTTTGCTCACACTGTAGTTTGTGTCTATGATGACCAACAAATGGAGGGGTGGCACAAGAGGCCATGGAGGATTTCCCATGCTGTGAGATGCTCCAAACAGCAAGGTTTCCTTTTACTGGACAGGGGGATTTTGGTTTATTTGCTCCAGGGTACCCCATATGGAAAGTATGGGTAGCAGAGCTCTCCTGTGTCAATGCCTAGAAAGCACAACTCCATGGTCCATTGCAGCTGAGGAAATGACAGGTTCAATCTGGTGGCTTTAGGGCTAAGTTCCAAGCAGCCTGAGTTGACATGGAGTTTCATGCTGTTGGATCACAACGCTGGTTGCGATCCACAAAGAAGTTAGAATGTTGGTATGGTCAGAGGGCCATGCAGGATTCTCCTACAGTGTGACTTGGACACAGCTACCAAAAACAAGGTATACTTCTGGGGACAGGAGGGGTTTTGTAGTGTGGCTCAGGGACCACATATTGGATTATAAGTTAGTATTGTATAAGAGGCCCCTGGGGATAGGCACCTGAAAATCTAAGTTCTGGTATTGACGAAGTCCTAGAGGCATGCCAGGTTCAATCTGCTGACTCAGGGCCTTTGACTTGGATGTCTACCTGGAGGCAGGGTTTCATTGCGTGTCAGAATGTGCATTTGGGTCCAGAGCGTACTTCAAAATGGAGGTGTGCTAAGGGGCTTTGCACTTTGCTCCTAATCTTCAGGGTTTTGGCAACAGTGAGGATACAGTTTCCTTTGGGAGGGTAGGCAAAGTCCTCCGGTGTGGCTCCGGAGAAATCTGGAAATGCAAACTAGGGTTATGGTGAGGGCCGAGGTGATCACATGCCCGATCTTTAGGCCCTAAGTGCAGCTCATATTGTACTGAAATTAAGGTGTCATAGAGTCAGTAGTGCAGGCTTTTCTATCTGGATTGTGTGTCCAGGATGGTCGCAAAATGTAGGAGTGTTTCATGGTGCCATGGGAGATTCCTTGTCTCTGGGGGTACTGCCCAGCTCCCAAGAGTTTGGTGTCTCTGGGGGAAGGGAAGACTGTTGTTTTCCGTCTTAAGGGAAACCCCAAGAGGAATCCAGAGACAGATCCTTGTTCTGGGCACCTGGAAAACATGAATGAAGGTGAGGATTTGGACCTAGGAACCTGGCAGGCCCTCCCTGCAGACTCCTGGACCAGCTACCGAGGGAGTTTGTTTGAAAGTAGGCTCACTCTGAGAGTCACAATGCCTCTTTGTGCCCAAGGCGGCTCTTATGAGTGGCCGTGGTCCCAAGGGCCATGTAGCTGGTTCCCACTCTGAGGGTTGGACACCCATCTCAACAGCCAGGATTCCTGACATCGGGAAGGAAAAGTACTCCTGTGCTACAATTTCCCCCTTAGGCAGGGATTTGAGCTATGGTCTGGGGAGAGATGCCTGAATAAACAAGTTGAGTAAATGTGATGGCTTCGGGCCATGGCAGGTCCCACCTGCAGTATATGAGGTCCACTGTCTGCATGGCTGACTGAAGGTTGTAGCTCAGCCTGTGTCAGACAGAGCCTGAGTGCCCATGATGGCCTAAGATATTAGGGTCCCGTCGAGGGCCATGCTGGTGTATCATAATGTGGGGTCTAGGAATACTCAACAGGCACTACTTCTTTCTGTGTGGCAGGCAGTATGCTGCGTTGTGACTCAAGAATTCCCTATCAAGAGGGCATTGGCAAAAGGAGGGTGAGGATGGAATTGTAAACAAAAGCTAAGGTTAAATGCAGTGACAAGCAGAAGGCAGTTCCAGTGTGCAGCAGCTGATATGAGATATCCAGCACTGGAGTAAGGGTGGATATCACATGTTTGCTCACACTGGAGTTTGTGTCTATGATAACTGTCAAATGGAAGGGTGGCATCACAAGGTCATGGAGGATTTCCCACGCTGTGACTTGAGAGATGCTCCAAACAGCAATGTTTACTTCTACTGGACAGGTGGTGTCTGGTTTGTTTGCTCCAGGGTACACATTATGGAAAGTTTTTGTAGCAGAGCTCTCCCTCATGGATGCCTGAAAGCACAACTCCATTGACCATTGCAGCTGAGGAACATGGCAGGTTCAATCTGGTGCCTCAGAGGCGAAGTTCCAAGAGGCCTGAGTTGACATGGCATTATATACTGTTGGGTCACAATGCTGGTTGTTATCCAGGGAGATGTTAGAATTTTGGGGTTGTCACGGGGTCATGCAGGAATCTCCTGCACTCAGTCTTGGACACAGCTCCCAAGAGCAAGGTATCCTTCTCGGGACAGGACGGTTTCTGTTGTGTGGATGAGGGACTGCTTGTTGGAATATAAGTTGGTATTGGAGAACAGACCTCTGGGTAGAGGAGCCTTAAAACCTAATCTAGGGTACCAATGAAGTCCTAGAGGCATGTTAGGTTCAATCTTCTGACTCAGGGCCTTTTACTTGGATGTCTGTCTGGAGGCAGGTATCAGAATATGCACTTGGGTCCAGAGCGTTCTTTGAAATTGAGCTGGGCTCAGGTGCTTTGTACTTTGCTCCTAAGATTCATGGTATTGGGAAACGTGAAGGGCAGAATTTTCTTTGGGAGTGTAAGTACACTCGTCCAGTATAGCACCAGAGGCCCCATCCTGGAGGGCATGTGGGCCAGAGCTTTTGGGACAGAAATCTGCAAACACAAACTATGGTTAGGGTGAGGGCCGCTGTAATCACAGGCCAAATCTGCAGGGTGTGAGTGCACCTCATAGTGTACTGAAATTAAGGTGTCATGGAGGCCATAGCACTGACTTTTCTGTGTGGACTGTGTCTAGGACAGTCACAAAATGTAGGGGATTCTTCACGGGTCCATGGGAGGTTCTTCGACTCTGGGGATTCTTCCCAGTTCCCTAGAGTTTGGTGTGTCTGTGGGAAGGGAAGACTGCTGTTTCCCGTCTCAGGGGACCCCCAAAAGAGGAATTACAGAGACAGGTTCTGGAACTGGGTGTCTAGAAAACATCCGGGGTTAGGATTTGGCCCTAGGGACTTGGCAGGCCTGCCCTGTGTGCTCCTGGTCCAGCTACCAAGGAGGTTTGTATGAAAGCAGCCTCACACTAAGGGTCACAATGCCTGTTTGTGCCCAGAGCGGCTCCCATGAGTGGGCATGTTCTCATAGGCCAGCAGCTTGTTGCAACACTGAGGGATGGACACCCATCTAATCAGCCTGGATTCCTGCCATCGGTTAGGAGGAGTACTCCTGTGCTTCAAGTTCCCCCATAGGCAGGGATTTGAGCTACGGTCTGGGGAGAGATGCCTGAATATCCAGGTTGAGTAGATGTGATAGCTTCGGGCCATACAGGTTAGGGTTATCTCACCCCAGGCCATAGCTCAAATCCCTTCCTATGGGGAACCTGAAGCATAAGAGTACTCCTCATTCCCGATGGCAGGAAACTTGACTGTTTAGATGGGTGTCCAAGCCTCAGAGTGGGAACAAGCTGCATGTTCCATGAGACCATGAGACCATGGCCACTTATGGGAGCCGCCCTGGGCACAAAAAGACATTGTGACCCTCAGCGTGATCCTGCTTTCAAACAAACTGCCTTGGTAGATGAACCAGGAGGACTCAGGGCAGGCCTGTCAAGTCCCTAGGGCCAAATCCTCACCCTTGTTTGTGTTTTCCAGGCGCCCAGACCCATAAACTGTCTCTGGAATCCTACTTTTGGGGGTCCCCTGAGATGGAAAACAGCAGTCTTCCCTTCCCCCCAGAGACACCAAACTCTAGGGAGCTGGGCAGAATCCCCAGAGACAAAGAAACTCCCATGGACCCATGAAGACTCCCCTACATTTTGCGACTATCCTAGACACACAATCCAGAGAGAAAAGCCTGTGCTACCACCTCCATGAAACCTTTATTTCAGTATAGTATGAGGTGCACTCACACCCTGCAGATTAGGCCTGTGATCACACCAGCTCTCACCCTAACCATAGTTTGTGTTTGTAGATTTCTGTCCCCAAGGCCCTGGCGTACATGCCCTACAGGATGGGGCCTCTGCTGCCACACCAGACGAGTTTGCATACCCTCCTGCAGAAAAGTCTGCCCTTCACAGTTGCCAAAACCATGAATATTAGGAGCAAAGTACAAAGGCCCTGAGCCCAGCTCAATTTCTAAGAATGCTCTGGACCCAAGTGCATATTCTGACACACAATGAGCACCTGCCTCCAGACAGACATCCAAGTCAAAGGCCCTAAGTGAGAAGATTGAATCTGACATGCCTCTAGGACTTTATCGATACCTTAGCTTAGGTTTTTAGGCTCCTATACCCAGAGTCCTGTTCTCCAATACCAACTTATATTCCAACATGTGGTCCCTGAGCCACACAACAGAACCCCTGCTGTCCCCAGAAACACACCTTGCTCTTGGTAGCTATGTCCAAGATAAAGTGCAGGACAATCCTACATGGCCCTGAGACCACCCAAACATTCTAACGTCTCCCTGGATAACAACCAGCATTGTGACCCAACAGTATATAACTCCATGTCAACTCAGGCCTCTTGGAACTTCGCCTCAGAGGCACCAGATTGAACCTGCCATGTTCCTCAGCTGCAATGGTCAATGGAGTTGTGCTTTCAGGCATCCATGAGGGAGAGCTCTGCTACACAAACTTTCCATATTGGGGACCCTGGAGCAAACAAACCAGACACCACCTGTCCAGTAGAAGTAAACACTGCTGTTTGGAGCATCTCACAAGTCACAGCGTTGGGAAATCTCCATAGCCTCGTGATGCCACACTTCCATTTGACAGTCATCATAGACACAAACTCCAGTGTGAGCAAACATGTGATATCCACCCTTACTCCAGTGCTGGATATCTCATATCAGCTGCTGCACACTGGAACTGCCTTCTGCTTGTCACTGCATTTAACCTTAGATTGTGTTTACAATTCCATCCTCACCCACCTTTTGCCCATGCCCTCTTGATAGGGAATACTTGAGCCACAACACAGCATACTGCCTGCCCCACAGAAGAAAAAGTGCCTGCTGAGCCTGCACAGAAAACCCACATGAGGATCCACCTGTATGGCCCTCGATGGCACCCTTATATCATAGGCCGCCATGGGCACTGAGGATCTGTCTGACACAGCCTGGGCCACGACTTCCAGATAGCCAATTAGACAGTGGACCCCATATCCTGCAGGAGGGACCTGCCGTGGAACAAAGCCGTCACATCTATTCAACCTGGATATTCAGGCATCTCTCCCCAGACCGTAGCTCAAATCTCTGCCTCTGGGGGAACCTGAAGCCCAGGAGTACTCCTTCTTCCCAATGGCATGATACCTGGCTATTAAGATGGGTGTCCAACCCTCAGAGTGGAGCCAGCTGCATGTGCCATAAGACGACAGTGACTCATGTGAAACGCCCTGGGAACAAACAAGCGTTTTGACCCTCAGCATGAGCCTGCTTTCAAACAAAACCCCTCAGTAGCTGGACCAGGAGCCCGCAGAGTGGGCCTCCCAGGTTCCTAGGGCCAAATCCTCACTGTCTTTCGTCATATCCACGCTCCCACCAAGAACCTGTCTCTGGTATCCCTCTTGTGGGGGTCCCCTGAAACCGAAAACAGCAGTCTTCCCTTCCCCCAGAGAAACCAAACTCTTGGGATCTGAGCAGCATCCCCCAAGATGAAGAATCTCACATGGCCACATGATCCACCCCTACATTTTGCAACCGTCCTGGACACACAATCCAGACAGAAAAGCCTGCCACCAAGACACCTTAATTTCAGTACAATATGAGCTGCACTCAGGGACTGCAGATCAGGCCTGTGATTACCTCAGCCCTCACCCTAACCCTAGTTTCTGTTTGCAGATTTCTGTTCCCAAAGCCCTGGCCCACATGCCCTCAGGAAGGGGACTCTGGAGCAACACTGGACGACTGTGCCTATCCTCCCAAAGGAAACTCTGCCCTTCACTGTTGCACAAACCCTAAAGATTAGGAGCAATGTACAAAGCCCCTGTGCCCACCTCCATTTTGAAAAACGTTCTGGACCCAAGTGCGTATTCTGACACACAATGAGCACCTGACTCCAAGCAGCCATTCACGTCAAAGGCCCTGAGTCAGAAGATTGAACCTGACATTCCTCTAGGACTTCATCGATACCCGAGATTAGGTTTTCAGGTGCCTGTCCACAGGTGCCTGTTCCCCAATAACAACTTATATTCCAACATGTCGTCCTTGAGCCACACTAAAGAACCCCTCCTGTCCAAAGTAGGATACCTTGCTCTTGGTAGCTGTGTCCCAGATACAGTGTAGGAGAATCCTGCATGCCCCTCTGACCAAGCAACATTCTAATTTCTCCATGGATACCAACCAACATTGTGTTCCAACAGCATAAAAATCCATGTCAATTCAAGCTGGAAGGAACTTTTCCCCAGAGCCAACAGATCAAACCTGCCATGTTACTCAGCTGAAATTGCCCATGGAGGTGTGCTTTCCAGGCATCCATCCGGGTGAATTTTACTACCTAACTTATCACATGGGGGACCCTGGAGCAAACAAACCACACTCGCCCTGTCCAGTAGAAGGAAACCTTACTGTTTGGAGCATCTCACAAGCCCCAGAGTTGGAAATCCTCCATGCCCTCTTGACGCCACCTCTCCTTTTGTCGGTCATCATAGACACAGACTCAATTGTGAGCAAACATCGGATATCCTCCCTTACTCAGATGCTGGATATCTCACAGAATCCGCTGCAGATGGGGATAGTCTTCCACTTGGCACTAAATTTAACCATAGCTTTTGTTTAAAATTTCATTCTCATCCTACTGGACCGTAAGCACTCTGGATACAGAATTCCAGAGTCACAACACAGTATTCTTCCTTCCCCATAGAAAGAAGAAGTGTCTGGTGAGTCTGCCCAGAAAAACCACATGAGGATCAACCTGTGAGGCGCTTGAGGGAGCCCGATTTATAGGCTGCCTAATCTCTCAGTGTCTGTCAGAGCCTGAGTCCCGACCTACTGTCAGCAACCCAGAGAGCAGGACCCGTATCTAGCATGTGGGAATGAACATGGCCTTACTCCATCATCTCTACTCACCCTTGGTTTTCAGACATATGTCTCCAGACCTTTGCTGGAATGCCTGCCAATGGGGGAACCTGAAGCACAACAGAGAACTCCACCTTTTCCACGGCAGGATTCCGAACTGTTGGGATGGGTGTCCAACTCACAGAGTTGGAGCCAGTTTCATGGCCAATGAGAACACAACCACACATGTGGGCCACCTAGGGCCCAAGCAGGCATTGTGACCCTCAGCCTGAGCATGCCTTCAAACAAGCTCTCTCCGTTGCACCACCAGTACCCCTTTCTAAGCCAGGGACGCCCCTAGGCCCATATCCTGACCCTTGGAGGGATATTCCAAGCATTCAGACACAGAGCCCGTCTTTTGTATCCCTGTTTTGGGGCACCCCTAAGATGGAAAACAGCACTATTCCCTTCCCTGAAATACCCACAAAACTATTGGGAGACACCAGGATCCTTAGAGAGTAAAATCTCCCATGGACTCATGGGACAACACTTGCATCCGAGGCCATCCTGGCTACAGAATCCAGATATAAAAGCCTTTGCTACCACCTTCTCGTTGCCCTAATTTCAGCTCCTGATGAGCTGCCATCCAGGTCTACACATTGGGACTGCGATCACCTCGCTATTATCCCTAACCCAAGTTTGTGTTTGCAGACTTCTCTCCATAACCATGGCTCACATGCCCTCCAGGAAGGGGTCTTGGAATCACACCACAGCACTCCGCGTGCCATCCCCTAGGAAACCATACACATCACAGTTTCCCAACCCTCCAGATTAGGAGAAACCTGCTAATCCCCTGAGCACACCCCAATATTGGAGGCCGCACTGGACGCAAATGCACAATCTGAAACACTCTGATCAGCTACATCAAGGCAGACACCCTAGTCAACTGTCCTGAGTCTGAAAATTGAACCTGACATGCCCCTAGGACTTCATTGGAATGCTAGATAGGTTTTCAGACATCTGTCCTCAGAGGCCTGTTCTGGAATATGAACCTATGATACAACATGTGGTCCCTGAGTCACACAACACTACATCTCCTGTCCCCAGAAGGAAACCGTGCACTTCCACCTGTGTTAAACCATAGGGGTAGGAGAATCCTGCATGGCACCTTAGCTACCAGCACATTCTAAGATATCCCTGGTGAAAAACCAGCATTGTGAAACACCTTCAAGAGATTCAATGTCAACTCAAGGCCTTGGTACCTCGCCCCAGAGCCACCAGAAGGAACCAGTCATGTTCCTCAGCTGCAATGGTCATTTGGGGTGTGCTTTCCAGGCATGCATGTGGAAGAGCTCTGCTATCCATACTTTCCACGTGGGGGACTCTGGAGCAAAAAACCAGGCTCTACCTGTCAGTAGAAAAAACAACCTTGCTGTTTGGAGCATCTCACAAGCATCAGTGTAGGAAATCCTCCATTTCCTCTTGACATCACCTCTCCATTTGTTGGTCATCATAGACACAAACTCCAGTGTGAGCAAACATTCATCCACCCTTATTCAGGTGCTGGATATCTCATTTGTTGGCCATCATAGATACAAACTTCAGCATGAGCAGACATCTGACCTTGCCCATACTCAGGTGCTGGAGATCTCGAAAAAGCCGCTGCACATTGGAACGGCCAAGTGCTCGGCACTGAGAAAAATGTAGTCTATTCAAACTTCTGTCCTCATACTCCTCACCTGTAAGTCCTCCATATTGGGAATTTTGGAGCCACAATGCAGCATTCGGCCTGCCCACCAGAAAGAAGAAGTGCCATATGGGTCTGTGCAGAAAATCCACATGAGGATACAGCTTCACGGCCCTCTATGCCACCCCAATATAATAGGCCACCCTGTGCACTAATGCTCTGTCTGACACAGACCGAGCTCTGACCACCTGGAAGCCACACAGATAGTGGGCCCCATATCGTACAGGTGTGAGCTGCCTTGACCTGAGTCCTTCATCTCCAATCAACCTGGGTATCCAGGTACCTGTTCGAGAACATAGTTCAAATTCCTGCCCATGGGGGAACCTGAAGCGCAAAAGAGTACTCCTCCTTCCCCATGGCAGGAAAGTTAAATGTTGAGATGGTTGTCCAACACTCAGATTGAGATCCAGGTGCATGGAACAAGAGACAGCAACCACACAGGATGGGCAGCTGGGCACAAACAGGCAGTGCGACCCTCACCCTGAGGACCATTTCCAAAAGGCCCTGCGTGAGCTGGACAAGGACCCCACAGAGCGGACCTTTCAGGGCCCTAGGCCCAAATCCTAAGCCTTGGTGGGGTTACCCTGGCACGAGGACCCAGAACCCATCTCTGGATTCCATGCTTTGACAGGAACCCTGACACGGTAAAATGTGGCCTCCCCTTCCCCAGAAAGACACCACACTCTTGGGTGCCAGGCAGAAATCCCAGATAGGAAGAATATCCCATGGACACATGAGGACACCCATCCATTCCGTGGCCATCCTAGACATAATCCAGACAGAAAAGCCTTTGCTCCTGCGTCTAAGCAGTCTGAATTTGCAATCCCGGGGAGCTGCCTTCAGGGTCTGTAGATTGGGCCTGCCATGACCTCGTCCCTAACTCGTACCCGATTTTGTGTCTGAAGATTTTGGTTCCGGAGCCCTGAAACACATGACCTCCAGGATGGGGCCTCCAGAACCATAGCACATCACTTGGCCTGCTCTCTGGAGGAAACTCTGCCCGTCTCAGCTGCCCAAACCCTCCACATTAGGAGAAACCTGCAAGGCCCCTGAGCTCACCCCAATTTCATAGGCCGCTCTGGAAAAAATGCACTGTCTGACACAGCCTCAGCACCTACCTCGAGGAAGACATGCAAGTCAATGGCACTGCATCTGAAGATTGAATCTTCCATGCCTCTAGGACCTCATCAGAACCCTAGCTTAGGTTTTGAAGCCTCTGTCCCCAGGGGCCTGTTCTGGAAAACCAATATACGGTCCAACCTGTGGTCTGTGAGCCATACAAGAGAACCCTCCTGTCCCGAGAAGGAAAACTTTCTCCTGGGAACTGGGTCTAACCCTTAAGATAGGAGAATCCAGCATGTGCCCAGGGCCTCTGCCACATTCTAAGGTCTCCCTGGACCCGTTAGACTGAGAACTTCCATCAACTCAGATCACTTGCAACTTGGAACCAGAGACAGCGGGTCAAACCTGCACTGTTCCTCAGCTCTAATGGTAACTCGAGGTGAGCTTCCCAGACCTCCATTCAGAGACCTGTGCTATCAAATCTTCCATAAGGGGGAACCTGGAGCCCTCTAAGCAGATTTCCTCTGTCCCACATTAGGAAACCTTGCTGTTTGGAGCAGCTCACATCTCCAGCAAAGTAAAACCTCCAAGGCTTCTTGAGGCCACCCCACCATTCCTTGGCCATAATGGATACAAACTCCAGCGTGAGCAGACATCTGACCCTCGACCACACTCAGGTGCTGGAGATCTCAAAACAACCGCTGTACATTGGAATGGCCATGTGCTCGGCACTGAGCTTAACCATAGCTTGTGTTTTCAGGCTTCTGTCCTCACATTCCTAGCCTGTAAGCCCTCCATATTGGGAATTCTGGAGCCACAACACAGCCTACTGCCTGCCCACCAGAAAGAAGGCCCTATGGGTCTGCGCAGAAACCCCACATGAGGATCCAGTTGCACAGCTCTCAACGGCACCCCAATATCATAGGCTGCCCTCTGCATGAATGTTCTGTCTGACACAGCTTGAGCCCCGATCTCTGGTGAGCCAACCAGACAGCTGGTTCCATATCCGGCAGATGGGTCCTGCCTTGGCCTGAGGAATCAGGTAACTGTCCCAAAACTTATCTCAAATTCTTGCCCATGGGGGACCCTGAAGCAGAAAAGAGTACACATCCTTCCCCATGGCAGGAACACTGAATGATGAGATGGCAGTCCAACCCTCAGAGTGGGAGCCAGGTGCATGGCCCTAGAGACCATGCCGACTCAGGATGGATATCTGGGCACAAACAGTCATTGTAACCATCACCCTAAGACCCTTTCCAACAAGCTCAATCACGAGCTGGACCAGGAGCCCAAAGAGTGGGCCTGTCATGGTCCTAGGCTCAAATCCTAAGCCTTGGTGGGGTTATCCAGGTGCCCGGATGCAGAACCAGTCTCTGGAATGCCTGTTTGGATGGGAACCTTGAGATGGAAAATCATGCTCTCCACTTCCCCCAGGAAGACACCAAACTCTGGGGTGCTGGGCAGAATCCCCAGAGAGGTAGAATCGCCCATGGACCCACGGGGCCACCCCTCCATTCCATGGCCATCCTAGACACATAATCCAGACAGAAAAGCCTGTGCTCCTGCCTCCCAACTGTATGAATTTCAAATCCCGGGCAACTGCCCTTAGGGTCCGTAGATCGGCCTGCCATCACCTCCCCCCTAACTCTTACCCGAGTTTGTGTCTGAAGACTTTAATCCCAAATTACTGACCCACATAGACCCCAGGATGGGGCCTCCAAAACCACATCACATCACTGGGCCTGCTCTTCCGAGGAAATTCTGCCCATCTCAGTTTCCCAAGCCCTCGAGATTAGCAGAAACCTTCAAGGCCCCTAAGCCCACCCCAATTCCATAGTCCGCTCTGGAAAAACGCAGTCTGACACAGCCTCAGAACATACCTCCAGGAAGACATGCAGGTCAATGGGAAGGGATGAATGTCCCAAGACCATGGCAGGTCCGATGTGCTGGGTGTGCAGCCAGCTGTCTCGGAGTCTGTTGGAAGATCTGGGCTCAGGCTATGTAAGACAGAGCATTAGTGCTTAGGGTAGCCTATGCAGTTGGGGTGTTGCTGAGGGCCGAGCAGGTTGATCCTCCTTTTGGGTTTCTGGGCAACGCCATTGACAATGTATTTCTTCCAATGGGCAGGCAGAGTGCTTCATTTTGGTCCCAGTATTCCCAGTCAGGAGGGCTTGTGTGCCAAGAGTGTGATGACTGAAGTCTGAAAACTCAAGCTAGGGTGAGGTTTGGGGCCAAGGGCATAACAGGCCTACTCTGCAGAGGCTGAATCAGGATCTCCTGCATCTGAAGTCAGGATGAGGATCAAACGTTGGCTAAAGCTGGAGTTTGTGCCAAGATGCCCTTTCATGAAGCGGGGGCCTCATGAGGCTAAGGAGGTTTTCCCACGCTGAGTTTGTTAGTTGCTCCAAACCACAAGGTTTCCTTCTGCAGGACAGTCGAGTCGTTGTGGATGGCTCCAGGACGTCCCATACGGAAGGACTGGAGAGCAGGGTTCGAAGGATGGATGCCTGTACAGCATACCTAGCATTCCCATTGGCTCTTTGCAACAAGACATGTTGCTCTTTGCAACAAGACAAGTTTGAACTGCTGGCTCTGGGGCGAGCTACCCAGGGGGCTGAGTTGAAATGGACTCTCATGAGGATGGGTCATGATGTGGGTTTGTGTCCATGGAGACCTTGGAATGTGCTGGTGGCTCAGGGGCCCTGCAGAATTCACCTACCAGAAGGGATTGATACAGCTCCAGTAAGAAAGCTCCCCATGTGGAGACCAGAGAGGTTATGTTTGGTGCTTAAGAAAAGCCTCAGATGCTAGTCTTTGAAACCAGTCCTCTGAGAAGAGACACGTGGAAACCAAATCTAGGGTTCAGATTAGGGCATACAGGCCTGACTTTTTCAATCTTCTGACTCTGGGGACACTGTCTGAGTGTCTAAATGTAGATAGTTGCTCAGCTGGTGTCAGAGTGCCCCTCTTAGTCCAGGGCAGCCTACACTATCAGGATGGTCTCGAGGGCCTTGGAGATGTCTCCTAATCTGTAGGGTTGTGGCCATTGGATTGGGCGCAGTGGCCTTGCAGAGGACAGGCACAGTCCTTCGGTGTGGTTCCATAGGCCCTAGCCTGGAAGGTGTGTGGGTCCGTGCTGTGAGCACAGACGTCTGAAAACAGAAACTCAGTTTAGGTGTGGCACTGAGGGTATGGCAGGCCGAATCTACAGTCTGTGAGGGGAGCTCTTGGCTATTGAAAGAAGGGTGAGTGGGAGGTGATCCCTCGGGCTATTTTCTCTGGATGTTGTATCCAAGATAGCTGTGGATTGTAGGGTGGCCTCAGGGGCTATGGATGAGTTTCCCTTTTTGGGGATTTGGCCCAGCTCCCAAGAGTTTGGGGTCATTTTGTGGGGAGGGTGAAGACCTGTTGTCTGGCTCAGGTGTTTCTCCAAGAGAGAGATTCCAGAGAAGAGCCCCAGGTATAGGGACTGGAAAACTCGAACTCTGGTGAGGATTGGGAACATAGGGGCTTGGCAAGCCCCAGAAGCTGGCTCTTGGTCTAGGCTCTGAGAGGCCTTACTTCAAAATGGGGCTCACGCTGAGGGTCACAATGCGAGTTTGTGCCCAAGTCGGCACTCATGTTTGGGCATGGACTCAGGGGCTATGAAATTTCTCCTACTCTGAAGGTGTGACTACATGCCAACAACAAGCTTTACAGCCATGGGGAAGGAGGAATTCTGATTTGTGCTTCAGGTACCCTCCTGTGCGGGGATTTGATATAATGTCTAGGTTTAGATGTCTGAAAACCCAGGTTGGGAAGAGATGACAGTCTAAGGCCATGGCATGTCCGATGTGCTTGATGTGAGGCCAGCTGTATTCTTGTCTGTTGGGACGTCTGGCCTCAGGCTGTGTCAGACAGATTAGTAGTGCCCAGGGCAGCCTATCCAATTGGGGTGCGGTCAAGGTCCGAGCAGGTTGACCCTCATTTGGAGGTTTTTGGAGAGCCCCATAGGGCAACTATTTTCTTCTGGTGGGCAGGCAGAGGCTGCGTTGTGGTTCCAGAATTCCCAGTGTGGAGGGCTTGTTGGCCAGGAGTGTGAGGAAGGAAGTCTGAAAACAGAATCTAGCGTTAGATTTGGGGCCGAGGGCACAGCAGGCCCACTCTGAAGAGGCTGAATCGAGATCTCCTGCATCTGAGGTCAGGGCGAGTATCAGATGTTGCCTCAGGCTAGAGTTTGTGTCCATGATGACCCCTTCCTAAAGCGGGTGGGGCTGTCATGAGGCCAGAGACGTTTCCCTATGTGAGGAGTTGTGAGCTGCTCCAAACCTCAAGGTTTCCTTCTGCATGACAGTCGAGTCCTATTGGATGGTTCCAGGACACAACTACAGAAAGACTCGAGAGCTGGTGTCTAACCATGGATGCCTGGAAATGCCAACTCAAATTCCCGTTGACTGGCCAGGATAAGGCAGGCTCAATCTGTGGGATCTTGGGCGAGCTACCCAGAGGGCTGAGATGTAATGGACTCTCCTAAGAATGGGTCATAATGTGGGTTGGTGTTCATGGAGACCTTGGAAAGTGGTGGTGGCTCAGGGTCTTTGCAAGATTCTCCAACCTGAAGGGTTTGACACAGCTCTAACAAGGAAGCTTCCCTGTGGAGACTAGAGGTATTCTCTTTGGTGTCTCAAGAAAGCCCCATATGCTGGTCTTCAAACCCAGGCCTCTGAGGAGTGACACCTGGAAACCAACACAAGAGTTCAGATTAGGACCTATGGGTCTGTCTGGTACAATCTTCTTTCTCTGTGAATATCTGTCTGTGTGTCTTTGTGGAGGTAGTTGCTCAGCTTGTGTCAAAATGCCCCTTTGTGTCCAGGGCGGCTTACAGTAGTGGGATGTCCTGAGGGACCTTGAGGTTTCTCCTATTCTGTAGGGTTGTGGCCAATGGAATGGGCAAAGTTTCCTAGCAGAGAGCATGCACAGTCCTGTGGTGTGGCTCCAGAGGCCCCAACCTGGAGGCTCTGTGGGCCAGGGCTGTGGGGACAGACGTCCAAAAACACAAACTCAGCTCAGGTATGGTGCCGAGGTTATGGTAGGCCTGATCTCCAGTCCATTAGGGGATATCCTCGGCATATGAAATGAGGGTGAGTGGGAGGCCGCCGCTCAGGCTTTTGTCTCTGGATGTTTGTCCATGATGGCCGTTTAATATAGGGGTGGCCTCATGGGCCGAGGAAGAGTATTCCCTCTCCGGTGATATGCCCAGCTCCCTAGATTTTGGGGTCATTCTGTGGGAAGGGAGGAGTCTTGTATTTCTCAGGTGTCCCAATAGAGGAATTTTAGAGCAGAGAAGTGGGTACTGACAACTGCAATACCTGCCCTCTGGTAAGGCCTGGGGACCTATGTGCATGGCAAGCCCCATATGCGGGCTCTTGCTCCAGCCACTGAGTGGTGTTACTTGAATACGGTACTCATGCTGAGGGTCACAATGCATTTCTGTGCCCAAGGCGGCCCTCAGTCACTGGCATGGCCTCTCGGACTTTGCAGGTTTTCCTACCCTGAACGTTGGAGAACATGACAACCACAATGTTTTTTGCCATGGTGAAAAAGGAATTCTGATTACTGCATCACGTTCACCCCTGGGCAGTGATTGGAGATAAGGTCTAGGTTCTGAAGCCTGAAAACCGAGGTTAGGAAGAGATGACAACCTAATGCCATGATGGGTCCAATGTGTTCAATTTGAGGCCAGCTATCTGGGTGTCATTTGGGATGTCTGGTCTCAGGTTGTTCCAGACAGGGCATTAGTACACAAGGTAGGCTGTATAATTGCAGTACAGTCGAGTGGCGTGCATTAGATAATCATCTGGGGTTTCTTATTAGCAGCATAAGGCAAAGTTTTTCTTCTGGAGGGCAGGCAGAGTGCTGCATTGTGGCTCTAGATTTCCCAAACCGGAGGGCTTGTGGGCCAGGAGAGTGAGGACAGAAGTCTGAGAACACAAGCTAGGCTTAGGTTTTGGTGCAAGGACACAGCAGGCACACTCTGCAGAGCTGAATCGACATCTCATGCATCTGAAGTCAGGGCGAAGATCAGACGTTGGCTCATGTTGAAGTTTCTTTCCATGCTGGCCCCTTCATGAAGGGGGGGGGGCACACATTACGAGGCCATGGAGGTTTGTTCCACAATAGGAGTTGTGAGATGCTCCAAACCGCAATTCCTACTGTGTGACAATTAAAACCTGTTGGATGGCTCAAGGACTTCCCTTAAGGAAGTTATCCAGACCAGTGTTCTAAGGATTGATGCCTGGGCAGCCGGCCTCACATTCCAATTCTCTCCTAGCAAAAAGACACATTTTATCTCCTGGCTCTGGGGTAGCAAATGAGGCGGCTGAGTTGATATGGACTCTCCTGAGGATGGGTCATAAAGTGAGTTTGTGTCATGGACATCTTTTAATGAGGCAGTGCACCAGGACCCTGAAGGATTCACCAACCAGAGGTTTTGACACAACTCCACCGAGCAAGTTTTCCATGGGGAGATGAGATTTGTTCTTATTTGTGCCTCAGGAAACCACCGTATGCTGGTATTGGAAACCAGGCATCTCTGAGGAGAGATGCCTGGAAACCAAAGCAATGGATATGATTAGTGCCTAGGGGCCTGTCTGGTTCAATCCTCTTCTCTGGAGACATCTGTCTATGGTATGAGTGGAGGAAGCTGCTCAGCTTGTGTCAGATCACCCCTTTTTGTCCTGGGCGGCCTACACTATTGAGATGGCCTCGGTGCCTTTAGAGGTTTCTCCTAATTTGCAAGGTTGTGGCCAATGGAATGAGAAGAATTCCCTTGGAGAGGGAAGGCACAGTCCTGAGGTGTGGCTCCAGAAACCCAAGCATGGAGGGTGTGTGTGCCAGGGATGTCGGGACAGAAGCCTGAAAACACAAACTCCGCTTAGGTTTGGGGACGTAGTTATGGCAGACCCGATCTATAGGCCGTGAGGAGATCTTTTTAGGATATGAACAATCGGTGAGTGTGAGGCACTTGCTCGGGCTTTTGTCTCTGGATTTTGTGTCACCGATGGCTGTGGAATGTCCGGGTGGCCTCATGGGACATGGACTACTCTCCCTCTCTAGGGATTTGGCATGATCCAAAGAGTTTGGGTCATTCTGTGGGAAGCGAGGAGGCCTTTCTGTTTTTTACCTCCAAAAGAGGTAAACCACCAAAAGAGGGATTCCAGAGCAGAAACCTGGGGAGGGGCGACTGGACAACCCGACCTCTGGATAACATTGGGGACCTAGGGACATGGCAAGACCCATATGTGGGCTCTTGGTCCAGACACTGAGAGGTCTTCCTTGAAGATAGGGCTCACACTGAGGTTCACAATGCATAGTTGTGCCCAATGAGCCCCTGAAGCCTGGGCGGGGCCTACTGTACCATGCTGGTTTCTTCTACACTGAACGTTGCACAACATGTCAACCACAAGGTTTCTGGCGATGGGGAAGGAAGAGTTCTGATTTCTGCAACACGTTCACTCCTGGACAGTGATTGGAGTTAAGGTCTAGGTTCTGAAGCCTGAAAACCGAGTTTGGGAAGAGATGAAGACCTAAGGCCATGGCGTGTACGATGTACTCAGTGTTTAGCCAGCTGTTGAGTGTGGGTCGGGAGTTGTGTGCTCAAGCTGTGACAGACAGGGAATTAGTGACCATGCTAGATTGTATCATTGGGATGAAGTCGAGTTTCGTGCAGGTTGATACTCATTTGTGATTACCGGGTAGCCCCAGAGGGCAAAGTTTTTCTTCTGGAGGGCTGGCAAAGTGCCGCATTGTGGCTCTGGAATTCCCACAATGGAGGGCTTGTGGGCTAGGAGTGGGAGGACCAAATTCTGAGAACACAAGCGAGACTTAGGTTTCAGGGTGAGGGCACGGCAGGCACCCTCTGCAGAGATGATTCGAGATCATGTTCACCTGAAGACAGAGCTAGGATCAGACGTTGGCTCAGGTTGGAGTTTCTGTCCATGATGGCCGATTCATGAAGGGGAGGGTCTCACGAGGCCATGGAGGTTTTCCCACGATGGGAGTTATGAGATGCTCCAATCTGCAATGATTCCTTCTGTGGGAAACTCGAGGCCTGTTGGATGGATCCAGGATGTCCCATATGGAATGACTCCAGAGCAGGGTTCTAAGGATGGATGCCTGGGCAGCCTGCCTCCCATCCCGTTGTCTCCTAGCAACAAGGCAGGTTCGATCTGCTGGCTCTGGGGGAGAAAGCAAGGGGGTTGAGTTGAAATGGACTCCCCTGAGGATGGGTCATAATGTGGGTTTAAGTCCATGGAGACCTTGGAATGGTACGCTTGATCCGGGGCCCTGAAATAGTCTCCTAACCTGAGGTTTTGACAGAGCTCCAAAGAGTACGTTTCCTATGTGGATATGAGATTTTTTTCTGATGAGTGCCTCAGTAATCCCCCATATGCTGGTATTGGAAACCAGGCCTCTGAGGACAAATGCCTAGAAACAAAAGAAATGAATCCATTTAGGCCCCAGGTGCCTGTCTGGTTCAATATTTTTCTAGGGGATATCTTTCTCTGGGTCTGAGTGGAGGTAGTTGCTTAGCCTGTGACAGATCACCCCTGTTTGTCCTGGTAACTGACACTACTGGGATGGCCTCGGGGAGTTTGGAGGTTTCTCTTAATTTGTACGATTGTGGCCAATGGAATGGGCAGAATTCCCCTGGAGAAGGCAGGCACAGTACTGAGGTGTGGCTCCAGGGGCCCAAGCTTGGAGGGTGTGTGGACCAGGACTGTGGGGACAGAAGTCTGAAAACACAAACTCAGTTTAGGTTTGGGGATGTATGTATGAAAGGCCCTATCTACAGACCGTGAAGAGAATTTTTCAGGCTATGAACAAAGGGTGTGTGTGAGGCACTTGCTCAGGCTTTTGTCTCTGGATTTTGTGTCAAGATTGGCCATGGAATGTCGGGGTGGCCTCAAGGGCCATGGACAAGTCTTTCTTTCTGGGTATTTGGCCCGATCCCAAGTGGCTGGAGTCATTCTGTAGATGGGAGGAGTCCTTTCTGTATTTTTTTTTAACCTCAGGTGTCCCACCAAAGAGTGATTCCAGAGCAGAGCCCTGAGTAGGGGCGACTAGACATCTCAAAATCTGGTTGAGATTAGGGGAATAGGAGCTTGGTAAGCCCCATATGCGGGCTCTTTTTCCAGTCACTGAGAGGCTTTACTTGAGGATAGGGCTCATTCTGAGGGTCACAATGTGTGTTTGTGCCTATTGTGGCCCACAAGGATAGGTGGGACCTCATGGGCCATGCTGCTTTCTCCTACAATGTACGTTGGACAACATGCCAAACACAAGGTTTCTGGCCGTGGGGAAAGAGGAGTTCTGATTTTTGCATACGTTCACTCCTGGGCAGTCAGTGGAGAGAGGTTGGGTAGAGATGATTACCTAAAGCCATTATGCGTGCAATGGGCTCAGTGTACGGCGAGCTGTCTGGGTGTCAGACGGGAGGTCTGGTCTCAAACTGTGTCAGACAGGGTTTTAGTGCACAGGCTAGACTGTATAATTGGGGTACGGTTGAGTGGCATGCAGGTTGTTCCTCATTTGGCGTTTCTGGTTAGCCCTATAGGGCAACGTTTTTCTTCTGGAGGGCAGGCAGAGTACTGCATTGTGTCTCCAGAATTGCAAACTGGAGTGCTTGTGGCCAGGATTGTGGGGACAGAAGTCTGAGAACACAAGCTAGGTTTAGGTTTCGGGGTGAGGATTTCCCACGTTGGGATTGTGTGATGCTCCAAACCACAAAAATTCATTCTGGGGGACAATTGAGACCTGTTGGATGGATCCAGGATGTCCCATAAGGAAGTTCTCCAGAGCAGGGCTCTAAGATGGACGCCTGGGTGGCCCACCTCGCATTCTAATTGTCTCCTATCGACCAGGCATATTTGATCTGCTGGCTCTGGGGGAGCAACCGAGGGGGCTGAGTTGAAATGGACTTTCTTGAGGATCAGTCATAATGTGGGTTTGTGTCCATGGAGACCTTGGAATGGGGCCGTGGTGCTGGTGCCCTGAAAGATTCTCCTAACCGGAGTTTTTCACACAGCTCCAAAGAGCAAGATTCCCATGTGGAGATGAGATTTGTTCTGATTGGTCCCTCAGGAACCCCTATAAGCTGGTTTTGGCAACCAGGCATCGAGGAGAGATGCCTGGAATCCCAAGCAATAGAACCAATGCGCACCTAAGGGCCTCTCTGCTTCAATCTTCTCTGGGCACATCTGTCTATGGTTCTCAGTGGAGGGCATTGCTCAGCTTGTGTCAGATAGTCCCTGTTTGTCCTGGGCGACCTACACTACTGGGATGGTCTCAGGAACTTTGCAGGTTTCTCCTAATCTGTAGGGTTGTTTCCATTGGAATAGGCAGAATTCACATGGAGAGGGCAGTCACAGTCCTGATATGTGGCCCTACCTGTCTGGGTGTCGGTCGGGAGGTCCGGGCTCAGGCTGTGTCAGACAGAGCATTAGTGTCTAGACTAGACTGTATATTTGGGGTACAGTCGAGAGGTGTGCAGGTTGATCCTCATTTTCCATTTCTGGGTAGCCCCATAGGGCAACGTTTTTCTTCTGGAGGGCAGGCAGAGTGTTGCACTGTGGCTCCAGAATTGCCAAACTGGAGGGCTTGTGGGCCAGAAGTGTGAGGACAGAAGTCTGAGAACAACAAGCTAAGCTTAGGTTTTAGGTCGAGAACACGGCAGGCACACTCTGCAGAGCTGAATGGATATCTAGTGTATCTGAAGTCAGGGCGAGGATCAGATGTTGGCCCAGGCTGGAGTTTCTGTCCATGATGGCCCCTTTATGAATGTAGGGGGGCATCTCGAAGCCATGGAGGTTTTCCCACAATGGGAGTTGTGAGATGCTCCAATCTGCAAGCACTCCTTCTGCGGGACAGTAAGACATGTTGGAAGGCTCCACGATTTCCCATACAGAATGACGCCAGAGCGTGGTTCTAAGGATGGATGTCTGGAAAGCCCGCCTCGCATTCCAGTTGTCTCCTAGCGACAAGGCAGGTTTGTTATTCTGGCTCTGGGGGAGCAATCGAGGGGGCTGAGTTGAAAAGTACTCTCCTGCGGCATGGTCACAATGTGGGTTTGTTTCCATGGAGACCTTGGAATAGGACGATGGCTCCGGGTACCTGAAGGTTTCTTATAACTAGAGGTTTTTTTTTGTTTGTTTGTTTGGTTTTTTTTTTTTTTTTTTTTTTTTTTTTATAACTAGAGGTTTTTATACAGCTCTGAAGGAGAAGTTTCCCATGTGGAGACAAGATTTGTTCTAATTGGTACCTCTGGAACCCCCATATGCTGGCATTGGAAACCAGGCTTTTGAGGAGAGATGCCTAGAAATAAAAGAAATGCAACCAATTACAGTCTAGGGTCCTGTCTGGTTCAATCTTCTTTTCTGGGGATATCTGTCTATGGGTCTGAGTTGAGGTCGTTGCTCAGCTTGTGACAGATCGCCCCTCTTTGTCCTGGGTGTCCTACACTATTGGGATGGCCTCGGGGACTTTGGAGGTTTCTCCTAATCTGTCAGGTTGTGTCCAATGGAATGGGCAGAATATCCTTGGAGATGGAAGGCACAGTCCTGAAGTGTGGCTCCAGGGGCCCCAGCCTGGATGGTGTGTGGGCCAGGACTGTGGGGACAGAAGTCTGAAAACACTAACTTGGCATAGGTTTGGGGACGTAGATATGGCAGGCCCGATCTAGAGACTGTGAGAGAATTTTTCGGGCTTTGAACAAAGGGTGAGTTTGAGGTGATTACTCAGGCTTTTGTCACTGGATTTTGTGTCAATGGTAGACATGGAATGTTGGGCTGGCCTCATGGGCCATGGATGAGTCTTTCTTTCTGGAGATTTGCACCAATCCCAAGTGGCTGGTTTCCTTCTGTGGATGGGAGTAGTCCCTTCCGTATTTTTTACCTCAGGTGTCACACCAAAGAGGGATTCTGAGCCGAGTCCTGAGTAGGGGTGACAAGACATCTCGAACTCTGGTTAAGATTGGGCGACTAGGAGCATGGCATGCCCCATATGTGGCCTCTTGTTCCAGCCACCGAGAGGCCTTATTTGAGGACAGGGCTCACGCTGAGGGTCCCAATATGTGTTTGTGCCCGTCGCGGCACTCAAACATAACCAGGGCCTCAAGGGCCACGCTGGTTTCCCCTACACTGAACGTTGGACAACATGCCAAACACAAGGTTTCTTGCCACGGGGAAGGAGAATTTCTGATTTCTGCATCTCGTTCACCGCTGGGCAGTGAGTGGATATAAGGTCTAGGTTATGATGCCTGAAGAACAAGGTTGGGAAGAGATGATGACCTAAGGCCATGGTGGGTCCAATGTGCTCAGTGTGCGTTTAGCTGTCTGGGTGTCATTCACGAAGTCCGGACTCAGGCTGTGTCATACAGTGCATTACTGCCTAAGCTGGACTGTGTAATAGGGGTACAGTCGAGTGTTGTGCAGGTTGATCCTCATTTATGGTTTCCATGTAGCCTCATTGAGGCAAACTTTTTCTTCTGGAGTGCAGGCAGAGTGCTGCATTGTGGCTCCAGAATTGCCAAACTGGAGGGCTTGTGTGCCAGGAATTTGAGGACAGAAGTCTGAGAACACAAGCAGGCTTAGGTTTTGGAGTGAGGGCAGGGCAGGCACACTCTGCAGAGCTGAATCGAGATCTCGTGCACCTGAAGTCAGGACGAGGGTAGATGGTGGCTCAGGTTGAAGTTTCTATCCATGATGGCCCCTTCATGAAGGTAAGGGGACATCACGAGGCCATGGCTGTTTTTGCATAATGGGAGTGTGTGATGCTCCGAACCGTAAGGATTCGTTCTGCTGGACCGTTGAGACCTGTTGGATGGATCCAGGATGTCCCATAAGGAAGTTCTCCAGAGCAGGGCTCTAAGATGGACGCCTGGGTGGCCCACCTCGCATTCTAATTGTCTCCTATCGACCAGGCATATTTGATCTGCTGGCTCTGGGGGAGCAACCGAGGGGGCTGAGTTGAAATGGACTTTCTTGAGGATCAGTCATAATGTGGGTTTGTGTCCATGGAGACCTTGGAATGGGGCCGTGGTGCTGGTGCCCTGAAAGATTCTCCTAACCGGAGTTTTTCACACAGCTCCAAAGAGCAAGATTCCCATGTGGAGATGAGATTTGTTCTGATTGGTCCCTCAGGAACCCCTATAAGCTGGTTTTGGCAACCAGGCATCGAGGAGAGATGCCTGGAATCCCAAGCAATAGAACCAATGCGCACCTAAGGGCCTCTCTGCTTCAATCTTCTCTGGGCACATCTGTCTATGGTTCTCAGTGGAGGGCATTGCTCAGCTTGTGTCAGATAGTCCCTGTTTGTCCTGGGCGACCTACACTACTGGGATGGTCTCAGGAACTTTGCAGGTTTCTCCTAATCTGTAGGGTTGTTTCCATTGGAATAGGCAGAATTCACATGGAGAGGGCAGTCACAGTCCTGATATGTGGCCCTACCTGTCTGGGTGTCGGTCGGGAGGTCCGGGCTCAGGCTGTGTCAGACAGAGCATTAGTGTCTAGACTAGACTGTATATTTGGGGTACAGTCGAGAGGTGTGCAGGTTGATCCTCATTTTCCATTTCTGGGTAGCCCCATAGGGCAACGTTTTTCTTCTGGAGGGCAGGCAGAGTGTTGCACTGTGGCTCCAGAATTGCCAAACTGGAGGGCTTGTGGGCCAGAAGTGTGAGGACAGAAGTCTGAGAACAACAAGCTAAGCTTAGGTTTTAGGTCGAGAACACGGCAGGCACACTCTGCAGAGCTGAATGGATATCTAGTGTATCTGAAGTCAGGGCGAGGATCAGATGTTGGCCCAGGCTGGAGTTTCTGTCCATGATGGCCCCTTTATGAATGTAGGGGGGCATCTCGAAGCCATGGAGGTTTTCCCACAATGGGAGTTGTGAGATGCTCCAATCTGCAAGCACTCCTTCTGCGGGACAGTAAGACATGTTGGAAGGCTCCACGATTTCCCATACAGAATGACGCCAGAGCGTGGTTCTAAGGATGGATGTCTGGAAAGCCCGCCTCGCATTCCAGTTGTCTCCTAGCGACAAGGCAGGTTTGTTATTCTGGCTCTGGGGGAGCAATCGAGGGGGCTGAGTTGAAAAGTACTCTCCTGCGGCATGGTCACAATGTGGGTTTGTTTCCATGGAGACCTTGGAATAGGACGATGGCTCCGGGTACCTGAAGGTTTCTTATAACTAGAGGTTTTTTTTTGTTTGTTTGTTTGGTTTTTTTTTTTTTTTTTTTTTTTTTTTTTTTATAACTAGAGGTTTTTATACAGCTCTGAAGGAGAAGTTTCCCATGTGGAGACAAGATTTGTTCTAATTGGTACCTCTGGAACCCCCATATGCTGGCATTGGAAACCAGGCTTTTGAGGAGAGATGCCTAGAAATAAAAGAAATGCAACCAATTACAGTCTAGGGTCCTGTCTGGTTCAATCTTCTTTTCTGGGGATATCTGTCTATGGGTCTGAGTTGAGGTCGTTGCTCAGCTTGTGACAGATCGCCCCTCTTTGTCCTGGGTGTCCTACACTATTGGGATGGCCTCGGGGACTTTGGAGGTTTCTCCTAATCTGTCAGGTTGTGTCCAATGGAATGGGCAGAATATCCTTGGAGATGGAAGGCACAGTCCTGAAGTGTGGCTCCAGGGGCCCCAGCCTGGATGGTGTGTGGGCCAGGACTGTGGGGACAGAAGTCTGAAAACACTAACTTGGCATAGGTTTGGGGACGTAGATATGGCAGGCCCGATCTAGAGACTGTGAGAGAATTTTTCGGGCTTTGAACAAAGGGTGAGTTTGAGGTGATTACTCAGGCTTTTGTCACTGGATTTTGTGTCAATGGTAGACATGGAATGTTGGGCTGGCCTCATGGGCCATGGATGAGTCTTTCTTTCTGGAGATTTGCACCAATCCCAAGTGGCTGGTTTCCTTCTGTGGATGGGAGTAGTCCCTTCCGTATTTTTTACCTCAGGTGTCACACCAAAGAGGGATTCTGAGCCGAGTCCTGAGTAGGGGTGACAAGACATCTCGAACTCTGGTTAAGATTGGGCGACTAGGAGCATGGCATGCCCCATATGTGGCCTCTTGTTCCAGCCACCGAGAGGCCTTATTTGAGGACAGGGCTCACGCTGAGGGTCCCAATATGTGTTTGTGCCCGTCGCGGCACTCAAACATAACCAGGGCCTCAAGGGCCACGCTGGTTTCCCCTACACTGAACGTTGGACAACATGCCAAACACAATGTTTCTTGCCACGGGGAAGGAGAATTTCTGATTTCTGCATCTCGTTCACCGCTGGGCAGTGAGTGGATATAAGGTCTAGGTTATGATGCCTGAAGAACAAGGTTGGGAAGAGATGATGACCTAAGGCCATGGTGGGTCCAATGTGCTCAGTGTGCGTTTAGCTGTCTGGGTGTCATTCACGAAGTCCGGACTCAGGCTGTGTCATACAGTGCATTACTGCCTAAGCTGGACTGTGTAATAGGGGTACAGTCGAGTGTTGTGCAGGTTGATCCTCATTTATGGTTTCCATGTAGCCTCATTGAGGCAAACTTTTTCTTCTGGAGTGCAGGCAGAGTGCTGCATTGTGGCTCCAGAATTGCCAAACTGGAGGGCTTGTGTGCCAGGAATTTGAGGACAGAAGTCTGAGAACACAAGCAGGCTTAGGTTTTGGAGTGAGGGCAGGGCAGGCACACTCTGCAGAGCTGAATCGAGATCTCGTGCACCTGAAGTCAGGACGAGGGTAGATGGTGGCTCAGGTTGAAGTTTCTATCCATGATGGCCCCTTCATGAAGGTAAGGGGACATCACGAGGCCATGGCTGTTTTTGCATAATGGGAGTGTGTGATGCTCCGAACCGTAAGGATTCGTTCTGCTGGACCGTTGAGACCTGTTGGATGGATCCAGGATGTCCCATAAGGAAGTTCTCCAGAGCAGGGTTCTAAAGATGGATGCCTGGGCAGCCCACCTCGCATTCCAATTGTCTCCTAACAAAAAGGCAGGTTTGATCTGCTGGCTCTGGGGGAGCAACCGAGGGGGTGAGTTGAAATGGACTCACCTGAGGATAGGTCATAATGTGGGTTTATGTCCATTGAGACCTTGGAATGGGTCGGTGCCTCCAGGGACCTGAAGGTTTCTCCTAACTGGAGCTTTTCACAAATCTCCAAAGAGAAAGAGTCCCATGTGCAGATGAGATTTGTTCTGATTCATACCTCTGGAAACCCCCATATGCTAGTTTTGGAAACCAGGCCTCTGAGGAGAGATGCCTGGATACAAAAGCAATGGATCCAATTAGGGTCTAGGTGCCTGTCCGTTTAAATCTTCTCTTGAGATATCTGTATATAGGTCTGAGTTGAGGTAGTTGCTCAGCCTGGGACAGATTGCCCCTGTTTGTCCTGGGAGGCCTACACTATTGGAACGGTGTTGGGTACTTTGGAGTTTTCTCCTAATATCTAGGTTTGTCTCCAGTGGAATGGGCAGGATTCCCTTGGAGAAGCAGGAACAGTCCTGAGATGTGGCTCCAGGAGCCCCAGCCTGGATGGTGTGTGAGCCAAGACTGTTATACAAAAGTCTGAATCACTTTATGTTTGTGGACGTAGCTATGGCAGGCCTGATCTACAGACTGCGGGGAATTATTCACGCTATGAACAAAGGGTGAGTGTGAGGTGCTTGCTCAGGCTTATGTCTCTGGATTTTGTGTCAACGCTGGCCTTGGGATGTCAGGGTGGCCTCATGGTCCATGGAAGAGTCTTTTTTCTCTGGGGATTTGTCCCGATCCCAAGTGGTTGGGGTCATTCTGTGGATGGGAGGAGTCCTTTCTGTATTTATTTTCATCAGGTGTCCCACCAAAGAGGGCTTCCAGAGCAGAGCCCTGAGTTGGAGTGACTAGATATCTCGACCTCTGGTTAAGATTGGGAGACTTGGGGCATGGCAAGCCCCATATGCGGGCTTTTGGTCACTGAGAGGCTTTACTTGAAGACAGGGGTCACGCTGAGGGTCACAATGTATGTATGTTCCTATCATGGCCCTCAAGCATGGGCGGGGACTCATAGGCCAGCTAGTTTCTCCTACAATGAACGTTGGACATGCCAACCACAATGTTCTGGCCAGGGGGAAGAAGGAGTTCTGATTTCTTCATCACGTTAACCCTGTGAAGTGAGTTGAGATACAGTCTAGGTTTCTGAAGCCTGAAGACCGAGGTTGGGAAGAGATGATTACCTAAGGCCATGGAGGGTCCGATGTACTCTGTGTCTGGCTAGTTGTCTTCGAGTCGGTCAAGAGGTCTGGGCTCAGGATGTGTCAGACAGGGCTTAAAGGCTCAGGCTAGACTGTATAATTTGGGTACAGTTGAGTGGCTTGCAAGTTGTTCCTCATTTTGCATTTCTGGGTAGCCTCATAGGGCAAAGTTTTTCTTCTGGAGGGCAGGTGGAGTGCTACACTGTGGGTCCAGATTTCCCAAACTGGAGGGCTTGTGGGCCAGGAGTGTGTGGACGGAAGTCTGAGAGTACAAGCTCTGCTTAGGTTTCGGGACGAGGGCACGGCAGGTACACTCTGAAGAGTTGAAACTAGATCTCGTGCATCGGAGTCATGGTATGGATCAGATGTTGGCTCAGGTCTGAGTTTCTGTCCAGGATGGCCCTTTCATGAAGGGAAGGGGGCATCACGAGGCCTTGGAGGATTTCCCACGATGGGAATTGTGAGATGCTCCAATTTGCAAGGATTCCTTCTGCTGGACAGTCAAGACCTGTTGGATGGCTCTAGGACGTCCCATATGGAATGATGCCAGAGCAGGGTTATAAGGAAGGATCCCTGGAGAGCCCGCCTCACATTCTAATTGTATCCTAGGAACAAGGCAGGTTCCATCTGCTGGCTCTGGGAGACCAACCGAGGGGACTGATTCGAAATGCACTCTCCTGCGGATGGGACACAATATGGGTTTGTATCCATGGAGACCTTGGAATGGGGCGGTTGCTCAGGCAACCTGAATATTTGTATGAACTGGAGGTTTTGACACAGCTCCAAAGGACAAGTTTCCCATGTGGAGATGAGATTTCCTCTGATTGGTACATCAGGAAACCCCCTTACACTGGTATTGGAAACCAGGCCTCTGTAGAGAGATGCCTGGAGACAAAAGCAATGGATCCATTTAGGGCCTAAGTGCCTGTCTGGTTCAGTCTTCTTCTCTGGGCATATCTGTCTATGGGTATGAGGGGAGGTAGTTGCTCACCTTGTGACAGATCGCCCCTGGGTGACCTCGGTGACTTTGGGATGGCCTCAGCGACTTTGAAGGTTTCTCCTAATCTGTACAGTAGTGACCAATGGAATGGGCAGAATTCCCTTGGAGAGGGCAGGCACTGTCCTGAGTTGTGGCTCCAGGCAACCCACGTGGGAGGGTGTGTGGTCCAGGGCTGTTGGGACTGAAGTCTGAAAACACAATCTCAGCTTAGGTTTGGGGACGTAGGATCAGATGTTGGCTCAGTTTGTAGTTTTTGTCCGTTATGGTCCCATCATGAACGTGGTTGGGCATCACGAGGCCATGGAGGTTTTCCCACGGTGGGAGTATGTGATGCTTCAGACGGCAAGGATTCGTTCTTCGGGACAGTCGAGACCTGTTGGATGGATCCAGGATGTCCCATAAGGAAGTTCTCCAGAGCAGGGTTCTAATGATGGATGCCTGGGTGGCCCAACTCGCGTTCCAATTGTCTCCTAGTGACAAGGTAGGTTCGATCTGCTGGCTCTGGGTAGCAACCAAGGGGGATGAGTTGAAATGGACTTCCCTGAGGATTGGTCATAATGTGTGTTTGTGTCCATGGATACCTTGGAATGGGGCGGCGGCTCTGGGGCCCTGAAGCATTCTCATAACTGGAGGTTTGACACAGCTTCAAAGAGCAAGATTCCCATGTGGAGAAGAGATTTGTTCTGATTGGTTTCTTAGGAGCCCCCATAAGCTGGTATTGGAAACCGGGCATCTGAGGAGTGATGCCTGGAATCCAAAGCAATTGATCCCATTCACTCCTAGGGGCTTGTCCAATTCAATCTTCTCTGGGCATATCTGTGTAAGGTTCTGAGTGGAGGTCATTGCTCAGCTTGTGTCAAATTGACCCTGTTTGTCCCGGGTGGCCTACACTAGTGGGATGGTCTCAGGGACTTTGGAGGTTTCTCCTAATCTGTGGGGTTGTGGCCAATGGAATAGTCAGAATTCCCTTAGAGAGTGCAGTCACAGTCCTGAGATGTGGCCCCAGGTGTCCGGGTGATGGTCAGGAGGTCCGGGCTCAGGCTGTGTCAGACAGGGCATTAGTGCCCAGGGTAGACTGTATAATTGGAATACAGTTGAGTGGCGTGCAGGTTAATCCTCATTTGTAATTTCTGGGTAGACACATAGGGTAAAGTTTTTCTTCTGGAGTGCAGGTAGAGTGCTGCATTGTGGCTCCAGAATTCCTAAACTGGAGTGCGTGTGGTCAGGAGAGTGAGGACAGAAGTCTGAGAACACAAGCTACACTTAGGTTTCATGGAAAGGACACGGCAGGCACACTCTGAAGAGCTGAATCAAGATCTCCTGCATCTGAAGTCAAGGCGAGGATCAGCCATTAGCTCAGGGTGGAGTTTCTGTCCATGATCCACCTTCATGAAGACTGGGGGCATCAAGTGCCCATAGAAGTTTTCTCAGGATGTGAGTTGTGAGATGCTGTAATCCGAAAGGACTCCTTCTGCGGGACAGTCGGAACCTTTTGGATGGCTCCAGGATGTTCCATAAGGAATGACGCAAGAGCATGGTTCTAAGGATGGATGCCTGAAGAGCCCGCCTCTCATTTCAATTGTCTCCTAGCAACAAGGCAGTTTCGAACTGCTCGCTCTGGCAGAGCAACCGAGGGGGTTTAGTTGAAATTGACCCTCCTAAGGATGGGTCATAATGTGAGATTGTGTCCATGGAGACCTTGGAACAGGGCAGTGGCTCCTGTGACCCGAAGTTTTCTCCTAACTAGAGATTTTGGCACAGTTCCATAGCACAAGTTTCCCATGTGGAGACGAGATTTGTTCTTATTGGTACCTCCAGAAACCCCCATATGCAGGCATTGGAATCCAGGCCTCTGAGCAGAGATGCCTGGAAACAAAAGCAATGGATCCAATTAGGGCCTAGGTGATTGTCCTGATAAATCTTCTTTTCTATGGATATCTGTCTACGGGTCTAAGTGGAGGTAGTGGCTCAGCTTTTGTCAGATCGACCCTGTTTGTCTTGGAAGTCCTACACTATTGGGATGACCTCGGGGACTTTAGAGGTTTCTCCTAATCTTTAGGGTTGTGTCAAAAGGAATAAGCAGAATTCCCTTTGAGAGGACAGGCACAGTCCTGAGGTGTGGCTCCATAGGCCTTAGTCTAGAGGGTGTGTTGGTCTTGGCTGTGTGCACAGAGGACTGAAAACACAAACTCGGCTTAGGTGTGGCACCAAGGGTATGGCAAGCCAGACCTACAGACCTTTAGGGGAGCTTCTTGGCTATTGAAATATGGGCAAGTGGGAGGCGGTCCCTCAGGCTTTTGTCTCTGGATGTTGTGTCCAGGATAGCCGTCGATTATAGGGCGGCCTCAGGGGCTATGAACGAGTCTCCCTCTCTGGGGATTTGGCCCGACTTCCAAGAGTTTGGTGTCATTTTGTGGGAAGGGTAGAGTCCTGTTTTCTGGCTCAGGAGTCTCTCCAAGAGAGAGATTCCAGAGCAGAGCCCCAGGTACGGGCGACTGGAAAACTCGAACTCTGGTGAGTATTGGGAGCATAGGGGCTTGGCAAGCCCCATATGTGGGCTCTTGGTCCAGGCCATGAGAGGCCTTACTTCGACATGAGGCTCACGCAGAGGGTCACAATTCGAGTTTATGCCCAAGTCGGCACTCAATTTTGGGCGTGGCCTCAGGGGCCATGAAGGTTTCTCCTACCCTGAAGGTGTGACTCCATGCCAACAGCAAGCTTTCCAGCCATGGGGAAGGAGGGGTTTGGATTTGTGCTTCAGGTACCCACCTTTGCAGGGATTTGATATAATGTCTAGGTTCAGGTGTCTGAAAACCCAGGTTGGGAAGAGATGACAGCCTAAGGCCTAGGGTCCTGTCTGGTTCAATCTTCTTCTCTGGGGACATCTGTCTATGGTCTAAGTGGAGGTAGTTGCTCAGCTTGTGCCAAATTGCTGAATGTCGCAAAGCGTGTTTATATCCAAAGCGGCCCTCAACATGGCTGGGGCCTCATGGGCCATGCTAGTATCTCCTACACTGAACGTTGGACAACATGCGAACCATTGGTTTCTGGGCATGGGGAAGGAGGAATTCTGATTTATGCATCACGTTCCCCACTAGGCAGAGATTGGAGATAAGGTCTAGGTTCCGAAGTCCAAAAACCGAGGTTGGGAAGAGATGTAGACTTAAGTCCCCAGAGGTTCTGATGTGCTCATTATATGGCCAGCTGTCTGAGTTGTCAGTCGGGACATCCGGGCTCAGGCTGTGTCAGACAGGACATTAGTGCCCAAAGTAGGCTGTATTATTGGGGAACAGTCAAGTGGCGTGCAGGTTGATCCTCATTTTGGATTTCTGTGTATCCCCATAGGGTAACGTTTTTCTTCTGGAGGGCAGGCACAATGCTGCATTGTGGCTCCGGAATTTCCAAACTGGAGGGCTTGTGGGCCAGGAGTGTGAGGACAGAAGTCTGAGAACACAAGCTAGGCTTAGGTTTCGGTGTGAGGACATGGCAGGCACACTCTGAAGAGCTGATTCGAGATCTCGTGCTTCTAAAGTCAAGGCGAGGGTCAGCCGTTGGCTCAGGTTGGAGTTTCTGCCCATCATCTGCCTTCATGAAGAATGGGGGCATCATGTGGCCTGAAAAGTTTTCCCATGATGGGAGTTGTGAGATGCTCCATGCACAAGGATTCCTTCTGCGGGACAGTCGAGACCTGTTAGATGGCTCCAGGTTGTCCCATAAGGAAAGACCCAGAGCAGGGATCTAAGGATGGTTGCCTGGGAAGCTCACCTCGCATTCCAATTGTATCCTCTCGACAAGACAGTTTCGATCTGCTGGCTCTGGGGGGGCAACCGAGGGGGTTGAGGTGAAATGGACTCCCCTGAGGATCAGTCATAATGTGGGCTTTTGTTCATGGAGACCTTGGAATGGGGTGGTAGCACTGGTGCCCTGAAGGATTCTCCTAACTGTAGGTTTTGACACATCTCCATCGAGCAAGTTTCCCATGTGGTGATGAGATTTGTTATGATCGGTGCCTCAGGAAACCCCCATATGCTGGTATTGGAAACCAGGACTCTGAGGAGAGATGCCTGGAAACAAAACATTGGATCCAGTTAGGGCCAAGGGGCATGTCTGGTTGAATCTTCTTCTCTGGGGATATCTGTCTGTAGGTCTGAGTGGAGGTAGTTGTGCAGCTGGTGTCGTATTGCTTATGTTGGTCCCAGGCGGCCCACAATATTGGGATGGCCTCGGAGTCTTTGGAGTTTTCTCTGAATCTGTAGTGTTGGGGCCAATGAAATGGGCAGAATTACCATGGACAGGGCAGGAACAGTCCTGAAGTGTGGCTCCAGGGTCACCATCCTGGAGGGTGTGTGGACTAGGGCTGTGGGGACAGAAGTCTGAAAATACAAACTTGGCTGAGGTTTGGGGACGTAGGTATGGAAGGCACGATCTACAGATGGTGAGGAAAACTCTTCATGATATGAACAAAGGGCGAATGTGAGGTGTTTCCTCAAGCTTTTGTCTCTGGATTTTGTTTCAATGATAGCCGTTGAATGTTGAGGTGGCTTCATCGGGCATGGACAAGTATCCCTCTCTGGGGATTTAGACCGAATCCAAGAATTTGGGATCATTCTTTGGGATGGGAAGTTTCATTTCTGTTTTTTTTTTTACCTCAAGTGTCCCACAAAAAGATGGAATCCAGAGGAGAGCGCTGGGGAGGGGTGACTGGACAACCCGACCTCTGGTTTAGAATGGGGGCCTAGGGTCATGGCAAGTCCCATATGCTGGCTCCTCATCCAGCCACTGAGAGGCTTTGCTTGAGGACAGGACTCATGCTGAGTATCAAAATGCGAGTTTGTGCCCAACTTGGCCCTCAACCATGGATGGGGCCTCCTGGGCCAAGCTGGTTTCTCCTACTCTGAACGTTCTACAACATGCCAACCACATGGTTTCTTGCCATGTGGAAGGAGGAGTTCTGATTTATGCATTGTGTTCAACCCTAGAGCTGTGACTGGAGATAAGGTTTAGCCTGAAAATCGAGGGTGGGAAGAGATGATGACCTAAGGCCATGGTGGGTCAGGTGTGCTCAGTGTGCGGCCAGATGTCTGGCTGTCGGTCGTGGGTTCCGAACTCAGGTTGTGTCAGGCAGGGTATTAGTGGCCAGCGTAGACTGTATTCTTGGGGTACAGTCGAGTGGCATGCAGGTTAATCCTCATTTGAGGTTTCTGTGTAGCCCCATAAGGCAACGTTTTTTCTTCTGGGGCGTAGGCAGAGTGCTGCATTGTGGCTTTTGAATTGCCAATCTGGAGGGCTTGTGGGCCAGGAGTGTGAGGATGGAAGTCTGAGAACAGAAGCTAGGCTTAGGTTTCAAGGCGAGGTCATGGCAGGCACACTCTGCAGAGCTGAAAAGAGATCTTGTGCATCTGGACTCAGAGCAAGCATCTGACTTTGGCTGAGGTTGGAGTTTCTGTCCATAATGGCCCCTTCATGTAGGGGGAGGGTTTCAAGAGGTCATGTAGGTATTCCCATGATGGGAGTTGTGAGATGCTCCAAACCACAAGGATTCCTTCTGTAGGATCCTCGAGAATAGTTTGATGGCTTCCAGAGGTCCCATATGGAAAGACTCCAGAGAAGGATTCTAAGGATGGATGTGTGGTGTGCCCGCCTCACATTCAAATTTTTACTAGCGACATGGCAGGTTCAATTTGCTGGCTCTGGGGAAGCAACCTAGGGGGCTGAGTTGAAATGGACTCACCTGAGAATGGGTCATATTGTGCATTTGTGTCCATGGAGACCTTGGAATGGGGAGGTGGATCTGGGGCCCTGAAGGATTCTCCTTACCAGAAGTTTTGACAGAGATCCAAAGATTACATTTCCAATATGGAGTCGAGATTTGTTCTGATGAGTGCCTCAGGAATCTCCTATATGTGGGTATGGAAACCAGGCCTCTGAGGAGAGATGTATGAAAACCAAAGCACTGTTCCTGATTATTGCCTAGGGGCCTGCCCTGTTCAGTCTGATTCTCTGGGGACATAAGTCTACGGGTCTTATTGGAGGTAGTTGCTCAGCTTGTGCCACATCGCCCCTGTTTGTCACGGACGGCCTACACTATTGGCAAGTCCTTGGTGTCTTTGGAGGTTTCTCCTAATCTGTATAGTTGTGTCCAATGGAACGGGCAGAATTCCCTTGGAGAGAGCAGGCACAGTCCTGAGGTGTGGCTCCAGGGGTCCCAGCCTGGAGGGTGTGTGGGCCAGGGCTGTGGGGACAGAAGTCTGAAAAAAGAAACTCTGCTTAGATTAAGGGATGTAGGTATGGCAGGCACAGTCTACAGACCTTGAGGAGAACTCTTTGGGAAATGAACAAAGGGCGAGTGTGAGGCGCTTGCTCAGGCTTTTGTCTTTGGATTTTGTGTCAATGATGGCCGTAGAATTATGGGGTGGCCTCATGGGCCATGAAGGAGATTCCCTCTCAGGGATTTGGCCAGAATCCAAGAGTTTGGGTTCATTCTGTGGGATGGTGGAGTCCTTTCTGGTATTTCAGGTTTGGGGATGTAGGAATGGCAAGATCGATCTACAGACCATGAGAATTTGGGGGCTATTAACAAATTTCGAGTGTGAGGAACTTGCTCAGGCTTTTGTCTCTGGATTTTGTGTTAGCAGTGAGCATGGAATTTCGGGGTGGCTTCATGGGCCATGGACGAGTCTTTCTCTCTGGGGATTTGGCCCGATCCCAAGATTTAGAGGTCATTCTGTGGGATGGGAAGAGTCCTTTCTGTTTTTATACCTCAGTTGTCCCACCAAAAGAGGGATTCCAGAGAAGAGCATTGTGATTTGTGTCCATGGAGAACTTGGAATGGGCATTGGCACTGGGGCCCTGAAGGATTGCTCTAATCGGAAGTTTTGATACAGCTCCAAAGAGCAAATTTCCCATGTGGGGACGAGATGTTTTCTGATTGGTGCCTCAGGAAACCCTCATATGGTGTTATTGGAAACCAAACCTCTGGGGAGAGATGCTTGGAAAACAAAGCAATGGATCCTATTAGGGCCTAAGGGCCTGTCCAGTTAATGTTCTTCTCTGGGGACATCTGTCTCCGGGTCTGAGTGAAGGTAGTTGTTCAGTTGATGGCAGGTCGCCCCTGTTTGTCCCAGGGTGCCTACACTATAGGGATGGCCACAGGGACTATAGAGGTTTCTCCTAACCTGTAGGGTTGTGGTCAATTGAATGGGCAGAATTCCACTGGAGAGGGCAGACACACTCTTGATGTGTGTCTCCAGGGGCGCAAGCATGGAGGGTGTGTGGGCCAGGGCTATGGGGACAGAAGTCTAAAAAAACAAACTCGGCTTAGGGTTGGGGGCGAAAGTATGGAAGGCCTGAAATACAGACCAAGAGGAGAACTCTTCAGGATATGAGGAAAAGGCGAGTGTGAGGTCCTTGCTCAGGCTTTTGTCTTTGGATTTAGTGTCAAAAATAGCCGTGTAATGTCGGGGTGGCTTCATGGGTCACGGACGAGTCTTCCTCTCTGGAGATTTGTCCCAATCCCAAAAGACTGGGGTCATTATGTGGGATGGGGAATGCTTTCTGTGTTTGTTTGTTTGTTTGTTTGTTTGTTTTAAACCTAAAGTGTCCCACCAAAAGAGGGATTCCAGAGCAGAGCCTTGGGAAGGGGCGACTGGAAAACTCGACTTCTGGTTAAGATTGGGGGCCTTGGGGCATGGCAAGCCCCATATGCGGGCTCTTGTTCCTTTCACTTAGTGGCCTTACTTGAAGACAGGGCTCACTCTTAGGGTCACAATGTGTGTTTGTGCCCAACACAGCCATCAAGCATGGGCGGGTCCTCATGGTCCATGCTGTTTTCTTCTACACTGAACATTGGACAACATGCCTACCACAAGGTTTCTTGCAATGGGGAAGGAGGAGTTCTGATTTCTGCATCACGTTCACCACTGGGCAGTGATTGGAGATAAGGTCTAGGTTCTGAAGCCTGAAAACCGAGGGTGAGAAGAAATGATGACTTAAGGACATGGCGGGTGCCATGTGCTCAGTGTGCGGCCAGATGTCTGTGTGTCAGTCGGGAGGTCCGGGCTCAGGCTGTGTCAGACAGGGCATTAGTGATGAGGGTAAGCTGTATAATTGGGGTACATTTAAATGGCCTGAAGGTTGATTCTCATTTGAGGTTTCTGGGTAGCCCCATATGGCAACGTTTTTCTTCTTTGGGCAGGCAGGGTGCTGCATTGTGGCTCCAGAATTCCCAAAATGGAGGGCTTGTGGTCCAGGATTGTGAGGAAGCAAGTCTGAAAAAAACACATTGGCTTAGGTTTCAGGGCGAAGGCACGACAGGCACACTCTGCAGGGCTGAAATCGAGATCTCATGCATCAGAACTCAGGGAATGGATCAGTCTTTGGCTCAGGTTGGAGTTTCTGTTCATGATGACCTCTTCATGAAGGGGGAGTTTCTCCAGAGTCCATGTAGGTATTCCCACAATGGGAGTTGTGAGATGCTACAAACAGCAAGGACTCCTTCTGTAGGACCATCAAGAACTCCTGGATGGCTTCCAGAGGTCCCATACGGAACAACTCCAGAGCAGGATTCTAAGGATGGATGTGTGGTGTGCCTGCCTACATTCCAATTATTTCCGAGTGACAAGGCAGGTTTGATATGCTGGCTCTGGGGGAGCAACCAAGGGGGTGAATTTAAATGGACTCTCCTGACTATGGGACATATTGTGAGTTTGTGTCCATGGAGACCTTGGAATGGGGTGGTGGATCTGGGACACTGAAGGATTTTCCCAACCAGAGGTTTTGACAGAGCTCCAAAGATTACGTTTCCAATGTGGAGATGAGATTTTTTCTGATGGGTGCTCCTGGAAATCCCAATATGCTGGTATTGAAAACCAGGCCTCTGAGTAGAGATTCCTGGAAACCAAAGCAATGGATCTGATTAAGGCCTAGGGGCCTGTCCAGTTCAATCTTCTTCTCTGGGGACATCTGTCTATGGGTCTGTGTGGAGCTAACTGCTCAGCAGGAGTTAGATCGCCCCTGTTTGTCCCACGTGGCCTACACTATTGGGATGGCCCCGGGGACTTTGGAGGTTTCTCCTAATTTGTACCGTTGTGGCCAATGGAATGGGCAGAATTCCCTTTGAGAGGGCAGGCACAGTCCTGAGGTGTGGCTCGAGGTGCCTCAGCCAGGAGGGTGAGTGGGCCAGGGTTGTGGGGAAAGAAGTCTGAAAACAGCAACTCGGCTGTGGTTTGGGGATGTAAGTTTGGCAGGCCCGATCTACAGATCATGAGTAGAACTCTTTGGGATATGAACAAAGGGCAAGTGTGAGGTGCTTGCTCAGGTTTTTGTCTGGATTTTGTGTCAACGAGTGCCGTGGAATGTTGGGGTAGCACCAATCAGAACAAATTAGGAGAAACCTATAACGTCTCCAAGGCTATCCTGAGTGTAGGCCTCCCGGGACAAACAGGGGCTATCTGCCACCAGATGAGCAACAACCTCCACTCAGATCCAGAGACCGATGTCCCCAGAGAAGATTGAACTGGACAGGCCCCTAGGACCTCATCAGATCCATTGCTTTGGTTTCTAGCCATCTCTCCTCAGAGGCCTGGTTTCCAATAGCCGCATATGGGGCTTTCCTGAGGCATCCATCACAACAAATCTCGTCTCCATATGGGAAACTTGGATGTGGGAGTTGTGTCAAAACCTCTGGTTTGTAGAAACCTTCAGCACCCTGGTGCCACTGATCCATTCCAAGGTCTCCATGGACCCAAACCCACATTAGGACCCATCCGCAGAAGATTCCATTTCAACTCAGCCCCCCTGGTTGCTCCCGCAGAGCCAGCAAATCAAACCTGTCTTGTCGATAGGAGACAATTGGAACGGGAGGCCGGCTGCCCAGGCATCCATCCTTACAACCCTGCTCTGGCGTCATTCCATATGGGATGTCCTGGAGCCATCCAACAAGTCTCAAATGTCCTGCAGAAGGAATCCTTGCATTTTGGAGCATCACACAACTCCCAACGTGCGAAAACCTCAATGGCTTTGTGATCCCCCCACCTTTATGAAGGGGAAATCATGGACAGGAATTCCAAACTGAGTCAAAGTCTGATCCTCGCCCTGACTTCAGATGCACGGGATCTCGATTCAGATCTGCAGAGGGTGGCTGCCGTGCCCTCGCCCTGAAACCTAAGTCTAGGTTGTGTTTTCAGACTTCCATCCTCACACTACTGGCCCCCAAGCCTCAAGTTTGGCAATTCCGGACCCACAAAGCAGCACTCTGCTTGCCATCCAGAAGAAAAATGTTGCCCTACGGAGCTTCCCAAACACCTCAAATGAGGATAGACCTACAAGGCACTCTACTGTACCCAAATTATATAGTCTAACCTGAGCACTAATGCACTGTCTGACACAGCCTGAGTCCGGACCTCCTGACCAAAACCCAGAAAGCTGACCTCACACTGAGCACATCGGACCTGCCATGGCCTTCGCTCATCATCTCTTCCCAGCCTAGCTTTTCAGGCTTCAGAATATAGACCTTAACTCCAAACCCTGCCAAGGGGTGAACGTGATGCAGAAATCAGAACTCCTCCTTACGCATGGCAAGAAACCTTGTGGTTGGCATGTTGTCCAACGTTCAGGGTAGGAGAAACCAGCGTTCACCATGAGGCCCCGCCCATGCTTGAGTGCTGCGAGGGCATAAACACGTCTTGTGACCCTCAGCGTGAGTCCTGTCCTCTAATAAGTCCTCTCGGTGGCTGGACCATTAGACATCATAATGGGCTTGCCATGTCCCTAGGCCCTAACTTTTAACCAGATTTCTGGTTGTCCAGTCGCCCCTCCCCAGGGCTATGCCCAGGAATCCCTCTTTTTTGGGGACACCTGAGGTAACAAAACAGAAAGGACTCCTCCCATCCCACAGATTGACCCAAAACTCTTGGGATCGGGCCAAATCCACAGAGAGGAAGACTCGTCCATGGCCTATGAGGCCTTCTTGACATTCCACGGCCATCGTTGACACTAAGTTCAGAGACAAAAGCCTGAATAAGTGCCTCACACTCGCTCGCTCTTCATATCCCAAAGAATTCTCCTCAAGGTCTGTAGATCAGGCCTGCTATACCTATGTCCCCAAACCTAAGTGAGGTTTGTGTTTTCAGAGATCTGTTGTCACAGTCTTGGCCCACACACCCTCCAGGCTGCGGCCCCTGGAGCCACACATCCGGTCTGTGCCTGCCCACTCCACGGGAATTCTGCCCATTCCATTGTCCATAATCGTACAAATTAGGAGAAACCTACAAAGTCCCCAAGGCCATCCTAATAGTGTAGGCTGCCCGGACAAACAGGGGTCAGACAGCTGACCACACAGACACCAGCTGAGCAACTACCTCCACTCATACCAAAGACAGATGTCGCCAGAGAAGAAGATTGAACTGACAAGCCCCTAGGCCCTAATCGGATCCATTGCTTTGGTTACCAGGTATCTCTCCTCAGAGGCCTGCTTTCCAATACCAGCATATGGGGGATTCCTGAGACACCAGTCAGAACAAATCTCATCTCCACATGGGAACCTTGCTCTTTGGAGCTGTCTTAAAACCGCCGGATAGGAGAATCCTTCAGGGCCCCGGTGCCACTGCCCCATTCCAAGGTCTCCATGGACACAAACTCTCATTTGGACCCATCTGCAGGATATTCCATTTCAACTCAGCTGCCTTGGTTCCTCCCCCAGAGCCAGCAGATTGAACCTATCTTGTCACTAGGAGACAATTGGAATGTGAAGCTGGCTGTCCAGGCATCCATCCTTAGAAACCTACTCTGGCCTCGTTCTGTATAGGACGTCCTAGAGCCATCCAACAGGTCAACTGTATGACCTGCAGAAGGAATCCCTACGTTTTGGAGCATCTCACAAGTCCCAACGTGGGACTTGTTGAATCCCTACTTTTCAACAAGGGAATGTAGAAGGAATCCCTACGTTTTGGAGCATCTCACAAGTCCCAACGTGGGAAAATCTCCATTGCTTTGTGACGCCCTCACACCCCGCCCCCCGCTTCATGAAGGGACCATCATGGACAGAAACTCCAACCGGAGCCTACGTCTGATCCTCGCCCAGACTCCACATGCACGAGATCTCTATTCAGCTCTGCAGAGTGTGCCTGTCTTGCCCTTTCCCTGAAACCTGTGTAGCTTGTGTTCTCAGACTTCCATCCTCACACTCCTGTTCCCCAAGCTCTCATGTTTGGCAATTCTGAGCCATAATTCAGCACCCCGCCTGCCCTCCAGAAGAAAAATGTTGCCCTATGGAGCTTCCCAGACACCTTAAATGAGGATAAACCTACACGGCACTCGACTGTACCCAAATTATATAGTCTAACCTGGGCAGTAATGCACTGTCTGACAAAGCCCGAGTCCGGACCTCCTGACCAACACCCTGACAGCTGACCACACAGAGCACATCGGACCCGCCATGGCCTTAGATCATCATCTCTTCCCAACCTCAGTTTTCAGGCTTCAGAACTTAGACCTTATCTCCAATCACTGCCCAGGGATGAACGTGATGCAGTATTCAGGAACCCCCTTCCACACGTCAAGAAATATTATGGTTGGCATGTTGTCCAACATCATTATAGGAGAAACAAGTGTGGCCTATGAAGCCCCGCACATGCTTGAGGGCTATGTTGGGCACAAACACGCATTGTGACCCTCAGTGTGAGCCCTTTCATTAAGTAAGGCCTCTCAGTGGCTAGACCAAGAGCCTGCATATGGGGCTTGCCATGACCCTAGGCCCCCAATCTTAACCACAGTTCTAGTTGTCCAGTCGCCCCTCCCCAGGGCTCTGCTCTGGAATCCCTCTTTTGGTAGCATACCCGAGGTATTAAAACAGAAGTGTTTTCTCCCATCTCACAAAAGGACCCCAGATTCTTGGGATGGGGCCAAATCCCCAGAGAGGTAGACTCGTCCATGGCACCTGAGGCCACCCGGACATTCATGGCCATCGGTGACACAAAATCCAGAAACAAAGCCTAAGCATGTGCCTCACACTGGCCCTTTGTTTATATCCTAAAGAGTTTTCCTTATGGCCTGTAGATCAGGTCTGCCATACCTATGTTTGAAACCTAAGCCAAGTTTTTGTTTTCAGACAACTTTCCTCATAGCACTGCCCACACACCCTATAGACTGGGGCCCCTGGAGCCACACTTCACGATTGTGCATGCCCTCTCCAAGGGAATTCTGCCCATTCCATTGGCCACAACCGTATGAATAGGAGAAACCTCCAAAGTCCCCGAGGCCATTCCAATAGTGTATGCTGCCAAGGACAAACAGGGGTGATCTGACACCAGATGAGCAACTACCTCCATCAGACCCGTAGCCTGATGTCCCCAGAGAAGAAGATTCAACCAGACAGGACCCTACGCTATAATCGGATCCATTGCTTTGGTTTCCAGGCATGGCTCCTCAGAGACCTGATTTCCAATACCAGCATAGGGGGGTTTCCTGAGGCACGATCAGAACAAATCTCATCTCCACATGGAAACTTGTGCATTGGAGTTGTGTCAAAGGCTTAGGAGAATCTTTCAGGGACCTGGTGCCACCACCCATTACAAGGTCCTCATGGACACAAACACACATTAGGACCCATCCTCAGGAGGGTCCATTTCAACTCAGCCCCGCCCCCCAGGTTGCTCCCACAGAGCCATTAGATCGAGCCTGTCTTGTTGTTAGGAGACAATTGGAATGTGAGACAGGCTGCCCAGGCATCTATCCTTAGAACGGTGCTCTGGAGTCATTCCATATGGGACGTCCTGGAGCCATCCAACAGGTCTCAATTGTCCCGCAGAAGGAATCCTGGCGTTTGGAGCATCCCACACCTCCCAACGTGGGAAAACCTCCATGGCCTCGAGATTCCGACCCCTTCATGAAGGGGCCGTCATGGACAGAAACTACAACCTGAGCCAATGTTTGGTCCTCGCCCTGACTTCAGATGCACGAGATCTCGATTCAGATCTGCAGAGGTTGCCTGCCATGCCCTCGCCCTGAAACCTAAGTCTAGCTTGTGTTCTCAGACTTCCGTCCTCACACTCCTGGCCCACAAGCCCTCAAGTTTGGCAATTCTGGACCCACAATTTTTCTTCTGCCCTCCAGAAGAAAAATGTTGCCCTAATGAGCTTCCCAGTCACCTTAAATGAGGATAAACCTACACAGCCCTCGATTGTACCCAAATTATATAGTCTAACCTGGGCAATAATGCACTGTCTGACACATCCTGAGTCCAGAACTACTGACCAACACCCAGACAGCTGACCGCACACTGAGCACATCAGTCCCGCCATGGCCTTAGGTCATCGTCTCTTCCCAACCTCGGTTTTTAGGCTTCAGAACTTAGATCTTATCTCCCATCACTGCCCAGGGGTGAACATGATGCAGAAATCAGAATTCCTCCTTCCCCATGGCAAGAATCCTTGTGGTTGGCATGTTGTCCAAATTTCAGTGAAGGAGAAACCAGCGTGGCCCATGAGTCCCCTCTATGCTTGAGGGCTGCGTTTGGCACAAACATGCATTGTGACCCTCAGTGTGACCCCTGTCCTCAAGTAAGACCTCTCAGTGGCTGGACCAAGTTCCCGCATATGGGGCTTGCCATACCCCTAGGCCCCCAATCTTAACCAGAGTTTGGGTTGTCCAGTTGCACCTCCACAGGGCGCTACTCTGGAATCCCTCTTTTAGTGGCACACCTGAGGTAAAAAAAAAAAAAAAAAAAACAGAACAGACTCCTCCCGTCCCTCAGAATGACCCCAAAATCTTGGGATCGGGCCAAATCCCCAGAGATAGAATCTCATCCATGGACCATGAGGCCACCCTGACATTTCACGGCCATCGGTGACACAAAATCCAGAGACAAAACCCTGAGCAAGCACCTCACACTTGCCCTTTGTTCATATCTAGAAGATATCCTCAAGGTCTGTAGATCTGGCCTCCCATACCTACATCCCCAAACCTAAGCCGAGTTTCTGTTTCCAGACTTCTGTTCCCACAGCTCTGGCCCACACACCCTCCAAGCTTGGGCCCTTGAAGCCACAACTCAGGACTCTGCCTTCCCTCCCCAAAGGAATTCTGCCCATTTCATTGGCCACAAACTTGCATATTAGGAGAAATCTCCAAATTCACTGAGGACATCCCAATAGTGTATATGGCCCGGGACGAACAGGGGCGATCTGACACCAGCTGAGGAACTACCTCCACTCAGACCCATAGACAAATTACCCGAGAGAAGATGATTAAACCGGACAGTACCCTAGGCCCTAATCAGATCCATTGCTTTGGTTTCCAGGCATCTCTCCTCAGAGTTTTGGTTTCCAATACCAGCATATGGGGGTTACTGAAGAACCAATGAGAACAAATCTTGTCTCCCCATGGGAAACTTGATCGTTGGAGCTGTGTCAAAACCTCCAGTTAGGAGAATCCTTCAGGGCACTGGTGCCACCACCCCATTCCAGGGTCTCCATGGACACATAACCACATTATGACCCATCCTAAGGAGAATTAATTTCAACTCAGCCCCATCGATTGATATGCCAAAGCCAGCAGTTCAAACGTGTCCTGTTGCTAGGAGACAATTGGAGAGAAGCTGGCTGCCCAGGCATCCATCCTTAGAACACTGATCTGGGGTCGTTCCATATGGCATGTCCTGGAGCCATCCAACAGGTTTCAATTGACCTGCAGAAAATCCTTGTGGTTTGGAGCTTCCCACTACTCCCTTCATGGGAAAACCACCATGGCCTCGTGATGACCCCCCTTCATGAAGGGGCCATCATGGGCAGAAACTCCAACCTGAGCCAATGTCTGAACCTCGCCCTGACTTCAGATGCACGAAATCCTGATTCAGCTCTGCAGAGTGTGCCTGCCGTGCCCTCGCCCCGAAACCAAAGCCAAGCTTGTGTTATCAGACTTCTGTCCTCACACTCCTGGCCCAAAAGTCCTCCAGTTTGGCAATTCCAGAGACAGAATGCAGCACTCTGCCTGCCCTCCAGAAGAAAAACTTTGCCCTATGGGGCTACCGAGAAACCTCAAATGATTATCTTCTGCATGACACTCGACTCTACCCCAATTATACAGCCTATCTGGGCACTAATACCCTTTCTGGCCCATCCTGAGCACAGACCTCCTGAACGACACCTAGAAAGCTGGCCCCGAACTGAACACATCAGACCCGCCATGGCCTTAGGTCGTCATCTCTTCCCACCCTCGGTTTTCAGGATTCAGAACCTAGACCTAATCTCCAATCACTGCACAGAGGTGAACGTGATGCAGAAATCAGAACTCCTCCATCCCCACGGCAAGATACCCTGAGGTTGGCATATTCAAGCTTCAGTGTAGGAGAAACCTGCATGCTCAATGAGGCCCCGCCCATGATTGAGGGCTGCCTTGGACACAAACTTTTATTATGACGTCTGCGTAAGTCCCCTATTCAAGTAACGCCTCTCAGTGGCTGGACCAAGAGCCCGAATATGGGACTTGCCATGCCAATAGGCCCCCAGGCCTAACGAGAGGGTGAGTATTCCAGTTGTCTATACCCAGTGTTCTGCTATAGAATCCCTCTATTTGTGAGACACATGAGGCAGAAAATAGGACTCCTCCCTTCCCACAGAATGACCACAAATTCTTGGGAGATGGGCAAATAACCAGAGAGGGAGACTCTTCCATGGCCCATGAGGCCACCCCTAGATTAAACGACCATCGTGAATACAACATCCAGAGACATAAACCTGAACAACCGCCTCCCATTCGCCCTTCTTTCTAATCGCGAGGAGCACCCCTCATGGACTGTAGATCACTCCTGCCATAACCTTGGCCTCAAACTTCAGCAGTTTGTGTTTTTGGATGTCTGCCCCACAGCCCTGGCCCACACAGCCTTCAGGCCGGGGCCTCTGGAGCCACAACACAGGACTGTCCTGCTCTCTCCTAGGAGACTGTACCCATTCCATTGCCCACAGCCCCACAGAATAGGAGAAACCTCAAGGCCCCCGAGGACATCCCACTACTGTAAGCCGCCCTGGAAAAAAACAGGGGTATCCTGACAGAAGCTGAGCAACTACCTCCACACAGACACATAGACAGATGTCCACAGAGACAGAATATTGAACCAGACAGACCCCTAGGCCCTAATCTGAACTCTTGCTTTGGTTTCCAGGTGTCACTCCTCAGAGGCCTGGGCTTGAAGACCAGCATATGGGGCTTTCCTGAGGAACCTAACAGAACAACTCTCGTCTCCACAAGGGAAGCTTCCTTGGAGCTGTGTCTAACCCTTCGGGTTGGAGAGTCCTGCAGAATCCCTGAGCCACTGCCACATTCCAAGGTCTCCATGGCCAGCAACCCACATTATGACTCATCCTCAGGACAGTCCATTTCAACTCAGCCCTCTGGGTTCCTCACCTAAGAATCCACAGATTGAGTATGCTTTGCCCCAAGCAGCCAGTGGGAATGTGAGGTGGCCTTTCCAGGCATCCATGCTTAGACCCCTGCTGTCGAAACTTTCAAAATGGGGCATCCTGGAACCATTCAATAGGACTCAACTGTCCTGCAGAAGGAAACCTTGAGGTTTGGAGCAACTCACATCTCCCAGTGTAGGGAAACCTCCCTGGCCTCATGACCGCCCCACCCCCTTCAGGAAGGGGCCATCATGGACACAAACTCCAGCCTGAGGCAACGTCTGATACTCATTCTGACCTCAGATGCAGGAGATCTCGATTCAGCCTCTGCAAAGTGGGCCTGCCGTGCCCTCAGCCCCAAATCTAATGCTAGATTCTGTTTTCAGACTTCCTTCCTCACACTCCTGGCAGACAAGCCCTCCAGACTGGGAATTCCAGAACCACAATGCAGCCCTTTGCCTGCTCACCAGAAGAAAAACGTTTCCCTATAGAGCTCTCCAGAAACCCCAAATGAGGATCAACCTGCTCGGACCTCAACCACACCCCACTTGGATAGGCTACCCTGGGCACTAATGCTCTGTCTGACACAGCCTGAGTCCAGACGTCCTGACAGACATGGAGACAGCTGGCCTCACAACCAGCACATCGGACACTCCATGGCCTTACGCTATCATCTCTTCCCAACCTAAATTTTCAGACATCTGAACCTAGATATTATATCAAATCCCCGCACAGGTGGGTACCTGAAGCACAAATCAGAACTCCTCCTTCCCCATGGCTATAAAGCTTGCTGTTGGCATGGAGTCACACCTTCAGGGTAGGAGAATCCTTCATGGCCCCTGAGGGAAAGCCCAAACTTGAGTGCCGCTTTGGTCCAAACTCTCAATATGACCCTCAGCGTGAGTCCCATGTCGAAGTAAGACCTCTCAGGGCCTAGACCAAGAGTCCACATATGGGGCTTGCCAATCCCCTATGCTCCCAATCCTCACCAGAATTCGAGTTTTCCAGTCGCTCATATCCAGGGCTGTGATCTGGAGTCCCTTTCCTGGAGAAAAACCTGAGCCAGACAACAGGACTCCACCCTTCGCACAAATTGACCCCAAGATCTTGGTAGCTGACCCAACTCCTCAGAAAGGGAGACTATTCCATAGCCCCAGAGGCCACCCCTACATTCCACAGCTATGGGGGACACAACATCCAGAGACAAAAGCTTGTGCGACAGCCTCCCATTCACCCTTCTTTCATAAGCCAAGGAGCTCCCCACACGGTCTGTGGATCCGGCCTCCCATAACCTCGGTGCCACACCTAATCTGAGTTTGTGTTTTCAGACTTCTGTGCCCACAGCCCGGGCCCACACACCCTCCAGGATAGGGCCTAGGGAGACACACTGAAGGACTGTACCTGTCCTCTCCATGAAAAATGTGCCCAATGCATTGACCACAACCCTATAGATTAGGAGAAACCTCCAAGGCCTCTGAGGCCATGCCAATAGTGTAGGCTGCCCTGGACTAAGAGGGGCACTCTGACGCCAGCTGAGCAACTATATCCACTTAGACACTCAGACAGTGTCCCCGGAGACAGAAGATTGAAACAGACAGGCCCCTAGGTCTTAATCTGAACCCTCGGTTTGGTTTCCAGGTGTCTCTCCTCAGAGAACAGGTTTGAAGACCAGTATCTGGTGCTTTTCTGAGGCACCAAAGAGAACCTCTCTTATCTCCACTTGGGGAGCTTTTTTATCAAAAGGGTTTTATATGGGGAGCTGTATCAAACCCTTCGGTTAGGCGAATTCTTCAAGGCCCCTGAGCCACCAGCACATTTCAAGGTCTCCTTGGACACAAAGCCACATTATGTCCCATCCTCAGGAGAGTACATTTCAACTCAGCCCCGGAGTAGCTTGCACCAGAGCAATCAGTTCAAACATGTCTGGTCACTAATAGCCAATGAGAATGCGAGGTATGGTGTACAGGCATCCATCCATCGAACCCTGCTCTCTAGTCCTTCCATGTGCGATGTCTAGGAGCCATTCAACAAGACTCGACTCTTCTGCAGATGGAAACCTTGTGGTTTGGAGCAACGCACAATCTAGTGTATGTGCTGGTGTCTAAGGTGATGTGCACGATTCTCCAACCCTGAGGGTTTGGCACAGATCGAAGGGCACGGTTTCCTCTAGGGACAGGAGATGTTCAGTTGTGTGGCTCAGGGACCAAATACTGTATCCTAAGTTGGTATTCCAGAACAGGACCCTGAGGACAGATGGGTCCTTGGGAGACATTACCTCACTTAGGATCCTGGTGGCTCTCCAAAGTTTGGTGACTTTTTCAGGGAAGAGAAGAGTGCTGTTTTCCATTTTATGGGTGCCCGAAACAGGGATTCCTGAGACAAGCTCTGGATCTGGGTGGCTGGAAAATACCACCAAGCTTTAGGATTTGGCTTTAAGGGCATGCCAGGCCTGCAATGCAGAATCATGGTGGTGCAAATGAGAGGGCTTGTTTGAAAGTATACTCAGAATGAGGGTCAATGCCTGTTTGTGCACAGGGTGGCCCTCAGGAGTGGCCGTGGTCTCCTTGGCCATGTAGCTGGCTGCCACTTTGGGGGTTGGACACACATCCCAACAACTAGTTCTCCTGACAATGGGGAAGGAGGAGTTCTCTATTGTGCTTCATGTTCCCCCATTGGCAGGGATTCCAGCAAAGGTCTGTAGACAAGTGCCTGAATACAAAGGATGGGTAGAGATGACATACTTGTGCCATGACCATTCCAAATGCTAGACGTGGGGCCCGCTCTCTGATGGCTGACACTAGGTCATGGCTCAGGCTCTCTCAGACACAGTCCTAGTGGCCAGGGCAAACTTTAAATCGGGGTTCCCTTGAAGGCCGAGCCGATTGATCTTCTTTTGGGGTTCCTGGCCAGACTCCCCAGGCACTTCTTTCTATAGGGAAGGCAGAATGCTGCATTGTGACTCCAGAATTCCCTATCAAGAGAGCCTGGGGTCCAGTTGGGTGAGGATGGAATTGTAAACACAAGCTACGATTCCATTCAGTGCCAAGCAAAAGGTAGTTCCTATGTGCAGCGGGTTATTCGAGACATCCACCACCAAAATAAGGGCGATGTCAGATGTTTGCTCACACTGGAGTTTGTGTCTATGATGACTTACAAATGGAGGGATGGCATCAAGAGGCCATGGAGGAGTTCACACAATGAGGCCTGTGAGATGCTGTAAACAGAAAGGTTTCCTTCTACTGGGCAGGTGAAGTCTGGTTTGTTTGCTCTAAGTTCTGCCATTTGGAAAGTGTATGAAGCAGAGCTCTCTAACATGGTTGCCTGGAAAGCACACCTCCATGGACCATTGCAGCTTAGGAACATGTGAGGTTCATTCTGGTGGCACTGAGGCAAAGTACCAAGGCCTTGATTTGACATGGAATCTCTTGCAGATGGGCCACAATGCTGGTTTGTTACCAAGGAGATCTTAGAATGTGCTGGTGGCTAAGGTGCCAAGCAGGATTCTCCTACCCTGAGGGTCTGGCACAGGTCAAAGAGCACGATATCCTTCTGGGGACAAGAGATGTTCTATTGCGTGGCACAAGGAACACATGATGTGTCATAAATGGGTATTTCAGAACAGGCCCCTGAGGACAGATGCCTGAAAACCAAATTTAGGGCTCCAATTACGTCCTAGGGGCATGTTAGGTTTACTATTCTGATTAAGGACCATTTATTAGGCTGTCTGCCTGGATGTGGGTGATCAGGGTGTTTCAGACTGTGCATTTGTGTTCAGAGCAGCCTCCAGTATTGGGGTAGGCTCAGGGGCCTTGCTGGTTTCTCCTAATCTAGAAGGTTTGGGCAACTGTGACGGGCACAGTTTCCTTGGGGATGGCAGGGACAGGTCTGTGGTGTGGATCCTGAGAACCCATCCTGGAGGGCATGTGTGCCATAGTTTTGGTAGAGAAGTCTGCAAACACAGATTCGGATTAGGGGGAGTGGCGAGGTGATTGCAGGTCCAATGCATATAGCTGGAGGGCAGCTCGTCTGGAAGTGTAATTAGTGTGATTGGAAGGCGGTAGCAGAGGCTTTTCTATCTGGATTGTGTGTCCAGGATGGCCTCGGAATGCAGGTTTGTTCTCATAGTTCCATGGGAGACATTTCCTCTCTATGGATCCTGGTGGCTCCCCATAGTTTGGTGGCTATTTCGGGTAAGGGAAGAGTGCTATTTTCCATCTTAAGGGTGCCCCAAAACAGGGATTCCAGAGACAGGCTCTGGGTCTGGGCACATGGAAAATACCACCAAGTTTTAGGATTTGTGCCTAGGGGCATACCAGGCCTGAAATGCGGAATCGTGGTGGTGCAACTGAGAGGGATTGCTTGAAAGCATGCTCAGGCTGAGGGTCACAAGCTTGTTTGTGTCCAGGTCATCCCTCAGGAGTGGTCATGGTCTCATTGGTCTTGTAACTGGCTCCCCCTTTGAGGGTTGGACACCCGTCCCAACAGCCAGGTTTATTGCCATGGGGAAAGAGGAGTTGTCTATTGTGCTTCAGGTTCCCCCATTGGCATGGATTCCAGCAAATGTCTGGGGACAGGTACCTGAATACCAAGGATGGGTAGAGATGACGTACTTGGGACATGGCCATCCCAAATGCTAGATATGGGGCCTGCTCTCTGGTTGCTGACTCAATTGGTGCTCAGGCTCTGTCAGACACAACACTAGTGGCTGTGGCAGCCAATAAATTGGAGTTGACTAGAGGGCATAGCAGATCGATCCTCATGTGGGGTTTCTAGCCAGACTCCCCAGGCCCTTCATTGTATAGGAAAGGCAGAATTCCCTATCATGAGGGCATGGGGACCAGTCGGGTGAGGATGGAATTGTAAACACAAGCTATGGTTCAATTCAGTGCCAAGAGGAAGGCAGTTTCAGTGTGCAGCAGCTTATTTGAGATATCCAGCTCCTGAATAAGGGCGAATGTCAGATACTTGCTCACACTGGAGTTTGTGTCTATGACTGACAAATGGAGGGGTGGCGTCAAGAGGCCATGGAGAGGTTTTCACATTGAGGCTTCTGAGCTGCTCCAAATAGCAAGGCTTCATTCTACTGGAGAGGTGGAGTCTGGTATATTTGTTCCAGGGTCCCCCATGTGGAAAGATTGGGTAGCAGAGCTCGACTGCATGGATACCTGGAAAGCTCAACTCCATTGACCATTATAACTGAGGAACATGCCAGGTTTGTTCTGGTGTCTCTGGAGCAAAGAACCAAGTCCTTGAGTTGAGATGGAATCTCTTGCAGATGGGCCACAATGCTGGGTTGTTACCAGGGAGATCTTAGAATGTGCTTGTCAGTACGGCGCTGTACATGATTCTACCAATCTGAACTTTGGCACAGATGGGAGGGCATGGTTTCCTTCTAGGGACAGGAGGTGTTCTGTCGTGTGGCTCAGGGACAACATGATGCGTCATTAATTGGTAATCCAGAACAGGTCCCTGACAACAGATGCCTGAAAACCTAATGGGGTTCCTTTGAGGGCCTAGGGGTATTTCAGGTTCAGTCTTCTAACTCATGATCATTGACTTGACTGTCTTCCTGGATGTAGGTGATCAGGGTGTTTCACACTGTACATTTGCGTCCAGAGTGGCCGGCAATATTGGGGTGAGCTCAGGTGCCTTCCAGGTTTCTCCTGATCTGGAGGGTTTGGGCAACTCTGATATGCACAGTGTCCTTGAGGATGACAGCCAGTGTTCAGTGGTGTGACTCCAGAGATCCCATTCTGGTGGGCATGTGAGCCATGGTTTTGGGAGAGAAGTCTGGAAACACAAATTCGGGTTAGCGACTTTCTGGCGATGTGATCGCAGGCCCAATGCGTAGACCTGGAGGGCAGCTAATCAGGAACTATATTTAGGGTGACTGGAAGGCAGTAGCACAGGCTTTTCTCTCTGGATTGTGTATCCATGATGGCCTCAGAATGCAGGTGTGGTCTCGTAGGTCCATGGAAGACATTTCCTCTCTATGGATCCTGGCAGCTCTCCATAGTTTGGTGCCTTTTTCGGGGAATAGAAGAGTGCTATTTTCCATCTTAGGGGTGCCCCAAAACAGGGATTCCAGATACAGGCTCTGGTTCTGGGCATCTGGGACATCCCATCAATGGTTAGGATTTGGGCCTAGGGGCATATGAGGCCTGCAATGCGGGAACATGGTGGTGCGACTGAGAGGGATTGTTGGAAACCATGCTCAGGCTAAGGGACACAATGCCTGTTTGTTCCCAGGGTGGCCCTCAGTAGTGGGCGTCATCTCATTTGTCTCGTAAATGGTTCCCCTTTGTGGTTGGACAACCATCCCAACAGCCAAGTTTCCTAGCATGAGGAAGAAGGAGTTCTCTATTGTGCTTCAGGTTCCTCCATTGGCAGGGATTCCAGCAAAGGTCTGAGGACAGGTGCCTTAATACCAAGGATGGGTAGAGATGACGTACGTGGGCCATGGCAATCACGAATGCTAGATTGGGGACCACTTTCTCTTGTGATGGATACTGGGTCAAGGCTTAGGCTCTTTCAGACACAGCACTAGTGTCCAGGGCAACCTATAAATCGGGGTTCCCTCGAGGGCCGAGCAGATTGATCCTCATGTGGGGTTTCTGGCCAGACTCCCAGGAACTTCTTTCTATAGGAAAGGCAGAATGCTGCCTTGTGTCTCCAGAATTCCCTATAAAGAGGGCCTGGGGATCAGTCGGATGAGGATGGAATTGTAAACACAAGCTACGGTTCAATTGAGTTCCAAGCGGAAGGCAGTTCCTATGTGCAGCAGCTTATTCGAGATACTCAGCACCTGAGTTAGGGAGGATATCAGATATTTGCTCACACTGGAGTTTTTGTCTATGTTGACTGAGAAATATAGGAATGGAGTCAAGAGGCCATGGAGGATTTCACAGGCTGGTGCTTGTGAGATGCTCCAAACAGCAAGGTTTCCTTCTACTGGAGAGGGGGAGTCTGGTTTGTTTACTCCAGGGTCCCCCATGTGGAAAGTTTGCGTACCAGAGCACTCCCTCATGGATACCTGAAATGCACACCTCTGTTTACATTTGCAGCTGAGGAACATGGCCGGTTCATTCTGGTTTCTCTGGGGCGAAGTACCAAGGTCTGGATTTGACATGGAGTCTCATGAAGATAGGTCCCAATGCAGGTTTGTTACCAGGGAGAACATACAATGTGCTGGTGGCTAAGGGACCATGTAGGATTCACCTACCCTCAGGGTTTGACACCAGTTGAAGAGCACGGTTTGCTTCTGGGACCAGAGATGTTCTGTTGTGGGGCTCATGGACCAAATGTTGTATCATAAGTTGTTACTCCAGAACAGGCCTCTGTGGACAGATGCCTGAAAATTTAATCTAGGGTTCCAATGAAATCCTAGGGGAATGTCAGGATCAATCCTCTGACTCAGGACAATTGACTTCAATGTTTGCCTAGATGTAGGCGAACAGGGTATTCCAGACTGTGCATTTGTGCACAGAGTGGCAACAGTATTGAGGTGTGCTTTGGGGACTTGCAGGTTTCTCCTAATATGGAAGGATTCGACAACTTTGATGGGCACAGTTTCCTTGGCAATGATGGGCACATTTTTCTGCTGTGGCTCCAGACACCCCATCCTGGAGTGTATGTGAGCCATGGTTTTGGGAGGGAAGTCTGCAAACAAAAACATGGGTTAGGTTTAGTGGCGAGGTGTTCATAGGCCCAATGTGTAGACCTGGAGGGAGCTCATCGGGAACTGTAAATCGTGTGCCTCGAAGGAGGTAGCACAGGCTCTTTTATCTGGATTGTGTATCCACTATGGACTAGGAATGCAGGTGTGGTCTCAGGGGTCCATGGGTGATTTTTCCTCTCAAGTATCCTGGCGGCTCCCTATAGTTTGGTGGCTTTCTCGTAGAGGGAAGTGTTCTCTTTTCCATATTAAGGGTGTCCCATAACAGGGATTGCAGAGATGTGCTCTGTCTCTGAACACCTGGAAATACACCCCAAGGGTTACGATTTGGGCCTAGGGGCTTACCAGGCCTCCAATGCAAATCCTGGAGGTACAATTGAGAACTTTTTATTGAAAGCATGCTCAGGCTGAGGGTCACTATGCCAGCTTTTGCCCAGGGTGGCCCTCAGGAGTGGGCGTGGTCTCAATGGCCATGCAGTAGGGTACCACACTGAGTGTACATTCCAGGAATCCTGCCATGGGGAGGGAGGATTTCTCTCTTGTGATTCAGGTTCCACCATTGGTAGGGATTCCAGGAAAGGTCTTGGGACAGATGCCTGAATACCAAGGATGGGTAGAGATGACGGCCCTGGTCCTTGGCCTGTATCACATGCTGGATATGGGCCCCGCCCTCTGGGTGGCTGACACGAGGTCGGGGCTCATGCTGCCAGACACAGCACTAGTGGCCAGAGCTGTCTATAAATCGGTGTCCCTCGAGGGCCAAGTAGTTTGATCCTCATGTGGAGTTTCTGGGAAGACTCACCAGGCCATTCTTCTTTCTATGGGGAAGGCAGAATGCTCCGTTGTGGCTCCAGAATTACCTATCATGAGGGCTTGCAGACTAGTAGGGTGAGGATGGAATTGTAAACCCAAGCTACGTTTCAATTCAGTGCCAAGCAGAAGGCATTTACAGTGTGGAACGGCTGATTTGAATATCCAGCACTGGAGTAAGGGCAGATGTTAGATGTTTGATCATGCTGGAGTTTGTGTCTATGATAACCAACAAATGGAGGGGAGGTGACAATAGGCCATGGAGGATTTCCCATGCTTGGGCTTGTGAGATGCTCCAAACAGCAAGGTTTCCTTCTACCTGACAGGGGAAGTCTGGTTTGTTTTAGAGTCCCCAATGTGGAAAGTTTGGGTAGCTGAGCACTCCCACATCGATGCCTGAAAAGCACACCTCCATTGACCACTGCAACTGAAGAACATGGCAGGTTAGTTCTAGATGCTCTGGAGCGAAGTACCAAGGCCTTGAGTTGACATGGAATCTCATGAAGATGGATCACAATGCTGACTTATTACCAATGAGATCTTAGAATCTGCTGGTGGCTATGGGTCAAGTAGGATTCATCTATCCTGAGGGTTTGACACAGGTCCAAGAGCACAGCTTCCATCTGGAGAAAGGAGATGTTCTGTTTTGGGGCTCAGTGATCATATTTACTATCATAAGTTGGTATTCCAGAACAGGCCTCTGAGGACAGAACCCTGAAAACCTAATCTAAGGTTCGAATGAGGTCCTAGGGGAATGTCAGGTTCAATCTTCTGACTCAGGACCATTGACTCTGGTGTCTGAATGGATGCAGGTGATCAGGGTGTTTCAGACTACACATTTGCATCCAGAGCGGTGTCCAGTACTAGGGTGGGCTCAGGGTCCTTGCAGGTTTCTCCTTATCTGGAGGGTTTGGACAACTGTGACAGGCAATTTCTTTGGGGATGGCAGACACAGTCCTGTGATGTGACTACAGAGACCCCATCCTGGAGAGCATGTGCACAATGGTTTTGAGAGAGAAATCTGCAGACCCAAACTCAGGTTAGTGTTAGCGACGAGATGATCGTAGTCCCAATCCATAGACCTGGAGGGCAGCAAGTCTGGAACTGCAAAACAGGTGAGAGCACAGGGCATTGTATCTGGATTTAATTACCAGGATGGCCTTTAATGCAGGTGTAGTCTCATGGGTCCATAGGAGATATTTCCTCTCAAGGATTCTGACCATTCCCAATAGTTTGGTGGATTTCTCGGGGAAGGAATGAGTGCTGATTTCCATCTTATGTGTGGTCCAAAACAGGGATTCCAGAGACGGGCTCTGCGTCTGAGCATTTGGAAAATCCCATCAAGGTTTAGGATTTGGGCCTAGGGCCATACCAAGCCTGCAATCCGGGATCGTGGAGGTGCAACTGAGAGCGTTTGTTTGAAAGCATGCTCAAGCTGAGGGTCTCAACGCCTGCTTGTGCCCAGGACGTCATCAGGAGTGAGCATTGTCTACTTGGCCATGCAGCTGGTTCCCATTCTGAGGGTTGGACACCCATCTGAAAGCCAGGATTCCTGCCATGGAGAAGGAGGAGTTCTTGATTGTGCTTCAGGTTCCCCCATTGGTAGGGATTCCAGCTAAGGTCTAGGGGACAGATGCCTGAATACCAAGGGTGGGTAGTGATGACGGCCCTGGGCCATGGCCCATCTCACCTGCTCGATATGGGCCCACCCTCTGGGTAGTTGACACGAGGTCAGGGCTCAGGCTCTGTCCGACACATCACTAGTGGACAGGGAAACCTATAAATAGGAGTTCCCTCCTGGGCTGAGTATATGAATCATCATGCGCAGTTACTGGGCAGACTCACCAGGTCCTTCTTTCTATGCAGAAGGCAGAATGTTGCATTGTGGCTCCAGAATTCCCTATCAAGTGATATGGCAGACCAGTAGTGTGAGGATGAAATTGTAATCTGAAGCTAGGGTTAAATTCAGTGCCAAGAGAAAGGCAGATCCAGTGTGCAGCAGCTGATTCCAATATCAGTACCTGAGTATGGGCAGATGTCAGATATTTGCTCAGGCTGGAGTTTGTGTCTATGATGACCGACAAATGGAGGGGTGGCATCAAGAAGCCATGGAGGATTTCTCACGCTGGGGCTTGTGAGATGTTCCAAACATCAAAGTTTCTTTCTACTGGACAGGGGGAGTCTGGTTTGTTTGCTCCAGTTTCTTATGTGAAAAATTTGTGTAGCAGAGCACTCCCGTATGGAGGCCTGGAAAGCACAGCTTCATTGACAATTGCAGCTGAGGATCATGGCAGGTTCGTTCTGGTGTCTCTAGGGTGAAGTACCAAGGCCTTGAGTTGATATGGATCCTCATGAACATGGGTTAAAATGCAGGTTTGTTACCAGGGAGATCTTAGAATGTTCTGGTGGCTAAGGGGCTGGGCAGAATTCATACCCTGAGAGTTGGACACAGGTCCAAGAGCAGGGCTTCCATCTGGGGTGGGGCTCAGGGACCATATGTTGTATCATAAGTTGTTATTCCAGAAGATGAATCTGAGGACAGATGCCTGAAAAGCTATTCTAGGCTTCCAATGAGGTCCTAGGGCCATGTCAGGTTCAATTATCTGACTCAGTAACATTGACGTGGGTGTCTGCCTGGATGGAAGTGATCAGGGTGTTTCAGCTGCTCATTTGCATCTAGAGCGGTCTCCAATATTGGGGTGGACTCAGGAGCCTTGTAGGTATCTCCTAATCAGGAGGGTTTGGCCAATTGTGATGGGCCCACTTTCGTTGGGTATGACAGGCACAGTCTTGTGAAGTGACTCTAGGGGCCCCATCCTGGAGGGCATGTGAGCCATGGTTTTGGGAGAGAGATCTGCAAACATAAACTCGGGATAGGGTTAGTGGCGTGGTGTTCACAGTTTCAATCCATAGATCTGGAGTTCAGCATGTCAGGAACTGTAAATCAGGTGACTCGAAGGCAGTAGCACAGTCTCTTGTACCTGGATTGTGTATCCACGATGGTCTCGGAATGCAGGTGTGGACTCATGGTACCATGGGAGATTTTTCTTCTCAAGGATCCTGGGGGCTCCCAATAGTTCTGTGGCTTTTTGAGGAAAGCAAAGAGTGCTGTTTTCCATCTTAGGAGTGTCCCAAAACAGGGATTCCAGTGAGGGGCTCTGGATATGGGCACAAGGAAAATCCCACCAAGGGTTGGGATTTGGTCCTAGGGGCGTACCAGGCAAATGCTGGATCCTGGAGGTTCAACTGAGAGCTATTCTTTGAAGTCATACTCAAGCTGAGGATCACAATGGCTGCTTGTGCCCAGGTAGCCCTCAAGAGTGTGCGTTGTCTCCTTGGCCATGCATTTGGCTTCCACATTGAGGTTTGGACTCCCATATCAACAGCCAGGATTCCTGCCATGGGGAAGTAGGAGTTCTCTATTTTGCTTCATGTTCCCCCATTGACAGGGATTCCAGCAAAGGTCTGGGACAGATGCCTGAATACCAAGGATGGGTAGAGGTGACGGACATGGACCCTGGATGATCTCACATGCTGGAAATGGGATCAGATCTCTGGGTAGCTGAAACTAAGTCTTGGCTCAGGCTCTGTCAGACACAGAAATAGTGCCCAGGAGAGCTTATAAATCAAGATTCCCTCAAGCACCAAGCAGATTGATCCTCTTGTGGAGTTTCTGGACAGATTCACCAGGCCCTATTTCTTTCTATTGGGAATGCAGAATGTTGCTTTGTGGCTCCAGAATTCCCTCACAAGAGGGCTGTGGACCTGGAGGCTGAGGATGTAATTCTAAACCCAAGCTATGGTTAAAATCATTGTCAAGTGAAACGCAGTTCCAGTGTGCAGTGGTGGAAACAAAAATCCAGAACCTAAATAAGGGCAGATGTCAGATATTTGCTCATGTTGGAGTTTGTGTCTATGATGACTGACAAATGGAGGGGTTGTGTCAAGAGGCCATGGAGTATTTCTCACGCTGGTGCTTCTGAGATGCTCCAAACAGAAGGTTGCCTTCTACCGGTCAGTGGCTGTCTGGTATGTTTGCTCCATGGCCCACATGTGGAAAGACTGGGTAACAGAGAAATCCCACATGGATGCCTTTAAAGCACACCTCCACTGACCATTGTAGCTTAGGAACATGGCAGGTTCATTCAGGTGGCTCTGGGGCGAATTACCAAGGACTTGATATGACATGGGATCTCATGAAGATGGGTCACAATGCTGGTTTGTTACCAGGGAGATCTTAGAATGTGCTGGTGGCTAAGGGGCTGTGCAGAATTCATACACCCTGAGGGGTGACACAAGTTAAAGAGCGCAGATTCCGTCTGGGGACAGGAGATATTCTACTGTGGGGCTCAGGGACCATATGTTATATCATATTGGTATTACAAAATAGGCCTCTGAGGCGCAATGCCTGAAATGCTAATCTAGGCTTCCAACGAGGTCCTAGGGGCATGTCAAGTTCAATCATCTGACTCAGGACCATTGACATGGGTGTCTGCCTGGATGGAGGTGATCAGGGTGTTTCAGATTGCATATTTGCATCCAGAGTGGCCTCCAATATTAGAATGGGCTCAGGGTACTTGCAGGTTTTTCATAATCTGTAGGGTTTGAGCAACTGTGATGGACACAATTTCCTTGGGGATGGCAGGAACATTCCTGTGGTGTGGCTCCAGAGACTCCATCCTGGAGGGCATGTGACCCATAGTTTTGGAAGAGAAGTTTTCAAACACAAACTGGAGTTAGGGTTAATGGCAAGGTGATCACAGGCCAAATGCGTAGGTCTGCAGGACAGCCCGTCTGAAATTGTAAATCAGGTGACTCGAAGGCAGGAGCACAGGCTTTTCTCTCTGGATTGTGTGTCCAGGATGGCCTTGGAATGCAGGTGTGGTCTCATGGGTCCATGGGAGATTTTTCCTCTCTAAGCATCCTGGATGTTCCCAATAGTTTGGAACCTTTCTCGGGGAAGGGAAGAGTTCTGTTTTCCATCATAGGGGTGCTCCAAAACAGAGATTCCAGAGACAGGCTCTGGGTATGGTGGCATGCAAAATCCCACCAAGTGTTAGGATTTGGTCCTAGGGGCATACCAGGCCTGCAATGCGGGGTCGTGGAGATGCAACTGAGAGCATTTGTTTGAAAGCATGCTAAAGTTTAGGGACACAATGCCTTCTTTTGCCAAGGCGGCCCTCAGGAGTGGGCGTTGTCTCATTGGCCATGCAGCTGATTCCCATTCAGAGGGTTGGGAACCCATCGCAACAGCCAGGCTTCCTGCCATGGGCAAGGGGGAGTTCTCAATTTTGCTTCAAGTTCCCCCATTGGTAGGGATACCAGCAAAGGTCTGAGATAGTTGCCTGAATACCAAGGATAGGTAGAGGTGAAGGACATGTGCCATGGCTGGTTTCACATGCTGGAAAAGGGCACCACACTCTGGGTGGCTGACATGAGGTCTGGGTTCGGGCTAAGTCAGACCCAGCAGTAGTGGCCAGGGCAAAGGATAAATTGGGTTTCCCTCGAGGGACGAGTAGATTGATCTTCATGGGGAGATTCTGGGAAGACTCACCAGACCCTTCTTCTTTCTGTGGGGAAGGCAGAATGTTGTGTTTTGTCACCTGAATTCCCTCTCAAGGGGGCTTGCAGACCAGTAGCGTGAGGATGAAATTGTAAACCCAAACTACACATGAATACATTGTCAAGTGAAAGGTATTTCCAGTGTGCAGTGACTGATTCCATTATCCAGCACCTGAGTAAGAGCAGACGTCAGATGTTTGCTTTGCTGGAATTTGTGTCTATGATGACTGGCCAATGGAGGGGTGGCGTCAAGAGAATATGGAGGACTTCCCATGCTGGGGCTTATGAGATGCTGCAAACAGATAGATTTCCTTCTCTCTGAGAGGGGCAATCTGGTTTGTTTGCTCTAGGGTGCCCCATGTAGAATTTTTGGGTAGCAGAGAACTACCTCATGGATGCCTGGAAATACCACATCCATTGACCATTGTAGCTTAGGAATATGGCAGGTTCATTTTGCGGCTCTTGGGCAAAGTACCAACACCTTGAGTTGACATGGAATCTCATGAACATGGGTCACAATGCTGGTTTGTTACCAGGGAGATCATAGAATGTGCTGGGGTTAATGGGCCATGCAGTATTCATCAACCCTGAAAGTTGGACACAGGTCCTAGAGCACCATTTCCTTCTGGAGACAGGAGATTTTCTGTTATGGGGATCAGGGACCACATGATGCATCATAACTTGGTATTCCAGAACAGGACTCTGAGAGCAGATGTCTGAAGACCCAATCCAGGGTTCCAGTGAAGTCCTAGGGGCATGTCAGTTTCAATCATCTGACTCAGAACCATTGACTTGCTGTCTGCCTGGATGGAGGTGCTCAGGGTATTTCAGACTTCATGTTAACATCCAGAGCGGCCTCCAACATTAGGGTGGGTTTAGGGGCCTGGCAGGTTTCTCCTAATCTGGAGGGTTTGGGCAACTATGACGGGCACAGTTTTCTTAGGGATGGCAGGCACTTTCCTGTGGTGTGGCTCCAGAGATCACATCCTGGTGGGTATGTGAGCCATGGTTTTGGGAGAGAAGTCTGCAAACACAAACTGGGGTTAGGGTTAGTGGTGAGATGATCGCAGGCCCAATGCATAGACATGGAGGGCAGCTCGTCAGGAACTGTAAATAGGGTGACTCGAAGGCGGTAGCACAGGCTTTTGTATCTGGATTGTGTGTCCAGGATGGCCTCGGAATGCAGATTTGTTCTCATAGGTCTATGGGAGATTTTTCCTCTCTAAGGATCCTGGCGGCTCCCAATAGTTTGGTGCCTTTCTTGGGGAAGGGAAGAGTGCTTTTCTCCACCTTACGGGTGTCCCAGACAAGGATTCTGAGACGGGCTCTGGGTCTGGGCACCTGGAAAATCCCACCAAGGGTTAGGATTTGGACCTAGGGGCATACGAGGTCTTCAATGCAGGTACTGGAAAAGCAACTGAGAGTGTTTGTTTGAAAGCATGCTCAGGCTGAGGATCACCATGCCTGCTTGTGCCCAGGTCGGCCCTCAGGAGTGGGCATAGTCTCATTGGCCGTGCAGCTGGCTCCCAAGCTGGTTTGGACAACCATCCCAACATACATGATTCCTGCCATGGGGAAGGAGGAGTTCTCTATTGTGCTTCAGGTTTATTGGTAGGGATTCCAGCCAAGGTCGGGGGACAGATGCCTGGATACCAAGGATGGGTAGAGTTAACGGCCCAGGGCCATGGCTGATCTCTCATGCTAAATATGGGCCCTGACCTCTGGGTGGCTGACAAGAGGTCGAGGCTCAGGCTCTGTCAGACACATCACTACTGGCCAGGGAAAACTATTAATCGGTGTTGCCTCATGGGTCAAGTAGATTGATCCTCATGTGCAAGTTTCTGGGCAGACTCAACAGGTCCTTCTTCTTTCTATGTGGAAGGTAGAATACTGCGTTGCAGCTCCAGAATTACCTATCAAGAGATACTGCAGATGAGTAGGGTGAGAATGGAATAGTAATACAAAGCTATTGTTAAATTTAGTGCAAAGCAAAAGGCAGTTCCTGTGTTCAGCTGCTGTTTTGAATATCCAGCACCTGAGTAAGGGTGGATGTCAGATGTTTGCTCACGCTGGAGTTTGTGTCTATGATTACCCACAAATGTAGGGGTGGTGTCAAGAGACCATGGAGGATTTCCCATGCTGGGGATTGTGAGATGCTCCAAATAGCAAAGTTTCTTTCTACCGGACAGGGGGAGTCTGGATTGTTTACTCTGCTTTCTCCATGTGGAAAGTTTGTGTAACAGAGCACTCCACATGGGTGCCTGGAAAGCACCCCTCCATTGACCATTGCAGCTGAGGAACATGGCAGGTTCATTCTGGTGGCTCTGGGGCATTGTATTGAGGCCTTGAGTTGACATGGAGTCTCATGAAGATGGGTCACAATGCTGGTTTGTTACCAGGGAGATCATAGAATGTGCTGGTTGCTAAGGGGCCATGCAGAGTTCAACTACCCTGAGGGTTTGACACAGGTCCAGGAGCATGGCTTCCTTCTCGGGGAGGAGATGTTCTGTTCTGTGGCTCAGGGACCATATGTTGTGTCCTAAGTTGGTTTTCCAGAACAGGTCTCTGAGGAAAGATACCTGAAAACCTAATCTAGTGTGCCAATGAAGTCCTTAGGGCATGTCAGGTTCAATCTTATGACTCAGGACAATTGACATGGGTGTCTTCCTGGAAGGAGGTGATCAAGGTGTTTCAGACTGTGCATTTGCGTCCAGAGCGGCCTCCATTATTGGGCTGGACTCAGGGGCCTTGCAGGTTTCTCCTAATCTAGAGGTATTGGGCAAAAGTGATGAGCACAGTTTCCATGAGGCTCACAAGCACAGTCCTGTGGTGTGGCTTCAGATACCAGAACCTGGAGGGTCATGTGAGCCATGGTTTTAGGAGGAAGTCTGCAAACAAAATGGCGAGGTGATTGCAGGCCCAATGCATAGACCTGGAAGGCATCTTGTCAGGAACTGTAAAACGGATGACTTGAAGGTGGGAGCACACGATTTGTATCTGGATTGTATGTACTGGATGGCCTCTGAGTGCAGGTGTGGTCTCATAGGTCCATGGCAGATTTTTCCTCACAAGGATCCTGGTGACTACCAATAGTTTGGTGGCTTTCACGGGGAAGGGAAGAGTGCTGTTTTCCATCTTAAGGGTGCCCAAAAATAGGGATTCTAGAGACGGGCTCTGTGTCTGGGCCCCAGGAAAATCCCACAAAGTGTTAGGATTTGGGCCTAGGTGTGTACCAGGCTTGCAATGCGGGATCCTGGTGGTGCAACTGAGATTGTTTGTTTGAAAGCATGCTCAGGCTGAGGGTCACAATGCCTGCTTGTGCCCAGGGCAGCCCTTATGAGTGGGTGTGGTCTCCTTGGCCATGGAGCTGGCTGCCACGCTGAGGGTTGAACACTCATCCCAACAGCCAGGATTCCTGACATGGGAAGGAGGAGTTCTCTATTGTGCTTCAGGTTCCCCCACTGGCAGGAATTCCAGCAAACGTCTGGGGAAAGATACCTGAATACCAAGGATAGGAAGAGATGACGGACTTGGGCCATAGCTGGTCTCACATGCTGGATATGGGGCCCGATCTCTGGGTGGCTGACACTAGGTCTTGGCTCAAGCTCTGTCAGAAATGGCATTAGTGCCCAGGGCAGCCTATAAATAGGGGTTCCCTCAAACGCTGAGCAGATTGATCTTCATGTGGAGTTTCTGGGAAGACTCACCAGGCCCTTCTTCTTTCTATGGGGAAGGCAGAATGTTGATTTTTGGCTCCAGAATTCCCTCTCAAGAGGGCTTGCTGACCAGGAGGTTGAGTATGGAATTATAAACCCAATCTATGATTAAATTCAGTCAAGTGAAAGGCAGTTCCAGTGTGCAGCAATTAAATAAAAAATCCAGCACCTGAGTAAGGGAGGATGTCAGATGTTTGCTCATGCCTGAGTTTGTATCTGTGATGACCAACAAATGGAGGGGTGGCGTCAAGAGGCCATGGGGAATTTCCAATGCTGGGGCTTGTGAGATGCTCCAAACAGAAGGTTTCCTTCTACCGGACAGGGGCATTCTGGTTTGTTGTCTCCTGGATCCCCCATGTGGAAAGTTAGTGTAACAGAGCACTCCCGTATGGATGCCTGGAAACCACACTTCCACTGACCATTGCAGCTTAGGAACATGGCAGGTTCATTTTGGTGGCTCTGGGGTGATGTACCAAAGGCTTATTTTGACATGGAATTTCATGAACATGGGTAACAATGCTGGTTTGTTACCAGGGAGATCTTAAAAACACTGGTGGGTAAGGGGCTGTGCAGGATTCATCTACCTTGAGCGTTTGACACAGGTCCAAGAGCACGTATTCCATCTGGAGATGTTCTATTGTGGGACTCAGGAACCATATGTTGTATCATATTGGTATTCCAGAACAACCTCTCAGGCCAGATGCCTGAAAACCTAATCTAGGGTTCCAATGAGATCCTAGGGGCATGTAAGGTTCAATATTCTCACTCTGGATCACTGACTCGGCGTCTGCCTGGAAGGAGGTGATCAGGGTGTTTCAGACTGTGCATTAGCGTTCAGAGTTGCCTCCAATATTGGGCTGGTCTCAGGGTCCTCGCAGGTTTCTCCTAATCTGGAGATTATTGGGCAACTGTGATGGACACTTTTTCCTTGGGAATGGCAGGCTCTCTCCTATGTTGTGCCTCCAGAGACCCCATCCCGGAGGGCATGTGAGCCATGGTTTTAGAAGAGAAGTCTTCAAACATAAATTATGATTAGGGTTAATGGCAAGGTGATTGCAGGCCCATTGTGTAGACCTGGAGGGCAGTTCGTCTGGAACTGTAAATCGGATGATTCAAAGGCAGAAGCACAGGCTTTTGTGTCTGTATAATGTGTCCAGGATGGGCTCGGAATGCAAGTGTGGTCTCATGGGTCCATGGGAGATTATTCCTCTGTAATGATCCTGGAGGATCCCAATAGTTTGGTGCTTTAACTGAGGAAGGGAAGAGTGCTGTTTTCCATTATAGGGCTGCCCCAAAACAGGGATTCCGGAAACGGCTTCTTGGTGTGGGCACCTGGAAAATCCCACCAAGATTTAAGATTTGGGCCTAGGGGCCTACCAGGCCTGCAATGCATGTACTGGATGTGCAACTGAGAGCGTTTGTTTGAAAGCATGCCCAGACGGAGAGTAACAATGCCTTCTTGTGCCCAGGGCAGTCCTCCATAGTGGGCGTGGTCTCATTGGACACGCAGCTAGCTCCCACTCTCAGGATTGGACACTCATCGCAACTTCCAGGAATCCTGCCACGGGGAAGGAAGAGTTCTCTATTGTGCTTTAGTTTCCCCCATTGGTAGGGATTCCAGGAAATGTCTGGGGACAGATCCCTGAATACCAAGGATGGGTAGGGATGATAGCCATGGGCAAGGGCCGGTCTCAAATGCTGGATACGGGCCCCGCCCCCTGGGTGGCTGACATGAGGTGAGGGCTCAGGCTCTGTCACACAGCACTAGTGACCAAGGCAGTGTATAAATCGGGGTTCCATCGAGGGCTGAGCAGATCTACTCTCATGTAGTGTTTCTGGGCAGACGCACCGGGCCTTCTTCTATATGTATGACAGAATACATATATTGGGTTGTTGCTCCAGAATTACCTATCAAGAGGGCTTGTGGACCAGTAGGGTGAGGATGGCATTTTAAACACAAGCTACGGTTCAATTCAGGGCCAAGTTGAAGGCAGTTCCAATGCACAGCGCCTTATTCAAAATAATCAGCGCCTGAGTAAGGGCGGATGTCAGATGTTTGCTCATGCTGGGGTTTGGGTCTATGATGAACGACAAATGGAGGGGTGACGTCAAGAGGCCATGGAGGATTTCCCCCGATGAGGCATTTGAGATGCTCCAAACAGTAAGGTGTACTTCTACTGGACAGGTGGAGTCTGGTTTGTTTGCTCTAGGTTCCCCCAAGTGGGAAGTCTGGATAGCAGAACTCTTCAACATGGATGCCTAGAAAGCACACCTACATTGACCATTGCATCTGAGGAACATGGCCGTTTCGTTCTTGTGGCTCTGGGTTGAATTACCAAGGCCATGAGTTGACATGGAGTCTCATGAGGATGTGTGACAATGCTGGTTTGTTACCAAGGAGATATTAAAATGTTCTGGTGGCTAAGGGGATGTGAAGGATTCATATAACCTGAGGTTTTGACAAAGGTCCTGAGCGCGGCTTTCATTTGGGGACAGGAGATATTCTGTTGTGAGACTCAGGGACCATATGTTCCCTGTTTAGGGGCACCCCTAATATGGAAAAGAGCACTCTTTTCTTCTCCGAAAAAGCCACCAATATATGGAGAGCAACCAGGATCCATAGAGAGGAAAAGTCTCCCATTGAGCCATGAGACCACACCTACTTTCCGAGCCCATCCTGGACACACAATCCAGATAGAAAATCCTGTGCTACCAGCTTCCAGTCACTCTAATTACAGTTCCTGAGGGGCTGTCCTCTAGGTCTATGCATTGGGCCTGCAATCACCTTGCCACTATCCCTACCCCAAATTTGTGTTTGCACACTTCCCTCCCAAAACCATGGCTCTGATGCCTTCCAGGATGGGGTCTCTGGAGCCTTACCACAGGACTGGGCCTTCCATCCCCAAGGAAAATGTGCCCATTACAGTTGCCCAAAACTTCCAAATTAGGAGAAACCAGCAAGGCCCCTGAGCTCACCCCAATATTGGAAGTGGCTCTGGATGCAAATGCACAGTCTGAAACATCCTGATCACCTACATCCAGACAGACACCCATGTCAATGGTCCTTAGTCAGAAAATTGAACCCGACGTGAACCTAGGACATCATTGGAACCCTAGATTAGGTTTCAAGCATCTGTCCTCAGAGGCCTGTTCTTGAATACCAAGTTATGATGCAACATATGTACCCTGAGCCACAAAACAGAACATCTCTCCCAAGAAGGAAACTGCACATCGACCTGTGCCAATCCCTCAGGGTATGAGAATCCTTCATGGCCTCTTAGTCACCAGCACATTCTAAGACCTCCCTTGTAACAAAGCAGTACTGGGACACCTCTGCAAGAGATTCCAAGTCAACTCAGGGCCTTGGTACTTGGCCACAGAACCACCAAAATGAACCTATCATGTTCCTCAGCTGTAATGGTCATTGGGGTCATTGGACATATGCTTTCCAGTCATTCATGCAGGAGGGCTCTGCTACCCAAACTTTCCACATGGGAAACCCTGGAGGAAACAAACCAGACTCCTCCTGCCTAGAAGGAAATCTTGTTGTTTGAAGCATCTCACAATCCTAAGCATGGGTAATCCTTCATAGCCTCTTGAAGCCACCGCTCTATTTTTCGGTCATCATAGACACAAATTCCAGTGTGAGCAAACATCTGACATCTGCCCTTACTCAGGTGTTGGATGTCTTGTATAAGCTGCTGCACATCGGAACTGACTTCCGCTTGGCACTCAATTTAATCATAGCTGGTGTTTACAATTGCATCCTCACCCTACTTATCCCCAAGCCCCCTTGATAGGGAATTCTGGAGCCACAACACAGCCTTCTGCCTGCCCCATAGAAAGAAGTGCTTCCTGAGTCTGCACAGAAACCCCACATGAGGATCAATCTGCTCGGCCTTCGAGAGAATCACGATTTATAGTCTTCTCTGGCCACTAGTGCTGTGTCTGAGAGAACCTGAGCCGAGACCTCCTGCCAGCCACCCAGAGAGCTGGGCCAGTATCCAGCATATGAGAACGGCCATGGCCCAAATCTGTCATCTCTACACATCCTTGGTATTCAGGCATCTTTCCCCAGACCTTTGCTGGAATCCCTGACAATGGGGGAACCTGAAGCACAATAGAGAATTCAACTTCTCCATGGCTGGAAAACTGGCCATTGGAATGGGTGTCCATCCCTCAGGGTGGGAGCCAGCACATGGACAATGGGACCACACTCACTCCTGAGGGCTGCCCTGGACACAAACACCCATTGTGACGCTCAGCCTAAGTATGCTTTCAAACAAGCCCTCTCAGTTGCACCACCAGGATGCTGCATTGCAGGTGTGGTATGCCCATAGGCCCAAATCCTAACCCTTAGTGTGATTTTCCAGGCGCCCAGAGCCAGAGCCCTTCTCTGTAATCCCTGTTTTGGGGCACCGCTAAGATCAAAAATAGCACTCTTCCCATCCCGAAAAGCCATCAAACTATTGGGAGCCGCCAGTATCCTTAGAGAGGTAAAATCTCCCATGGACCCGTGAGACCACACCTGCATTCCGAGGCCATCCTGTACACACAATCCAGATATAAAAGCCTGTGCTTCTGCCTTCGAGTCTCTCAAATTACTGTTCCTGATGAGTAGTCCGCCAGGTCTATGAATTGCCGTGTGATAACCTTGACACTAACCCTAACCTGGGTTTGTGTTTGCAGACTTCTCTCCAAAACCATGGCTCACATGCCCTCCAGGATAGGGTCTCTCGAGCCACAACACATGTCTCTGCCTGCCATCCCCATGAAAATTGTGCCTGACACAGTTACCCAAACCCTCCAGAGTACGTGGAAACATGCAAGGTCCCTGAGGCCACCCCAATATTGGGGGATACTCTGGACAGAAGTGCGCAGTCTGAAACACCCTGATCACCTACATACAGGCAGAAGTCAACTGTACTGAGTCTGAAGATTGAACCTGACATACCCCTAGGACTTCATTGGAACCCTAGATTAGGTTGTCAGGCATCTGTCTTCAGAGGCCTGTTCTTGAATACGAAATTCTAATACAACATGTGGCCCCTGAGCCACACAACACTACATCTCCTGTCCCCAGAAGGAAACCGTGCTCTTCGACCTGTGTTAAATCCTCAGTGTAGGATAATCCTGCATAGCACCTTAGCCACCAACACATTCTAAGATCTACCTGGTAACAAACCAGCATTGTGACTCATCTTCAAGAGATTCCATGTCAACTCAAGGCCTTGGTACTTCACCCCAGAGCCACCCTAAAGAACCATCCATGTTCCTCAGCTGCATTGGTCAATGGAGGTGTGCTTTCCAGGAATCCATGTGGAAGAGCTCTGCTACCCATTCTTTTCACATGGGGGACCCTGGAACAAACAAACTAGACTCCAACTGTCAAATAGAAAAAAGAAGCCTTGCTGTTTGGAGCATCTCACATGCATCTGCATGGGGAATCCTCCATGACCTCTTGATGACACATCTCCATTTCTCAGTCATCATAGACACAAACTCCAGTGTGAGCATACTTCTGACATCCACCCTTACTCAATTGCTGGATATTTCGTTTTTTGGCCATCATAGATACAAATTCCATCGTGAGCAGACATCTGACCCTCGCCCGTACTTAGGTGCTGGAGATCTCTAACAACCACTGCACATTGGAACAGCCATGTGCTCGGCACTGAGCTTAACCGTAGCTTGTGTTTTCAGCCTTCTATTCTCACACTCCTCGCCTTCAAGCCCTCCATATTGGGAATTTGGGAATTTCTCTTTGCCCACAAGAAAGAAGACGTGCCCTATGGGTCTGCATGAAACTCCAAATGAGGATCCAGCTGCACGGCCCTCTTTGGCAACCCAATATCATAGGCCATTCTGTGCACTAATGCTCTGTCTGAAACAGCCCCATCCCTGTCCTCCTGGCAGCAACCCAGATTGCAGGCCCCATATCCTACAGGTGTGACTTGCCTTGACCTGAGTCCTTCATCTCGAACCAACCTGGGTATTCACGTACCTGTCCCAGAACATAGCTCAAATTCCTGCACATGGGGGAACACAAAAGAGTACTCCTCCTTCCCCATGGCAGGAAAATTAAATGTTGAGATGGTGGTCCAACCCTCAGATTGGATCCAGGTACATGGAACAAGAGACAACGCCCACTCAGAATGGGCAGCTGGGCACAAACAGGCATTGTGACCATCACCCTGAGACCCATTTCCAAAAAGACCTTGTGGAATCTGGACCAAGGCCCCACAGAGTGTGCCTGTCAGGCCCCTAGGCCCAAATCCTAAGCCTTTGTGGGGTTATCCAGGCACCAGTACCCAGAACCTATCTCTGGAATCACTCTTTTCACAGAAACCCTGACAGGGTAAACCACGCTCTATCCTCCCCCAAGTAAGACAGCAGACTCTTGGGTGCTGTTCAAAATCCCCAGAAAGGTAGAATATCCCATGGACACATGAGGACACCCCACCATTCTGAGGCCATCCTAGACACAATCCAGACAGAAAAGCCTTTGCTGCTGCCTCCCAGCTGCATGAATTTAAAATCCTGAGGAGTTGCCCTCAGGGTCTGCAGATCGGGCCTGCCATCACCTCACCCGTAACTCTTAGCCCAATTTTGTGTCAGAAGACTTTGGTCCCAGAGCCCTTAACCACATGCCCTCCAGGATGGGGCCGCCAGAACCACACTACATCATTGGGCCTCCTCTCCGGAGGAAACTCTGCCGTCTCAGTTGCCCAAACCCTCCAGATTAGGAGAAACTGGCAAGGCCCCTGAGCCCACCCCAATTTCATAGGCCACTCTGGACAAAATGCACAGTCTGAAACAGCCTCAGCACCTACCTCCAGGAAGACTCTCAGGTCAAAGGCCCTGAGTCTGAAGATTGAACATGACATGCCCCTACAGCCTCATCATAACCCTAGCCTAGGTATTCAGGCCTCTGTGCCCAGAGGCCTGTTCTTGAAATTCAACATATGATCCGACATGTGGTCTCTGAACCATACAAGAGAACCCCTCCTGTTCCCAGAAGGAAACATGGCTTCTGGGAACTGGGTCTAACCCTCAGGTAGGAGAATCCTGCATGGCCGCAGACCCACCAACACATTCTAAGGTCTCCCTGGACACCAAGCAGCATTGTGACTCGTTAGACTGAGAACATCCGTCAACTTAGATCACTTGGAAATTGGAACGAGAACCAGCATATCAAGCCTGCCATGTTTCTCCGCTGCAATGGTAATGCAAGGAAGGCTTCCCAGGTCTCCATTCAGAGACCTCTGCTATCGAATCTTTCCATATGGGGGAAACCTGGAGCCCTCTAAGCGGACTTCCCATGTCCCGCAGTAGGAAACCTTGCTGTTCGGAGCAGCTCACAAGGTCCTGTTTGGGAAAACCTCCAAAAATTCTTGAGGCCACCCCACAATTCGTTGACCATCATCGATACAAACTCCAGCGTGAGCAGACATCTGACCCTCGCCCATACTCAGGTGCTGGGGATCTCGAAACAACCACTGCACATTGGAATGGCCATGTGTTTGTCACTGAGCTTATTTGTGGCTTGTGTTTTCAGACTTCTGTCCTCACACCTCTCGCCTGCAAGCCATCCATATTGGGAATTCTGGAGCCACAACGCAGCCTTCTCCCTGCTCACCAGAAAGAAGTGCCCTATGGGTCTTCGCAGAAACCCACATGAGGATCCTCCTGCACGACCCTCAATGGCACCCCAATATAATAGGCCGACCTCTGCACAAACGCTCTGACACAGCCCAATCCCCGACCTCCTGTCAGCCACGCAGATGGTGGACCCCATATTCTGCAGGTGGGTCCAGCCTTGGCCCAAGGCCATCATATAGAACCAACCTGGGTATTCAGGTATCTGTCCCAGACATAGATCAAATTCCTGCCCATAGGGGACCCTGAAACACAAAAGAGTCATCCTCCTTCCCCATGGCCAGAAAACTGAATGTTGAGATGACTGTCCAACCCTCAGACTGGGAGCAAAGTTCATGGCCCATGAGACGACACCCACACACAATGGGCAGCTAGGGCCAAACAGGTATAGTGACCTTAAGAATGAGACCCCTTTCCAAAGAGCCCCCTTGGGAGCTAGACCAGGATCACACAGAGAGGGCCTTTCATGCCCCTAGGCCCAAAACCAAAGCCTTGGTTGGGTTTTCCAGGTGCCTGGACCCAGAACCCATCTCTGGAATCCCTATTTGGACAGGACCCCTGAGATGGAAAACAGCATTTTCCTCTTTCCCAGAAAGACATCAAACTCTTGGGTGCCAAGCAGAATTCCCAGAGTGGAAGAATATCCCATGGACCCATGAGGTCACCCCTCCATTTTGTGGCCATCCTAGACACACAATCCAGACAGAAAAGACTGTGCTCCTCCCTCCCAGACACTTGAATTTCAAATCTCGAAGAGCTTCCATCAGGGTCTGCAGATTGGGACTGCCATCCCCTCACTCCTAATTCTGACCCAAATTTGTGTCTGGTCTTTTGTCCCAAAGTCCTGACTGACATGCCTTCCAGGATGGGGCCTCGAGAACCACACGACATCACTCGGCCTGTTTTCCCGAGGAAACTCTGCCGTCTCAGTTTCCCAAATCTTCCAGATTAGGAGAAAACTGCAAGGCCCCTGAGTCCACCCTAATTTAATAGCCTGCTCTGGAAAAAAATGCACAGCCTGACACAGCCTCATCACCTACCTCCAGGATGACATGCAGATCAGTGGCACTGAGTCCAAAGATTGAACCTGCCATTCCCCTACAACCTCATCAGAACCCTAGCTTAGGTTTTGAGGTCTCTCTCCCGAGAGGCCTGTTCTGGAAATTCAACATATGATCCAACCTGTGGTCCGTGAGCCATACAAAAGAACACCTCCTGTCTGGAGAAGGAAACCTGGCTCCTGGGTACTGGGTCTAATCCTCAGGACAGAGAATCCTGCATGGCCTGAGAGCCGCCACTACATTCTAAGGTCTCCCTGGACACCAAGCAGCACTGGGACCCGTTAGACTGAGAATTTCCGTCAACACAGATCACTTGGAAATTGCAATCAGTGTCATTAGTTCAAGCCTGCCCTGTTCCTCAGTTGCAATGGTAACATGAGGTGGGCATCCAAGGCCTCCATTCAGAGAGCTCTGCTATCGAATCTTCCATATGGGGGACCGTGGAGCCCTGTAAGTGGACTTCTCCAGTCCCGCAGTAGGACACCTTGCTGTTTGGAGCAGCTCGCAAGACCAGCTTGAAAAAACCTCCAAGAATTCTTGAGGCCACCGCACCATTCATTGGCCATCATAGATACAAAGCCCAGCATGAGCAGACATCTGACCCTCGTCCAGGTGCTGGAAATCTCGAAACATCTGCTGTACATTGGAACGGACATGTGCTCGGCACTGAGCTTAACCGTAGCTTGTGTTTTCAGACTTCTGTCCTCACACTCCTAGCCTGCAAGCCCTCCATATTGTGTATTCTGGAGCCATAATGCATCCATCTGCCTGCTCACCAGAAAGAAGAAGTGCTCTAAGGGTCTGCACAGAAACCCCACATGAGGATCCAGTTGCACAGCTCTCAACGGCACCCCAATATCATAGGCCGCTCTCTGCACGAATTCTCTGTCTGACACAGCTCAAGCCCGACCTCCTGTCAGCCACCCAGACAGCGGGCCCCATTTCCTGCAGGTGGGTCCTGCCTTGGCCCGAGCAACTCATCTCGAACCAACCTGGTATTCAGGTTCCTGTCCCAGAACTTAGCTAAAACTCCTGCCCGTATGGGACCCTGAAGCTCAAAAGAGTACTCCTCATTCCCCATGGCAGGAAAACTGAATGTTGAGATGGCTGTCCAACCCTCAGAGTGGGAGCCAAGTGCATGGCCCATGAGACCACGCCCACTCAGCATGGGCATCTGGGCACAAACAGGCATTGTGACCCTTAGCCTGAGACCCATTTCCAACAAGCCCCCTCGGGAGCTGTACCAGGTTAACATAGAGCGGGCCTGTCATGCCCCTAGGCCAAAATCCTAAGCTTTTGTGGGGCGATCCAGGCTCCCAGACCCAGAACCCATCTCTGGAATGCCTGTTTGGATGCCCGTGCCACGAAAACCGCGTTCCTCCCATCCCCCAGAAATACACCAAACTCTTGGGTGCCGGGCAGAATTCCCAGAAATGTAGAATCTCACATGGACCTATGAGGCCATCCCTCCATTTCATGGACCGAATCAGACAAACAAATCAGACAGAAAAGTCTGTGTTCCTGCCCCCTGTCCGTCTGAATTTCAAATCCCGAGGAACTGCCCTCAGGGTCTGCAGATCGGGTCTGCCATCATCTCTCCCCTATCTCTTGCCCGAATTTGTGTCTGAAGACTTTGTACCCAAAGTCCTGACCCATGTGCTCTCCAGGATGGGGCCTGCAGGACCACACCACATCACTGGAGCTGCTCTCCCAAGGAATCTCAGCCCATCTCAGTTTCCCAAACCCACCAGATTAGGAGAAACCTGAAAGACCCGTAAGTCTACCCCAATTTAATAGGCCGCTCTGGAAAAAACGCACAGTGTGACATAGCCTCAGAACATAACTCCAGGAAGACACACAGGTTATTGGGAAGAGATGAATGGCCTAAGACCATGGCAGGTCGGATGTGCTGGGTGTGCGGCCAGCTGTCTCGGTGTCTGTCGGAAGGTCTGGGCTCAGGCTATGTAAGACAGAGCATTAGTTCTTAGGGTAGCTTATGCAATTGGGGTGTTGCCGAGGGCCAAGCAGGTTGATTTTCATTTGGGGTTTCTGAGCAATGCCACAGACAATGATTTTCCCCTGGGGGGCAGGCAGAGTGCTTCATTCTAGCCCCAGAATTCCCAGTCGGGAGGGCTTGTGGGCCAGGAGTGTGAGGACGGAAATCTGAAAACAAAAGCTAGGGTGAGGTTTGGAGCCAAGGGCACGGCAGGCCCACTCTGTAGAAGCTGAATTGAAATCTAATGCATCTGAAGTCAGGGTGAGGATCAGATGTTGGCTGAGGCTGGAGATTGTGTCCATGATGGCACCTTCATGAAGCGGGAACCTCATGAGGCCAAGGAAGTTTTCCCACGCTGAGTTTGGAGGTTCCTCCAAACCACAAGGTTTCCTTCTGTGGGACAGTCGAGTCTTGTTGGATTGCTTCAGGATGTCCCATTTGGAAGGACTGGAGAGCAGGGTTCGAAGGATGGATCCCTATAGAGCATGCCTCGCATTCCCATTGTCCATTAGCGACAGGACATGTTTGATCTTCTGGGTATGGGGCATGCTACGCAGGGTGCTGAGTTGAAATGGACTCTCCTGAGGATGGGTCATAATGTGGGTTAGTGTCAATGTAGACCTTGGAATGTGGTGGTGGTTCAGGGCCCCTGCAGAATTCTCCTACCTGAAGGGTTTTATACAGCTCCAATAAGAAAGCTCCCCATGTGAAGGCAAGAGAGGTTCCGTGCCTCAGAAAAGCCCCACATGCTGGTCTTAGAAACCAGTCCTCTGAGGAGGGACACTTGGAAAAGAAAGCTAGGGTTCAGATAAGAGCCTAGGGGCATGTCTTTTTCAATCTTCTGTCTCTGGGGACAGTGTCTGAGTGTCTAAATGGAGATAGTTGCTCAGCTGGTGTCAGAGTGCCCCTCTTAGTCCAGGGCAGCCTACACTATTGGGATGTCCTCAGGGGCCATGGGAGTTTTTCCTAATCTGTAGGGCTGTGGTCAATGTATTGGGCACAGTTTCCTTGGAGAGGGCAGGCACAGTCTTTCAGTGTGGCTCCAGAGACCTTAGCCTGGAGGTTGTGTGGGTCCAGTCTGTGGGTACAGAAGTCTGAAAACACAAACTTAGCCTTGGTGTGGTGCCAAGCGTAAGGCAGGCCGAATCTACAGAACAAGAGGGGAGCTCTCGGCTTATGAATGAAGGGTGAGTGGGAGGCGTTCCCTCAGGCTTTTGTCTCTGGATGTTGTGTCCAGGATAGCCGTGGATTGTAGAGGTGGCCTCAGGGACTATGGAAGAGTCTCCCTCTATGGGGATTTGGCCCAGCTCCCAAGATTTTGGGGTCATTTTTTGGGAAGGGTGGAGTCCCGCTTTCTGGCTCATGTGTCTCTCTAAGAGATGGATTCCAGAGAAGAGCCCCAGGTATGGGCAACTGGAAAACTGGAACTCTGGTGATGATTGGGAGCATAGGGACTTGGCAAGCCCCATATGAGGGCTCTTGGTCCAGGCCCTGAGAGGCCTTACTTCGACATGGGCTCACACTGAGGGTCACAATGCGAGTTTGTCCCCAAGGCGACACTCAATTTTGGGCGTGGCCTCAGGGGCCATGAAGGTTTCTCCTACTCTGAAGGTGTGACTTCATGCAAACAGAAAGCTTTCCAGCCATGGGGAAGGAGGAGTTCTGATTTGTGCTTTAGGTACCCACCTGTAAGGGGGTTTGATATAATGTCTATTTTCAGATGTCTGAAAACCAGGTTGGGAAGAGATGACGGCCTAAGGCCATGGCCTGTTCGATATGCTGGGTGTGCGGCCAGCTGTCTCCTTGTCTGTCGGGACATCTGGCCTAAGGCTGTGTCAGACACTGCATTAGTGCCCAGGGCAGCCTATCCAATTGGTGTGCGGTTGAGACCCGAGCAGGTTGATCCTAATTTGGGGTTTCTGGAGAGCCCCATAGGGCAACGTTTTTCTTCTGGTGGGCAGGCAGAAGGCTGCGTTGTGGTTCTGTATTTCCAAGTCTGGAGGTCTTGTTTGTCAGGAGTGTGAGGAAGGAAGCCTGAAAACACAAGCTAGGTTTGGGGCCGAGGGTACGGCAAGCCCACTCTGCAGAGGCTGAATCGAGATCTCCTGCATCTGAGGTCAGGGCTAGTATGAGACGTTGCCTCAGGCTATAGTTTGTGTCCATGATGTCCTCTTCCTGAAGGGGGTGGGGACTTCATGAGGCCAGGGAGGTTTACCTACGATGGATGTTGTGATCTACTCCAAACCTCAAGGTTTCCTTCTACAGGACAGTCGAGTCCTATTGGATGATTCCAGGATGCCCCATACAGAAAGACTCAAGAGCAGTGGTCTAAGCATGGATGCCTGGAAACACCACCTCACATTCCCACTGTTTGGTCGGACAAGGCAGACTCAATCTGTGCGTTCTTGGGCAAGCCACCCAAAGGGCTGAGTTGAAATGGACTGTCCTGAGGATGGGTTATAATGTGGGTTGATGGCCTTGGACACCTTGGAATATGGCGGTGGCTCAGGGACTTTGCAGGATTCTCCAACCAGAATGGTTTGACAGAGCTCCAACAAGGAAGCTTCCCATGTGGAGATGAGAGGTGTTCTGTTTGGTGCCTCAGGAAAGCCCCATATGCTGGTCTTCGAGCCCAGGCCTCTGAGGAGTGACACTTGAAAACCAAAGCAAGAGTTCAGATTATGACCTAGGGGCCTGTCCACTTCAATCTTCTGTCTCTGTGGACATCTGTCTGCATGCCTGCATGGAGTTAGTTGCTCAGCTTGTGTCAGAATGCCCCTTTTTTTCCAGGGTGGCTTACAGTAGTGGGATGTCCTTGGGGGCCATGAGGTTTTTCCTATTCTGTGGGGTTGTGGCCAATGGAATGGGCACAGTTTCCTAGGAGAGAGCAGGCACAGTCCTGTGGTATGGCTCCAGAGGACCCAGCCTGGAGGCTGTGTGTGCCAGGGCTGTGGGGACAGATGTCCAAAAAACAAAAACTTGGCTCAGGTTTGAGGCCAAGGTTATGGCAGGCCTGATCTCCAGTCTGTGAGGGGAGCTCCTCTGGATATGAAAAGAGGGCAAGTGGGAGGCGGTCGCTCAAGCTTTTGTCTCTGGGTGTTGTGTACACAATGGCCATTTAATGTAGGGGTTGCCTCATGGGCTGTGGAAGAGTCTCCCTCTATGGGGATTGGCCAAGCTCCCAAGTGTTTGGGATCATTCTGTGGGAAGGGAAGAGTACTGTTTTACTGTTTTCTGCCACAGGTGTCCCCCAGTATTGGGAATCTAGAGCAGAGCACTGGGTACAGATAAATGGAATACCTGCCATCTTGTTAGTCCTGGGTGCCTATGGGCATGGCATGCCCCATATGCAGGCTCTTGCTCCAGCCACTGAGATGCATTACTTGAATAAGGGACTCACGCTGAGGGTCACAATGCGTGTTTGTGCTCAAGGCGGCCCTCAATCATGGGCATGGCCTCATGGGCCATGCAGGTTTCTCCTACACTGAAGGTTTGACTCACTGCCAACAGCAAGGTTTCTTGCCATGAGGAAGGAGGATTTCTACCTTGTGCATCAGCTTCCCCCCTGTGCTGGGATTGGAGATAAGGTCTAGGTTCAGATGCCTGAAAACCCAGTTTGGAAATGGATGATGGCCTAAGGCCGTGGCGGGTCCATGTGCTGGGTGTTCAGCCAGCTGTCTAGGTGTCTGTGGGTAGGACTTGGCTCAGTCTATGTAAGACAAAGCATTAGTGCTTAGGGTAGCCTATGCATTGGGGTGCTGCCGAGGTCCAAGCAGTTTGATCCTCATTTGGGGTTTCTGGGGCAACGGTATAGACTCTGGGGGGCAGGCAGAGTGATTCGTTGTGGCCCCACAATTCCCAATCGGGAGAGCTTGTGGGCCAGTAGTGTGAGGACAGAAGTCTGAAAACACAACCTAGGGTGAGGTTTGGGGCCCAGGGCACAGAAGGCCCACTCTGCAGAGGCTGAATCAGGATGTCCTACATCTGGATCAAGGTTGATAATCAGACGTTAGATTATGCTGGAGTTTGTGTCCGTGATGGTCCCCTCACGAAGTAGGGGCTTCATGAGGCCAAGGCGGTTATTCTACACTGAGTTTGTGAGTTGCTCTAAACCACAAGGTTTCCTCCTGCAGGACAGTCGAGTCCTTATGGATGGCTAAAAGAACATCCCATACAAAAGGACTGGAGAGCAGCATTAGAAGGATGGATGCCTGTACAGCATACCTCACATTCCCATTGACTATTTGTGACAAGACATGTTTGATCTGCTGGCTCTGGGTAAAGCTACCCAGGGTGCTGAGTTAAAATGGACCCACCTGAGGATGGGTCATAATGTGGGTTTGTGTCCATGGAGACCTTAGAATGTGCTGGTGTTTCAGGGGCCCTACAGAATTCGCCTACCTGAAGGGTTTGATACAACTCCAAAAGGAAAGCTCCCTATGTGGAGATGAGAAAGGTTCTGTTTGGTGCCTCAGGAAAGCCCCATATGATGGTCTTCGAAACCAGGCCCTGAGGAGTGACACCTGGAAACCAAAGCAAGAGTTCAGATTAAGCCTAGGGTCCTGTCCAGTTCAATCTTCTGTCTCTGCGGACATCTGTCTGTGTGTCTGCATGGATGTAGTTGCTCAGCTTGTGTCAGAATGTCCCTGTTTGTCCAGGGCAGCTTACAGTAGTGGGATGTCCTTATGGGCCTATCTGGTTCAATGTTCTTCTATGTGGACATCTGTCTACGATTCTGAGTGGAGGTAGTTGCTCTTCTATTGTCAGATCACCCCTGTTTGTCCTGGGTGTCCTACACTATTGGGCTCGCCTCGGTGACTTTGGAGGTTTCTCTTAATTTCCAAGGTTGTAGCTAATGGAATGGGCAAAATTCTTTTGGAAAGGGAAGGCACAGTTTTGAGGTATGGCTCCACGGTCCCAAGCTTGGAGGGTGTGTGCGTCAGGACAGTGGGGACAGAAGTATGAAAACACAAACTCGGCTTAGGTTTGGGAACGGAGATATGGCAGGCCCGATCAAAAAACCGTGAGGACAACTCTTCAGGATATGAATAAAGAGCGAGTGTGAGGTGCTTGCTCAGGTTTTTGTCTCTGGATTTTGCGTCAATGATAGTCATGAAATGTCGGGGAGGCCACACGCACTATGGACGAGTCTCCCTCTCTGTGGATTTGGCCCTTTCCCAAGAGTTTTGGGTCAATCTGTTGGATGGGATGAGTCATTTCTGTTTCTTTAACTCAGGTGTCCGAAAAAGAGAGGGATTCCAAAGCAGATCCCTGGTGAGGGGCGAAGACAACACTGCCCCTGGTTAAAGATTGGGGCCTAGAGGAATGGCAAGTCCAATATGCCATCTCTTGGTCACTGAAAGGCCTTACCTGAGCACAGGCCACACGCTGGAGGGCCCCAGTGAGTGTTTGTGCCCTCGCAGTACTCAAGCAACAAAGGCTCAGGAAAACCCCATAAGCTGATATTGGAAACCAGGTCTCTGAGGAGATTTACCTACAAACCAAAGCAATGGATCCGATTAGGGCCTAGGGGACTGTCCGGTTCAATCTTCATCTTTGGCGACATCCATCGACTGTATGAGTGGAGGTAGATGCTCAAAAGTTGTTCAACCACCCTTGTTTGTCTCAGGCAGCCTATACTATTGGGATGGCTTTGGGAATTTTGAGGTTTCTCCTATTTGTACGATTGAGGACAATGGGGTGGGCAGAATTCCCGTGGAGTGGGCAGCCACCGACCTGATGTGTGGCTCCAGGGAACCCAGCCTGGAGGGTTTGTGGGCCAGGACTGTGGGGACTGATGTCTGCAAACACAAACTCGGCTTAGGTTTGGGGATGTAGGTATGGCAGGCACGATCTACAGAACGTGAGGAGAACTCCTCAGGATATAAAGAAAGAGGGAGTGTGAGGCGCTTATTTAGGCTTTTGTCTCTGGATTTTGTGTCCACGATGGCTGTGGAATGTCATGGAGGCCTCAAGGGCCATGGATGAGTCTTCCTCTCTGTGAATGTGGCCCGATCCCAATTGTTTGGGTCAATCTGTGGGATGGGAGGAGTCCTTCCAGTTTTGTTACCTCAGGTGAGTCACCAAAAGAGGGAATCCAAAGCAAAGCCCTGGGGAGGACCAAATGGACAACCCAAACTATGGTTAAAAATTGGGGCCTAGGGACATGGCAAGCCCAATATGCCGTCTCTTAGTCCAGCAACTGAGAGGCCTTACTTGAGGATTGGACTCACGCTGAGGGTCACAATGCATGTTTGTGGCCAACGTGGCCATCAAGCATGTGTGGGGCCTCATGAGCCACACTGGTTTCAACTACACTGAACGTTGGACAGCATGCCAATCACAAGCTTTCTTGCCATGGAGAAGGAGTTCTGATTTCTGCATCATGTTCAACTCTGGACAGTCATTGCAGATAAGGTCTAGGTTCTGAAGCCTGAAAACAGAGGTTAGGAAGAGATGACCTAAGGCCATGGCGGGTCCAATGTGCTCAGTGTGCGGTCAGCTGGCTGGGTGTGGGTCGGGAGGTCCAGGCTCAGGCTGTGTCAAAAAGTGCATTAGTGCCCAGGGAAGCATGTGGAATTGGGGTACAGTCAAGTGGTGTGCACGTTGATCTTCATTTGTGGTTTCAGGGTAGCCCCAGAGGGCAATGTTTTTCTTCTGGAGGGCAGGCAGAGTGCTGCAATGTAGTTCTGGAATTGCCAAACTGGAGGGCTTGTGGGCCAGAAGTGTGGGGACGGAAGTCTGATAACACAAGCTAGGCTTAGTTTACTGGCGAGGGCATGGCAGGCCCACTCTGCAGAGCTGAATTGAGATCTCGTGAATCTGAAGTCAGGGCGAGGATCAGACAATCACTCAGGTTGGATTTTTTTTTCCCTGATGACCCCTTCATGAAGGGGGGTGGATCACAAGGCCATGGAGTTTTCCCCACGATGTTAGTTGTGAGATGCTCCAAACTGCAAAGATTCTTCTGCGGGACCTTTGAGACCTGTTCGTTGGCTCCAGGACTTCACATACGGAAGGATTCCGAGCAGGGTGATAAGGATGGATGGCTTGGCAGCCCGCCTCTCATTCCAATTGTCTCCTAACGAGATGACAGGTTAGATATGCTGGATATGGGGGAGCAACCGAGGAGGTGAGTTGAAATGGACTCTCCTACGGATGGGTCCTAATGTGGGTTTGTGTCCATGGAGACCTTGGAATGAGGCGCTGGCACCAGGACCCTGAAGGGATCTCCTAACCAGAGGCTTTGACACAGCTCCAACATGCAAGTTTCCCATGTGGAGATGAGATTCTTCTGATGGGTGCCTCAAGAAACAGCCATATGCTGGTTTGGAATCCAGTCCTTGAGGAGAGATGCCTGGAAAACAAAGCAATGGATCCAATTAGGGCCTAGGGGCCTATTCCTTTCTTTTTTTTTTTTTCCAATTTATTTATTTTCAGAAAAACAGTATTCATTATTTTTTCACCACACCCAGTGCTCCATGCAAGCTGTGCCCTCTATAATACCCACCACCCGGTACCCCAACCTCCCACCCCCCGCCACTTCAAACCCCTCAGATTGTTTTTCAGAGTCCATAGTCTCTCATGGTTCATCTCCCCTTCCAATTTACCCAAAAGCACATACCCTCCCCAATGTCCATAACCCTACCCCCCTTCTCCCAACCCCCTCCCCCCAGCAACCCACAGTTTGTTTCGTGAGATTAAGAGTCACTTATGGTTTGTCTCCCTCTCTATCCCATCGTGTTTCATGGATTCTTCTCCTACCCACTTAAGCCCCCATGTTGCATCACCACTTCCTCATATCAGGGAGATCATATGATAGTTGTCTTTCTCCGCTTGACTTATTTCGCTAAGCATGATACGCTCTAGTTCCATCCATGTTGTCGCAAATGGCAAGATATCGTTTCTTTTGATGGCTGCATAGTATTCCATTGTGTATATATACCACATCTTCTTGATCCATTCATCTATTGATGGACATCTAGGTTCTTTCCATAGTTTGGCTATTGTGGACATTGCTGCTATAAACATTCGGTTGCACGTGCCCCTTTGGATCACTACGTTTGTATCTTTAGGGTAAATTCCCAGTAGTGCAATTGCTGGGTCATAGGGCAGTTCTATTTTCAACATTTTGAGGAACCTCCATGCTGTTTTCCAAAGTGGTTGCACCAGCTTGCATTCCCACCAACAGTGTAGGAGGGTTCCCCTTTCTCCGCATCCTCGCCAGCATCTGTCATTTCCTGACTTGTTGATTTTAGCCATTCTGACTGGTGTGAGGTGATATCTCATTGTGGTTTTGATTTGTATTTCCCTGATGCCGAGTGATATGGAGCACTTTTTCATGTGTCTGTTGGCCCTCTGGATGTCTTCTTTGCAGAAACGTCTGTTCATGTCCTCTGCCCATTTCTTGATTGGATTATTTGTTCTTTGGGTGTTGAGTTTGTTAAGTTCTTTATAGATTTTGGACACTAGTCCTTTATCTGATATGTCGTTTGCAAATATCTTCTCCCATTCTGTCAGTTGTCTTTTGGTTTTGTTAACTGTTTCCTTTGCTGTGCAAAAGCTTTTGATTTTGATGAAATCCCAAAAGTTCATTTTTGCCCTTGCTTCCCTTGCCTTTGGCGATATTCCTAGGAAGATGTTGCTGCGGCTGAGGTCGAAGAGGTTGCTGCCTGTGTTCTCCTCAAGGATTTTGATGGATTCCTTTCTCACATTGAGGTCCTTAATCCATTTTGAATCTATTTTTGTGTGTGGTGTAAGGAAATGGTCCAATTTCATTTTTCTGCACGTGGCTTTCCAATTTCCCCAACACCATTTATTGAAGAGGCTGTCTTTTTTCCATTGGACATTCTTTCCTGCTTTGTCGAAGATTAGTTGACCATAGAATTGAGGGTCTATTTCTGGGCTCTCTATTCTGTTCCATTGGTCTATGTGTCTGTTTTTGTGCCAGTACCATGCTGTCTTGATGATGACAGCTTTGTAGTAAAGCATGAAGTCCGGAATTGTGATGCCACCAACTTTGGCTTTGTTTTTCAATATCCCTTCGGCTATTCGAGGTCTTTTCTGGTTCCATATAAATTTTAAAATTATTTGTTCCATTTCTTTGAAAAAGATGGATGGTACTTTGATAGGGCCTATTCCTTTCAATTTACCTGTGGGGACATCTGTCTACGGGTCTGAGTGCAGGTAGGTGCTCAGATGGGCTCAGATTGCCCCTGTTTGTTTGGGGCAGCCAACACTATTGGGATGGCCTCAGGGACGTTGGAGGTATATCCTATTTTTAGGGTTGTGGCAATGGAATGGGCAGAATTCCCTTGGAGAGCTAGTACAGTCCTCAGATTTGGCTCCAGGGGCCTGATTCTGTAGGGTGTCTGGGCCAGGGCTGTGGGGAGAGTTGTCTGAAATCACAAACTCGGCTTAGGTTTCGGGTCGTAGGTATGGCAGGACTGATCTACAGACCGTGAGGAGAACTCTTTGGGATATAAAAAAAAGGGTGAATGTGAGATGCTTGCTCAGGCTTTTGTCTCTGGACATTGTGTCTCCGATTGCCGTGGAATGTCTGGGTCGCCTCATGGGCAATGGACGAGTCTTCCTCTCTGGGGATTTGGACCGATCCCAAGAGTCTGGGGCCATTATGTGGGAAGGGAGCAGTTCGTTTTGTTTTTTGACCTCAGGTGTCGCACCAAAAGAGGGATTCCAGAGCAAAGCCCTGGGGAGTGGCAAATGGACCAACCAACCTCTAATTAAGAATGGAGGCTAGGGTCATGGTTGCCCCATATGCAGGCTTTTGTTCCAGTCACTGACTGGCCTTACTTGAGGACAGGACACACGCTGAGGGTCTCAACGCGTTTTTGTGCCCAATGCAGCCCTCAAGCATTGTCGGGGACTCATGGGGTACGCTGGGTTCTCCTACACTGAATGTTGGACAACATGCCCACCACAAGATTTCTTGCCACGAGGAAGGAAGAGTTCTTATTTCTGCATCACGCTCATCCCTGGGCAGTGATTGCAGATAAGGTCTAGGTTCTGAAGCCTGAAAAACGATGTTGGAAGAGATGACGACTTAAGGCCATTGCGGTTCTGATTTGCTCAGTGTGCGGTCAGCTGTCTGGGTGTGAGTCGGGAGGTCTGGGCTCAGGCTGTGTCAGACAGGACATTAGTACCTAGGGTAGACTGTATAATTGGGATCTAGTGGAGCTGAATGCAGGTTGATCCTCTTTTGGAGTTTCTGGATAGCCCAATAGGGCAACGTTTTTCTTCTGGAGTGCAGGCAGAGTGCTGCATTGTGGCGCCAGTATTGCCAAACTGGAGGGCTTGTGGGCCAGGAGTGTGATGACGGAAGTCTGAGAACACAAGCTAGGCTTATTTTTCAGGGCGGGAGCACGGCAGGCACACTCTGCAGAGCTGAATCAAGATCTCGTGTATCTGAAGGCAGGGCGAGGATTAGAGCTTGGCTCATGTTGGAGTTTCTATCCATGATGGCCCTTTCATGAAGGGGGCGGGGCATCACGGGTCAAAGGAAGTTTTCCCACGATGGAGATTTGAGATGCTTCATGCAGCAAGGATTCTTTTTGCGGGACAATTGAGACCTGTTGGTTGGCCCCATGACCTCTCATACGGAATGACTCCAGAGCAGGTTTCTAAGGATGGATGGCTGGGCAGGCTGCATCACATTCCAATTGTCTTTTTGGGACAAGACAGATTCGATGGGCTGGCTGTGGGGGAGTAAAGAGCATCCTGAAATGTGCTACAATGTGGGTTTGTGTCCATGGAGACCTTGGAACTTGCAGTGGCACCGGGGCCCGGAAGGATTCTACTAAGCGGATGTTTTGACACAGTTCCAACGAGCTAGTTTCCCATGTGGAGATGAGATGTGTTTTGATGGGGCCCTCTGGAAACCCCCATATGCTGATATTGAAAACCAGGCCTCTGGGGAGAGATACCTGGAAACCAAAGCAATGGATCTGATTAGGCCTAGGGGCCTGTCCGGTTCAATCTTCTTCTCTGGGGACATCTGTCTATGGGTCGGAGTGGAGATAGGAGCTCAGCTGGTGTTGGATCGCCCCTGTTTGTCCTGGGCAGCCTACACTAATGGGCTGGCCTGGGAGACTTTGGAGGTTTCTCTCAATTCATATGGTTTTGGCCAATGGAATGGGCAGAATTACCTTGGAGAGGGCAGGTACAGTCCTGTGGTGTGGCTCCAGGGGTCCCAGCCTAGAGGGTGTGTGGGCCAGGGCTGTGTGGACAGAAGTCTGAAAACACAAACCTCACTTAAGTTTCGGGACATAGGTATGGCCAACCTGATCTACAGACCATGAGGAGAACACTTTGGGACATGAACAAAGGGCATGTGTGAGGCGCTTGCTCAGGCTTTTGTCTCTGGATTTTGTGTCAATGATAGCCATTGAATGTTGGAGTGGCCTCATGTGACACAGGCGTGTGTCCCTCTCTGGGGATTTAGCCAGATCCCAAGAGTTTGGTGTCATTCTGGGGGATTGGAAGAGGTCCGTTCTGGATTTTTTTTCCATAGGTGTCCCACCAAAACAGGAATTCCAGAGAAGAGCCCTGATTGGGGCGACTGGACAACCCAACCTCTAGTTAAGATTGGGGGCCTAGGGGTATGGTAAGCCCCACATGCGGGCTATTGATCCAGCCACTGAGGTGCCTTACTTGTGGACAGGGCTCATGCTGAGTGTCACTATGTGTGTTTGTGCCTAACACTGCCTTCACGCATGGGCAGAGCCTCAAGGTCCATGCTGGTTTCTCCAACAGTGAACATTGGAGAACATAACAAACACAAGGTTTCTTGCCATAGGGAAGGAGGAGTTCTGATTTCTGCATCACGTTCACCCCTCGGCAAGGTTTGGAGTTAAGGTCTAAGTTCTGAAGCCTGAAAAGCTAGGTTCGGAAGAGATGACGAGCTAAGGCCATGGCTGGTCCGATATGGTCAGTGTGCGGTCAGCTGTCTGGGTGTTGGTCGGGAGGTCCGGGGTCAGGCTGTGTCAGACAGGGCACTAGTGCCCAGCGTGGACTATATAATTGGGGTACAGACAAGTGGCGTGCAGGTTGATCCTCATTTGGTGTCTCTGGGTAGACCCAGAGGGCAATGTTTTTCATCTGGGGGGCAGGCAGAGTGCTGCCTAATGGCTCCAGAATTGCCAAACTGGAGGGCTTGTGGGCCCAGAGTGGGAGGACTGAAACCTGAGAACACAAGCTAGGCATAGGTTCGGGGCGAGGGCAATGAATGCACACTCTACAGAGCTGAATCGAGATCTTGTACACCTGAAGTCAAGGCGAGGATCAGACGTTGGCGCAGGTCATACTTTCTGTCCATGGTGGCCCCTTCAGGAAGGGGGGTAGGACAACAGGAGGCCATGGACTTTTTCCCTCGATGGGAGTTTTGAGATGCTCCAAACTGCTAGAATTCCTTCCGTGGGAAAGTTGAGACATGTTGGATGGCTTAAGGACGTCCCATATGGAACAACTCCAGAACAGTGTTCTAAAATTTGATGCCTGGGTAGCCCTCTTCATATTCCAATTGTCTCCTTGGGACAAGAGAAGTTCAATCTGCTGGCTCTGGTGGAGCAACCGAGGGGGTGTGTTGAAATTCACTCTCCTGAGGATGGGTCATAATATGGGTTTGTGTCCATGGAGACCTTGGAACGGAGTGGTGGCACTGGGGCCCTGAAGGATTCTCTTACCCAGAGGTTTTGAAGCAGCCCCAACGAGCAAGTTTCTAATGTGGAGATGAGATGTGTTCTGATCGTTGCCTCAGGAATCCCCCATATGCTGCTATTGGAAACTAGTCCTGTGTGGAGATGCCTGGAAACCAAATCAATGGATTTGATTAGGGCCTAGGGGCCTGTCCGGTTCAATCTTCTTCACGGGAGATATCTGTCTATGGGTCTGAGTGGAGGTAGATTCTTAGCCAGTGTCACACCAACCCTGTTTGTCCAGGGGGGCCGACACTATTGGGATAGCCTCAGGCACTTTGGAGGTTTCTCCTAATTTGTATGGTTGTGGCCAATGGAATGGGCAGAATATACTTGGAGAAGGCATGCAGAGTCTTGAGGTGTCACTCCAGGGATCCCAGCCTGGAGGGTGTGTGGGCCAGTGTTGTGGGGACAGAAGTATGAAAACACAAACTTGGCTTAAGTTTGAGGATGTAGCTATGGCAGGCCAAATCTACAGACCCTGAGAACTCTGGGATATGAACAAAGGGCGAGAGTGAGGTGCTTGCTCAGGCTTTTTTCTCGGAATTTGTGTCACCGATGGGTGTGGAAAGTCGAGGTGACCTCATGGGCCATGGATGAGTCTCCATCTCTGAGGATTTGGTCCGATCCCAGGAGTCTGGGGGGATTCTGTGGAATGGGAGGAGTCCATTCTTTTTTTTTTTTTTTTTTAACTCAGGTGCCCCACCAAAAGAGGGATTCCAGAGCATAGCCCTGGGGAGGGGCGAATGGACAAACCGACCTCTGATTAAGAATGGGGGCCTAGGGGCATGGCCAGTCCCATATGCGGGCTCTTGGTACAACCACTGACAGGCCTTATTTGAGGACAGGACTCACGCTGAGGGTCACAATGCGTGTTTGTGCCCAATGCAGCTCTCACATATGGATGCGGCCTCATGGGCCATGCTGGATTCTCCTATACTGAACATTGGAAAACATGCCGACCACTAGGATTCTTGCCACGGGGAAGGAGGAGTTATGATTTCTGCATCACGTTCACTCCTAGGCCTTGATGGGAGTTAAGGTCTAGGTTCTGAAGCCTGAAAAACGAGTTTTGGGAAGAGATGACGACCTAAGGCCATGGCGGGTCCGATGTGCTCAGTATGCACCCAATTGTATGGGTGTCGGTCGGGAGGTCCTGGCTCAGGCTCTGTCAGACAGGAATTAGTGTTCAGGGTAGAGTGTAAATTTGAGGTACAGTAGAGTTGAGTGTAGGTTGATCCTCATTTGGGGTTTCTGGGTAGCCCCATATGGCAACGTTTATCTTCTGAAGGGCAGGCAGAGTGCTGATTTGTGGCTCCGGAATTGCCATCCTGAGGGCTTGTGGGCCAAGAGTGTGAGGACGGAAATCTGAGAACCCAAGCTAGGCATAGGTTTCGGGGCGAGGGCACGGCAGGCACACTCTGCAGTGCTGAATTGAGATCTTGTGCATCTGAAGTCAGGGTGAAGATCAGACGTTGGATCAGGTTGGAGTTTCTGTCCACGATGGCCCTTTCATGAAGGTGGGGGTGCATCACGAGGCCATGGAGGTTTTCCCACGAAAGGAGTTGTGAAATTCTCCAAAGCCCAGACAGCTGGCCACACACTGAGCACATCGGACCCACCAAGGCCTTAGGTCGTCATCTCTTCCCAACCTTGGCTTTCTGGCTTTGGAACCTTGTCCTTATCTTCATTAACTGCCCAGTGGTGAATGTGATGCAGAAATAAGAAGTCCTCTTTCCCCATGGCCAAAAACCTTGTGGTTGGCATGTTCTCCAACATTCAGTGTAGGAGAAACCAGGATTGCCCATGAGGTCCCGCCCATGCTTGAGGGCCATGTTGGGCACAAACACGCATTGTGGCTCTCAGCGTGTGCCCTGTTCTCAAGTAAGGCCTCTCAGTGGCTGGAACAAGAGCCTGCATATGGGGCATTCATGCCCATAGGCCCCCATTCTTAACCAGAGTTTGGGTTGTCCAATTGCCCCTCCCTAATGCTCTTCTCTGGAATCCCTCTTTTGGTGGGACAACTGAGGTATAAAAACAGAAAGGACTCCTCCCATCCCACAGAATGACCTCAAACTCTTGGGATCAGGCCAAATCCTCATAGAGAAAGACTAGTCAATGGCCCATGAGGCCACCCCAAAATTCCATGCTCACCTTTGACACAAAATACAGAGACAAAAGCCTGAGCAAGTGCCTCACACCCGCCCTTTGTTAATAGCCCAAAAAATTCTTCTCACGGTCTGTAGATCGTTCCTGCCACACCTACGTCCCCAAACCTAACCCAAGTTTGTGTTTTCAGACTTCTGTCCCCACAGCTCTGGCCCACACACCCTCCATGCTTGGGTCCCTGGAGCCACAATTCATGACTGTGCATGCCCTCTCCAGGGTAATTCTGCCCATTCCATTGGCCACAACCCTACAGATTAGGAGAAATCTCCAAAGTCCCCGAGGCTATCCCAATAGTGTCGGCCCCCCAGGACAAACAGGGGCGATCAATCCCAATCTGAGCAACTACTTCCACTCAGACCCATAGACAGATATCCCCAGAGAAGAAGATTGAACCGGACAGGCACCTAGGCCATAGTAGGATCCATTGCTTTTGCTTCCAGGCATCTCTCCTCAGAGGCCTGGTTTCCATTACCAGCATATGGGAGTTTCCGGACGTACCAATCAGAACAAATCTAGTCTCCACATGGGAAACTTGCTCTTTGGAGCTGTGTCAAAACCTCCAGTTAGGAGAAACCTTCAGGTTCTCGTATCCCCCACCCCATTCCAAGGTCTCCATGGACACAAATCCACACTATGACCCATACTCAGGAGAGTCCATTTCAACTCATCCCACTCGGTTGCTCCCTCAGAACCAGTAGATTAAACGAGCCTTGTTGCAGGAGACAATTGGATGCCAGCCGGGCTCTCCAAGCATCCACCTTAGAACACTGCTCTGGCGTCATTCTATATGGCACACGTGGAACCATCCGACAGGTCTTGACTGGCCTGCAGAAGTAATTCTTGCCGATTAGAGCATCTCACAACAATCATCATGGGAAAACGTTCATGGCCTCATGATGCCACCCCCATTCATGAAGGGGGATCATGGAAAGAAACAATAACCTGAGCCAACATCTGATCCTCGACCTGACTTCAGATGCATGGGATCTCGATTCAGCTCTCCAGAGCGTGCCTGCCATGCCCTCACCCCAAAACACTGGCCTACCTTGTGTTCTGAGATTTCTGTCCTCACAGACCTGGGCCACCAGCCCCCCAGTTTGGGAATTCTGGAGCCACAATGCAGCATTCCGCCTGCCCTTCAGAAGAAAAATGTTGCCCTATGGAGCTACCCAGAAAACCCAATGAAGATAAAAATGCTCGCCACTCAACGGTACTCCAATTATACAGTCTAGCCTGGGTAATAATGACCTGTCTAACACTGCCTGAGCGCAGACTTCCCGAACAACACCCAGACAACTGGGGCCACACTTCAGGACTGTGCCTGCCCTCTCCATGTGAATTCTGCCCATTCCATTGGCCAACAACACTGCAGACTAGGAGTAACCTCCAAAGACCCTGAGACCATCCCAATAGTTTCGGCTGCCCGGGAGAAACAGGGGCTATCTGACACAAGCTGAGCAACGTCCGCCACTCAGAACCATAGACAGGGGGGACAAGATGGCGGGGTAGTAGGAAGAGGCATCTTTTCAGCCAGTACCCCAAAGTGAGCTGATTACCTACCAAAGAACTCCGATCACCCATGAAATCAGCCTGAGATCAGAATTATACACGTCTGGATCTCTACAGGGGCAGAAGGCGCCCGTGAGCAGGTAAAGCGGAATGGGAACTGCGGACTGATATCAGAAGATAAACAAAAGGGGGAGGGAGCCACCAGTGGCGACCAGTGGGAAAGTAATACCCCAATCAGAGCGAGAGCACCCTGAATCTGGGGACCAGCAGTAACTCGGAGACTGGTTGAAAGCACTCCAAAAGAGCAAAGAATCGCGGGGGGAAATTGTGGGAATCGGGGCGGCTAGGGAGAGGGGCTTAAGTCCCCGTTCCCAGATGGCCTCCCCGGCGCTGAGGCAGAGAAAGTGCGGCAGAGAAACCGCTCCTGGTCCCTAAGCCACCAGCGCGCCCCAGAGCGAGTGGGTTCCGGCTCCTGTGAGGGGATGGGAGCCGCGCCGGTCTGGGGAACGCGCGCTAGCCCTACCACAATGCTTGAGATACACGTGCACGTCCCTCACTCTTCCCTGAATTACTGAGGCCCGGTGGGCGCTCCTTGACCCGCGCCATTGTTTCAAAGCCTAAGCCGCGCGCGCGCGCGAAACTCTTCCCCGGACAGAGGCGCGCCAAAGCCCAGCCTGGGGCTCATGGACCCGCGCCCCGTTCTCAGTGCCCCAGACGCGCGCCCGACCCATAGAAGCCTCTGAAAAGAGGTGCGCGCAAGCTGGGCACTCCCAGCCCAGGCCGGCGGCAAAATCTCAGTGTGGGATCGCTACTTGGAATCTCTCTGGCGGTCGGGAGCTCCCAGATAGCCGCCACTGCCTTGGCTTTGGGGACGAGCAAAAGATCCTGCGCCCCCAGGGTCTGCACCTTGGAACCTGCGCTGCCAGCGGCCAAGGGGGAATTTATTCAGCTTCTGCACCCAGCCTGAGGCTTCTCTCTGAGACAGAGATCAGGGTGCGGTTTGATTTCTTCTAATACTACAAAAACCATCAAAGGCGGTCAAGGTGAGAGGGAAAAAAGTGAACAAGCAAAAAAACCTCCAGAGTCGGGCGCCTGGGTGGCTCAGTGGGTTGAGCCGCTGCCTTCGGCTCAGGTCATGATCTCAGGGTCCTGGGATCGAGTCCCGCATCGGGCTCTCTGCTCAGCAGGGAGCCTGCTTCCCTCTCTCTCTCTCTGCCTGCCTCTCCATCTACTTGTGATTTCTCACGGTCAAATAAATAAATAAAATCTTAAAAAAAAAAAACCGCCAGAAAACAAAAGACTGAAAAAAACCAGTTTCCCCAGAGCCCACCCCCTTGAGGGGGGCGGGGGGACTCAACTCAGGAAACATCATTGACAGACAACCCACGTGGCAGTCCCCTCCCCCAGAAAACAAACCAAGAAAGGAAAAAAAAAAAGGACTACAAGAGAACCACCACTACTTCATAGGAAAACTTGTATTATTCACTCGTTTCCACTATTCCGGTTCATATATATATATATTTACACATAGGTAATTTTTTTAACCTATTTACCACCACAGCGAGCTGCACAGTACATCAAATTCCATAATAACTTTCTAACCTGAACTTTTTGATACATACACCTATGTTTTTCTTTTGCATTTTTATTTTTTGAATTCCTTTTTTTAAAATTTTAGTTTAGTTTAGTCTAGTATATTCCTTTTTATTTTTATCCTCTAATATTCATATAGAGTTAACTTCAAAGTAATCCCCTTTCCCCAATCAATACTACCCCTATAGGTAAACCAATTTTTAATCCCCTTTATCTTAGGAAAGTTGAGTCCTTTAACAAAGATATCAAGATACATCCAGGAATAATCAAAGCAACCTTCCTCGCACACACTGAGAATTTATAGGAACTCTCCCATCTTCTTCCACCAGTGTTTCTGTGTTTTTTGAGTTTGTCCTGATAGCATATAAATTTTACACTTGTGGTTCTTTTTGACGAGGTTCTTTCTTTATTTGCATATATATTTTTTTTCTTTTCTTCTTTCTCTTGCCATATAGTTGTATCAGATTTTCTATCTCTTTTTGTTTGTCTACTTCATAAATCTTACCTTGGGGCCCATCTGGGCTGAACCTTCTCTTTCATCTTCCCTTTCTTTCCTCTCTCTCTCTCTCTCTCTCTTTTATCTTTTTTTCTTCTTCTTTTTCTTCTTTTCCTTTTATTCTTTTTCTTTTCTTTTGTCTCTCATTTGGGTGGGGAATCCTGATTGCTCAGAAGTGTTCCAGGGTGCACCTTGACTGCACCACAGTTGATACATCCAGCTATATCTGTTCAGTCTTCTCCCACCAAAAAGACTAGGAGAAGGAATGCCCAACAGAAGAAAAATACAGAGGATGGACCTTCTGCAACAGAGCTAACGGCTATCAACATAGACAATATGTCGGAGAGAGAATTGAGGCCAACAATTATCCAGGCAAGAGCTAGGTTGGAGAAAGCCATGGATGACCAAACAGAATTGATTAGGGCCGAACTGAAAGCGACCAGACAGGATGTTCCCAATGTTAGGGCGGAGCATAAAGCTACCAGGGAGGAGGTCCACAATGCTCTCAATGAGTTCCAATCTAATCTAAACTCTCTCAAAGCTAGGGTAACTGAGACAGAAGATAGAATTAGTGATCTGGAAGACAAACAGATAGAGAGAAAGGATCAGGAGAAAGCCTGGAACAAACAGCTTAGATCCCACGAAAGCAGAATCAGGGAAATACATGATGCCATGAAGCGTTCCAAAGTCAGAATTATTGGAAACCCTGAAGGGGCGGAGAAAGAAAGAAGTCTAGAAGATATCGTGGAACAAGTCCTTCATGAAAACTTTCCGAATCTCGCGAATGAAACCAGCGTTCATGTACTAGAGGCTGAACGGTCTCCACCCAAGATTATATATTCCAAAAAAACACCACGAGACCTGATAGTCAAATTGAGAAATTATAATTGTAGGTATAATCTCTTGAAAGCCGCCAGGGCAAAGAGGCTCCTTACTTACAGAGGGAAGCCCATCAGAATAACGTCAGACCTGTCCACAGAGACCTGGCAAGCCAGAAGAGGCTGGCAAGATATATTCAGGGCATTAAATGAGAAGAACATGCAGCCAAGAATACTTTATCCAGCAAGACTGACATTCAAAATGGATGGAGAGATAAAGAGTTTCCAAGACCGGCAAGGCTTAAAAGACTATGCAATCACCAAGCCGACACTGCAGGAAATATTAAGGGAGGTTCTATAAAAGAGGAAAAATCACAAGAATAGCATTGAACAGAAATATAGAGACACTCTACAGAAATAAAGACTTCAAAGTTACTCGATGTCAATAAAAACGTATCTATCAATAATCACTCTCAATGTGAATGGCCTAAATGCACCCATAAAACGGCACAGGGTTGCAGATTGGATAAAACGACAGGACCCATCCATATGCTGTCTACAAGAGACCCATTTTGAACCTAAAGATACACGCAGACTGAAAGTGAAGGGGTGGAGAAGCATCTTTCATGCCAATGGGACTCAAAAGAAGGCTGGGGTAGCGATGCTCATATCAGATAAATTAGACTTCAAACTAAAGACTGTAGTCAGAGATACAGAAGGACACTACATAATCCTTAAAGGGACTATCCACCAAGATGATCTAACAATTGTAAATATCTATGCTCCCAATATGGGAGCAGCCAATTACTTAATAAAACTGTTAATCAAGATAAAGAGTCATATTGATATGAATACACTAATCGTAGGAGATCTTAACACGCCTCTCTCAGAAATAGACAGATCATCGAAGCAGAAAATCAATAAAGAAACAAGAGCATTGAATGACACATTGGACCAGATGGACCTCATAGATATATACAGAACATTCCGCCCTAAAAGAATAGAATACTCATTCTTCTCAAGTGCACATGGAACCTTCTCCATAATAGACCACATACTGGGTCACAAATCAGGACTCAACCGATACCAAAAGACTGAGATTATACCCTGCATATTCTCAGATCACAATGCTTTGAAACTGGAGCTCAATCACAAGGAAAAGTTCCAAAGGAACTCAAACACCTGGAAGCTAAAGACCACCTTGCTTAAGAATGCTTGGATCAACCAGGAGATCAAAGAAGAACTGAAACAATTCATGGAAACCAATGAGAATGAAGACACTTCGGTCCAAAACCTATGGGATACAGCAAAGGCGGTCCTAAGGGGAAAACATATAGCCATCCAAGCCTCGCTCAAAAGAATTCAAAATCCAGAATACACCAGCTGTCTCTACACCTTAAAGAACTGGAGGATCAACAACAAATCAAACCACCTCCACACATAAGAAGGGAAATCATCATGATTAGAGCTGAGATCAATGAGGGAGAAACCAGAGATACAGTAGAACGTATCAATCAAACTAGAAGCTGGTTTTTTGAAAGAATCAATAAGATCGATAAGCCACTGGCTAAACTAATCCAAAAGAAAAGAGAGAAAGCCCAAATTCATAAAATTATGAATGAAAAGGGAGCGATCACAACTAACACCAAGGAAGTAGAAACAATCATCAGAAGTTATTACGAACAGTTATATGCCAATAAGCTTAGCAACCTAGATGAAATGGATGCATTCCTGGAAAAATATAAACTCCCAACATTGAGACAGGAAGAAATCGACAACCTGAATAGACCAATATCTAATAACGAGATTGAATCAGTGATCAAAAGCCTCCCAAAAAACAAGAGTCCAGGACCTGACGGATTCCCTGGGGAATTCTACCAAACCTTCCAAGAAGAAATAACACCTATTCTCCTGAAGCTGTTTCAAAAAATTGAAGCAGAAAGAAAACTTCCAGACTCTTTCTATGAAGCCAGCATTACATTGATCCCCAAACCAGGCAAGGACACTACCAAAAAGGAGAATTTCAGACCAATATCACTGATGAATATGGATGCTAATATTCTCAACAAGATCCTAGCCAACAGGATCCAACAGCACATTAAAAAGATTATTCACCATGATCAGGTGGGATTCATCCCTGGGCTACAAGGATGGTTCAACATTCGCAAATCAATCAATGTGATACAACAAATTAATATGAGAAGAGAGAAGAACCACATGGTCCTCTCAATTGATGCAGAAAAAGCATTTGACAAAATCCAGCATCCGTTCCTGATTAAAACGCTTTAAAGTATAGGGATAGAGGGAACATTCCTGAACCTCATCAAATCTATCTATGAAAGACCCACAGCAAATATCATCCTCAATGGGAAAAAGCTTGCAGCCTTCCCATTTAGATCAGGACCAAGACAAGGATGCCTACTTTCACCCCTCTTGTTCAACATAGTATTAGAAGTCCTAGCAACAGCAATCAGACAACAGAGAGAAATAAAAGGTATCCAAATTGGTAATGAAGAAGTCAAACTCTCTCTCTTCGCAGATGACATGATTCTTTATATGGAAAACCCAGAAGACTCCACCCCCAAACTACTAGAACTCCTACAGCAATTGAGCAACGTGGCAGGATACAAAGTCAATGTGCAGAAATCAGTGGTTTTCTTATACACTAACAATGAAAATACAGAAAGGGAAATTAGAGAATCGATTCCATTTACTATAGCACCAAGAACTATAAGATACCTGGGAATAAACCTAACCAAAGAGGTAAAGGATATGTACTCGAGGAACTACAGAACACTCATGAAAGGAATTGAAGAAGACACAAATAGATGGAAGACCATTCCATGCTCTTGGATCGGAAGAATAAACATTGTTAAAATGTCTATACTGCCTAGAGCAATCTATACTTTTAATGCCATTCTGATAAAAATTCCACCGGCATTCTTCAAAGACCTGGAGAAAATAATCCTAAAATTTGTATGGAATCAGAAGAGACCCCGAATCGCTAAGGAAATGTTGAAAAACAAAAATAAAGCTGGCGGCATCACCTTACCTGATTTCAAGCTTTATTACAAAGCTGTGATCACCAAGACAGCATGGTACTGGCATAAAAACAGACACATAGACCAGTGGAACAGAGTAGAGAGCCCATATATGGACCCTCAACTCTATGGCCAATTAATCTTTGACAAAACAGGAAAAATATACAGTGGAAAAAAGACAGTCTCTTCAATAAATGGTGCTGGGAAAACTGGACAGCTATATGTAGAAGAATGAAACTCGACCATTCCCTTACACCGTACACAAAGATCAACTCAAAATGGATAAAAGACCTCAACGTGAGACAGCAATCCATCAGAATCTTAGAGGAGAACATAGGCAGAAATCTCTTTGATATCAGCCACAGCAATTTCTCTCAAGATACGTCTCCAAAGGCAAAGGAAACAAAAGCGAAAATAAACTTCTGGGACTTCATCAAAATCAAAAGCTTCTGCACACCAAAGGAAACAGTCAAAAAAACAAAGAGTCAACCCACGGAATGGGAGAAGATATTTGCAAATGACAGTACAGAAAAAAGGTTGATATCCAGGATCTATAATGAACTCCTCAAACTCAACCCACATGAAGCAGACAAACACATCAAAAAATGGGCAGAAGATATGAACAGACACTTCTCCAATCAAGACATACAAATGGCTATCAGACACATGAAAAAATGCTCATCATCATTAGCCCTCAGGGAGATTCAAATTAAAACCACATTGAGATATCACCTTATACCAGTTAGAATGGCCAAAATTAACAAAACGGGAAACAACATGTGTTGGAGAGGATGTGGAGAAAGGGGAACCCTCTTACACTGTTGGTGGGAATGCAAGTTGGTGCAGCCTCTTTGGAGAACAGTGTGGAGACTCCTCAAGAAATTAAAAATAGAGCTTCCCTACGACCCTGCAATTGCACTCCTGGGTATTTACCCCAAAGATACACATGTCGTGAAAAGAAGGGCCATCTGTACCCCAATGTTTATAGCAGCAATGGCCACAGTCGCCAAACTATGGAAAGAACCAAGATGCCCTTCAACGGATGAATGGATAAGGAAGATGTGGTCCATATACACTATGGAGTATTATGCCTCCATCAGAAAGGATGAATACCCAACTTTTGTAGCAACATGGACGGGACTGGAAGAGATTATGCTGAGTGAAATCAGTCAAGCAGAGAGTCAATTATCATATGGTTTCACTTATTTGTGGAACATAACAAATAGCATGGAGGACAAGTGGCGTTAGAGAGGAGTAGGGAATTTGGGTAAATTGGAAGGGGAGGTGAACCATGAGAGACTATGGACTCTGAAAAACAATCTGAGGCGTTTGAAGTGGCGGGGGTGTGGGAGGTTGGGGTACCAGGTGGTGGGTATTATAGAGGGCACGGCTTGCATGGAGCACTGGGTGTGGTGAAAAAATAATGAATACTGTTTTTCTGAAAATAAATAATTAAATAATTTAAAAAAAAAAGAGAAGATTGAAATGGTCAGACCCCTAGGCCTTAATTGGATCAATTTCTTTGGTTTCCAGCGATCTCTCCTCTGATGCCTGGTTTCCAATACCACCTTACTGTGGTTCCTGAGGCACCAACCAGAACAAATCTCTTCTCCACATGGGAAACTTGCTCTTTGGAGCTGTCTCAATACCTCTGGTTAGGAGGATCCTTCAGGGACCAGGAGCCACTGCCCCATTCCAAGGTCTCCATGGACACAAACCCACATTACGACCAATCCTCAGGAGAGTCCATTTCAACTCAGCACCCTCGGTTGCTCCCCCAGAGCCAACAGATTAAACTGCCTTGTAGCTAGGGATCAACTGGAATGAGAGTTGGGGTGCCTAGGCATCCATTGTTAGAACCCTGCTCTGCAGAAGGTCCTTATGGGATGTCCTGGATCCATCCAACTGGTGTCGGCTGTCCAGCAGAAGGAATCTTTGCGGTTTGGAGCATCACGTAATCCCACCGTGGGAAATCTTCCATGGCCTCGTGATGTACCCCCACCTTCAAGAAGGGGTCATCATGCCCTTTCCAGGGAATTCTGCCCATACCATTGGCCACAACCCTACAGATTAGGAGAAACCTTAAATGACCCTGAGGCCATCCCAATAGTGTAGGCCACACAGGAAAAACAGGGGAGATTTATCAAAAGCTTAGCAATGACCTCCCCTCAGACCCGTAGACAGATAATCCCCAGAGAAGAAGATTGAAACAGATAGGCACTTAGGCCTTAATCGGATCCATTGCTTTTGTTTCCAAGCATCTCGCCTCAGAGGACTGGTTTCCAATACTAGCATATGGGGGTTTCCAGAGGTACCAAACAGAACAAATCTCATCTGCACATGGGAAACTTGCTCTTTGGAGCTGTGTCAAAACCACTATTTAGGATCAACCTTCAGGTCCCTGGAGCCACTGCCCCATTCCAATGTCTCCATGGACACAAACACACATTATGACCCATCCTCAGGAAAGCCTATTTCAAATCAACCCCCTCGGTTGCTCCCCCAGAGCCAGCAGATTGAACCTGCCTTGTTACTAGGAGACAATTGGAATGCGAGTTGGGCTGCCCGGGCATCCATTTTTGGAACCCTGCTCTGGAGAAGTTCCTTATGGGGCATCCTTGAACCTTTTGACAGGTCTCAACTGTCCTGCAGAAGGAATCCTTGTGGTTTGCAGCATCACACACTCGCACCATGGGAAAACATCCATGGCTTCGTGATGCCACCACCTTCATGTAGGGGACAGCATGGACAGAAACTCCAACCTGAGGCAATGCCTGATCCTTGCCATGACATCAGATGCACGACATCTTGATTCAGCTCTGCAGAGTGTGCCTACCGTGCCCTCAACCCAAAACCCAAGCCTAGCTTGTGTTCTCAAACTTCCATCCTGACATTCCTGGCCCACAAGCCCTCCAGTTTGGGAATTCTGGAAACACAATGCAGCACTCTGCCTGCCCTCAGAAGAAAAACGTTGCTGTATGGGGCTAACAAGAAACCCCAAATGAGGATCAACCTGCACGCCACTCGACTGTACCCCAATTATACAGTCTAGCCTGGGCAGTAATGCCTAGTCTGACACAGACTGAACCCTGACCTCGTGACTGACACCGAGACAGCTGGCCGCACACTGAGCACATCAGACACACTATGGACTTAGGTCATCATCTCTTCTCAACCTCGGTTTTCAGGCTTCAGAACCTAGACCTTATCTCCAATCACTGACAAGCGGTATACGTGATGCAGAAATCAGAACTCCTCCTTCCCCATGACCAGAAAATTTGTGGTTGGCATGTTGTCCAATGTTCAGTGTAGGAGAAACAAACGTGGCCCATGAGGCCCCAGCCATGCTTGATGGCCACGATGGTCACAAATACACATTAGGACCATCAGTGTGAGTCCTGTCCTCAAGTAAAGCCTCTCACGTGCTGGACCAAGAGCCCACATATGGGGCTTGCTATGCCCCTAGTTCCCCAATCTTAAACAGAGCTCGAGAAGTCTGTTCATCCCTACTCAGAGCTCTTCTCTGGAATCTCTCTTTTGTGGGACAAATGAGGTAAAAAAAAAAAAAAGTTGAGAAAGGACTCCTACTATCCAAAGAATGACCCCAAACACTTGGAATCTGGCCAAATCCACAGAGAGAAAAATTTGTCCAGGGCCGATGAGGCCAGCCCGACATTCCACAGCCACCATTGACACAAAATCCAGAGACAAAAGCCTGAAAAAGCGCCTCACACTCGCGCTTTGTTCATAGCCCGAAAAATTCTTCTCACACTATGTAGATTGGGCCTGGCATACCTATGTCCCCAAACCTAAGCCGAGTTTGTGTTTTCAGACTTCTGTCTCCATTGTCTTGGAGACCCTCAAGGATGGGGCCCCTGGAGCCACACCTCAGGACTGTGCCTATGCTCTCCAAGGGAATTCTGCTTATTACTTTCAACACATCCCTACAGATTAGGTGAAACCTCCAAAGCCCCTAGGACATCCCAATAGTGTAGGACATCCAGGACAAACAAGGACAATCTAACACAACCTGAGCCACAACCTCCACTCAGACCCATAGACAGATATGCCCAGAAAAGAAGATTGAACCTGTTAAGCACCTAGGCCCTAATTGGATCCATTGTTTTTGTTTCCAGGCATCTCTCCTCAGAGGCCTGGATTCCAATACCAGCAGATGGGGGTTTCCAGAGGTACCAATCAGAACAAATCTCGTCTTCATATGGGAATCTTGGTCTATGGAGTTGTGTCAAAAACTCCAGTTAGGAGTAAACTAACTGGACAGAAATGGACAGAAACTCCAACCTGAGCCAAAGTCTGATCCTTGCCAAGACTTCATATCCACAAGATCTCAATTCAGTCAATTCAGCTCAGCAATGTGTCCCTGCCATGACCTCTCTCCAAAACCAGGCATCTCTCCTCAGAGGCCTAGTTTCCAATACCAGCTTATGGGGTTTCCTGAGGCAACATGAGAGCAAATCTCGTCTCCACATGGGAAACTTGCTCTTTGGAGCTGTGTCAATACCACCAGTTAGAAGAATCCTTCAGGGCGCTGGCATCATTGCCCCATTCCAAGGTCTCCATGGACACAAACCCACATTACGACCGATCCCCAGGAGAGTCCATTTCAACTCAGCCCCTCGGTTGCTCCTCCAGAGCCAGCCGATCTGAACCTGTCTTGTTGCTAGGAGACAATAGGAATGCGAGATGGACTGCCCAGGCATCCATCGATAGAACCCTGCTCTTGATAAGTTCCTTATGGTACATTCTGGACCCATCCAACAGGTTTCGACTGTCGCACAGAAGGAATCCTTGCGGTTTGGAGCATCAGACAATCCCACCGTGGGAAAACATCCATTGTCTTGTGATGCTGCCCCCAATTTCATTAAGGGGCCATCATGGACAGAAACTCCAACCTGAGCCAACGTCTGATCCTGCCCTGACTTCAGATGCATGAGATGTCCATTCAGCTCTTCAGAGTGTGCCTGGTGTGCCCTCGCATCTAACCTAAGCCTAGCTTGAATTCTAAGACTTCCGTCCTCACACTTCTTGCCCACAGGCCCTCCAGTTTGGCATTCCAGAGCCAAAATGCAGCACTCTGCCTGCCCTCCAGAAGAAAAACGTTGTCCTGTGGGGCTACCCAGAAACCCCAAATGAGTATCAACCTGTACGCCACATGACTATACCCCAATTATACAGTCTAGTCTGGGTACTAATGCCGTGCTGACACAGCCTAAGCCTGGAATTCGCGACCAACACCCAGATAGCTGGCCACACACTGAAGTTGTCATCTGTTCCCAAACTCGGTTCCCAGGCATCAGAACCTAGACCTTATATCCTATCACTGTCCAGCATTGAACGCAATGCAGAAATCAAAACTGCTCATTCCCCATGGCCATAAACCTTGTGGTTGGCATGTTGTCCAACGTTCAGTGTAGGAGAAAAGTGCATAGCCCATGAGCACCCGGACTTGCATGAGGGGCACAAACACTCATTTTGACGCTCAGCATCAGCCCCAAACTCAAGAAAAGCCTCTCAGTTACTGGACCAACAGCTTGGACATGGGGCTTGCCATGCCCATAGTCCCCCCATCTTAACCAGAGCTCGAAATGTCTAGTCACCCCTACTCAGGGCTCTGCTCTGGAATCCCTCTTTGGTGGGACACCTGAGGTAAAAAAAAAAAAAAATACAGAAAGGAATCCTCTCATCCACAGACTGACCCCAAACACTTGGGATCTGGCCAAATCACCAAAGAGAAAGACTCTTCAATGGCCCATGAGGCCAGTCCGACATTCCACAGCCACCGTTGACAGAAAATCCAGAGACAAAAGCCTGATCAAGCGCCTCACACTCGCCCTTTGTTCATAGCCTGAAAAATTCTCCTCTCGGGCTGTAGATCAGGCCTGTCATACATACTCCCCAATCCTAAGCTGAGGTTGTGTTTTCAAACTTCTTTCCCCACCATCTTGGCCCACACAACCTCCAGGCTGGCACCCCTGGAGCCACACCTAAGGACTGTGCCTGCCTCTCCAGGACAATTCTGCCCATTCCATTAGCCACAACCCTACAGATTAGGAGAAACATAAAATACTCCCATAGCCATCCCAATACTGTAGGCTGCCCACAACAAACAGGGACGATCTATCAGAAGTTGAGCAACTAGATCTATTCAGACCTGTAGACAGATATCCCCAGAGAAGAATATTGAACCGGACAGCCACCTAGGCCCAAATCAGATCCATTGTTTTGGTTCCGGGCATCTCTCCTCAGAGTCCTTGTTTCCAATACCAGCATATAGGTTCTTCCAGAGGTACCATACAGAACAAATCTCGTCTCTACATGGGAAACTTGCACTTTGGAACTGTGTCAAAACCTCCAGTTAAGAGAAACCTTCAGGTCCCTGGTGCCACCGCCCCATTCCAAGTTCTCCATGGACACAAACCCACATTATGACCCATCCTCAGAAGAGTTCATTTCAACACAGACTCCTTGGATGCTTCCCCAGAGCCAGAAGATCGAACCTATCTTGTAGCAGGGAGACAATAGGAACGTGAGGCAGGATCCCCAAGCATCCATCCTTAAAACCCTGGTCTGGCAACGTTCCATATGGGACGTCCTGGACCCATCTGTCAGGTCTCAACTGTCCCACAGAAGGAATACTTGCTGATTGGAGCATCTCACAACTCCCATCATGGGAAAACCTCCATGGCCCCATGATGTCCACACTATCATGAAGGGGCCATCCTGTACAGAAACTTTACCCTGAGCCAAAGCCTGATCCTCGCCCTGACTTGGGATGTAGGAGATCTCTATTTAGCTCTGCGGAGTGTGACTGTCATGCCCTCGCCCCGAAACCTAAGCCTAGCTTGTGTTCTCAGACTTCCTTCCTCACACTTCTGGCCCACAAGCCCTCCAGTTTGAGAATTCCGGAGCCACAATGCAGCACTATGTCTGCCCTCCAGAAGAGAAACGTTGCCCTATGGGGATACCCAGAAATGCCAAATGAGGATCAACCTGCATGCCACTCAACTGTACTCCGATTATACAGTCTACCCTGGGCACTAATGCCCTGTCTGACACAGCCTGAGCCCGGACCTCCCAACCGACAGCCAGACAGCTGGGGCCACACCTCAGAACTGTGCCTGGCCTCTCCAAGGGAATTCTTCCCATTTCATTTGCCACAACCTACAGATTAGGAGAAAACTCCAAAATCTCTACGAACACCCAAATAGTGTTGACCTCCTGGGACAAACAGGGACAATCTGACACAAGCTGAGCAATGACCTCCACTCTGAACAGAAGACAGATATTGTCAGATGAGAATTTGGAAGCAGACAGGCACCTAGGCCCTAATTGGATCCATTGGTTTGGATTCCACGAATCTCTCCTCAGATGCCTGGTTTCCAATACCAGTTTATGGGGGTTCCTGCAGCACCAATTAGAACAAATCTCTTCTCCACATGGGAATCTTGCTCTTTGGAGCTGTCTCAAAACCTCATGTTAGGCGACTCCTTCAGGTCACCGGAGCCATTGCCCCATTCCAAGTTCTCAATGGACACAAACCCACATTATGACCGATCCTCGGGAGAGTCCATTTCAATTCAGCCCCTTCAATTGTTACCCCAGTGCCAGCAGATCCAACCTGCCTTGTCGCTCGGGGACAACTGGAATGCGAGTTGGGCTGTGCAGGCATCCATCCTTAGAACCTGCTCTTGAGAAGTTCTTTATGGGACGTCCTGGATCCATCCAACAGGTCTTGACTGTCCCAAGAAGGAAACCTTGTGGTTTGGAGCATCAGACAATCCCACCGTGGGAAAACCTGCATAGGCTTGTGATGCCCCTCCACCTTCATGTAGGAGACATCATGGACAGAAACTCCAACCTAAGCCAATGTCTGATCCTCACACACGTCAGATAGATGAGATCTCGATTCAGCTCTTCAGAGTGAGCCTGCCGTGCCCTCGCTCCTAAACCTAACCCTAACTTGTGTTCTCAGAATTCTGTCCTCAAACTCCTGCCCACAAGCCCTCAAGTTGGGAATTCTGGAGCCACAATGCAGGACTCTGCCTGCCCTCCAGAAGAAAAACATTGCCCTATGGGGCTATGCAGAAATGCCTAATGAGGATCAACCTGCATGCCACTCGACTGTACCCCAATTATATAGTCTGATACAGCCTGAGCCTGGACCTCCTGACCAACACCCAGACAGCTGGCCGCACACTAAGTACATCAGACACGCCATGGCCTTAGGTCGTCATCTCTTCCCAACCTCGGTTTTCAGGCTTCTGACCCTAGACCTTATCTCCACTGACTGCCCAGGGTAGAACGTGTTGCAGAAATCAGAACTTTTCCTTCCCCATGGCCAGAAATTTTGCAGTTGGCATGTTGTCCAACGTTCAGTGTAGGAGAAACCAATGTGGCCAATGAGGCCCCAGTCATGCTTGATGATTGCGATGGGCTTAAGCACACATTGTGACTCTCAGTGTGAGCCCTATCCTCAAGTAAAATCTCTCAGTGACTGGACCAAGAGCTCACAAATGGGACTTGCCAAGCCTCTAGACCCCCAATCTTAACCAGAGATTGAGATGTCTAGTCATTCCTATTCAGGGATTGCTCTGGAATCCCTCTTTGGTGGGACACTGAGGTAAAAAGATAGATAAAGAAGCCTCCCATACACAGAATGTTCCAAACACTTGGGATAGGGCAAAATCTATCTACAGACAGAAATCCAAATATACAGACAGAAAGAATTGTACATGGCCCATGAGGCCGCCTCAACTTTCCACAGCCACTGTTGACACAAAATCCAGAGACAAAAGCCTAAGCAAGTGCCTCACACTCGCCATTTGTTCATAGCCCCAAAAATTCTCATTGTCTGCAGATGGGGTCAGTCATACATACGTCTTCACCTAATCCGAGTTTGTCTTTTCAGAATTCTGTCCCCACAGTCCTGACCCACACACCCTCCAGGTTGGGGCCCCTGGAGATACACCTCATAACTGTGCCTCCCCTCTCCAGGGGAATTCTGCCCATTCTATTGGCCACAACCCTACAGATTAGGAGAAACCTAAAAAGTCCCCAAGGCCATCCCAATAGTGTAGGCCGCCCAGGACAAATAGGAGAGATCTGTCAGAAGCTGAGCAAGGACCTCCACTCAGACCCGAAGACAGATATCCCCAGAGAAAAAGATTGAACCGGACAGGCACCTAGGCCCTAATCGGATCCATTGCTTTTGTTTCTAGGCATCTCTCCTCAGAGGTCTGGTTTACAATAGCAGCATATGGGGGTTTCCGGAGGTACCAATCAGAACAAATCTCGTCTCCACATGGGAAACTTGCTGTTTTGAGCTCTCTCAAAACCTCTAGTTAGGAGAAAACTTAAAGTCTTTGGAGCCCCCGGCCCATTCCAAGTTCTCCATGGACACAAACCACATTATGATCACTTCTCAGGAGAGTTCATTTCAACTCAGCCCCCTTGGTTGCTCACCAGAGCCATCAGATCGAACCTGCCTTGTCGCTAGGAGACAATTGGAATGCGAGTTGGGCTGCCAGGCATCCATCTTTAGAACCCCGCTCTGGAGAATTTCCTTATGAGGTGTCCTTGATCCATCTGACAGGTTTCGAAGGTCCCACAGAAGGAATCATTGTGGTTTGCAGCATCACACACTCGCACAGTGGGCAAACCTCCATGGCTTCGTGATGCCCTCACCTTAATGTAAGGGTACATCATGAACAGAAACTACAACCTGAGGCAATGTCTGATCTTCGCCCTGACTTCAGATGTGTGAGATCTCAATTGAGCTCTGCGGAGTGTGCCTGTCGTGCCCTCGCCCCAAAACCTAAGCCTAGCTTGTCTTTTCCAACTTCCGTCCTCACTCTCCAGCTCACAATCCCTACAGTTTGGGAATTCTGGAGACACAATGGAGCACTCTGCCTTCCCTCCAGAAGAAAAACGTTGTCCTATGGGGCTAACCAGAATCCCCAAAAGAGGGTCAACCTACATGCCACTCGATTGTACCCCAATTATACAGTCTAGTCGGGGCAGTAATGTCCAGTCTGACACAGATTGAGCCCGGACCTCGTGACCGACACCCTCACAGCTGGCCTCACACTGAGCACATCAGACACGCCATGGCCTTAGGTCGTCATCTCTTCCCAACCTCAGTTTTCAGGCTTCAGAACCTAGATCTTATCTCCACCCACTGCCAAACGGTATACGTGATGCAGAAATCAGAACGTCTCCGTCCCCATGACCAGAAACCTTGTGGTTGGCATTTTGTCCAACGTTCAGTGCAGGAGAAACCAGCGTGGCCTATGAGGCCCGGCCATGCATGAGGGCCGCGATGGGCACAAACACACATTGGAACCCTCAGTGTGAACCTGTCCTCAATATAGCCTCTCACGGGCTGGACCAAGAGCCCGCATATGGGGCTTGCATGCCCCTAGTCCCACAATCTTAACCAGAGCTCGAGAAGTCTGGTCATCCTTTCTCAGAGCTCTTCTCTGCAATCCTTCTTTGGTGGGAAACATGAGGTTAAATATATATATATATATATATATATATATATATATATATATATACACACACACACAGAGAGAGAGAGAGAGAGAGAGAGAGAGAGAAAGAGAAAGGACTCCTACCATCCAAACAATGACCCTAAACACTTGGAATTGGGCCAAATCTCCTGAAAGAAAAACTTGTCCATGGCCGATGAGGCCAGCCCGACATTCCATGGCCACCATTGACACAAAATCTTGAGAAAAATACCTGATAAAACGCCTTACACTCGCTCGTTGATCAGAGCCCAATAAATTCTCCTCAGTCTGTAGATCAAGCCTGCAATACCTATGTCCTCAAACCTAAGCCGAGTTTGTTTCCAGACTTCTGTTCCCACAGTCCTGGCCCACACATCCTTTAGAGTGGGTCCCCTGGAGCCACACCTCAGGACTGTGCCTGCCCTCTCCAAGGAAATTCTGCTCATTCCTTTGGACACAACATGACAGATTAGGAGAAACCTCCAAAGTCCCCGAGGCCATCCCAATATTGTCAGCCACCCAGGAAAAACAGGGGTAATCTGTCACAAGCTGCACAACTACCTCCACTCAGACCCGTAGACAGATATCCCCAGAGAAGAAGATTGAACCAGACCGGCACCTAGGCCCTAAAGGCATCCATTGCTTTTGATTCCAGGCATCTCTTCTCAGAGGCTTGGTTTCCAATACCAGCATACGTGGGTTCCCAGAGGTTTCAATCAGAACAAATCTTGTCTCCACATGGGAAACTTGCTTTTTGGAGCTGTGTCAAAACCTCCCGTTAGGAGAAAACTTCAGGTACTCGGAGCCACTGCCCCCTTCCAAGGTCTCCATGGACACAAACCCACATTATGAACCCTCCTCAGGAGAGTACATTTCAATTCAGCCCCTCAGTTGCTCCCCCCGAGCTAGCGATCGAACCTGCTTTATTGCAAGTAGATAATTGGAATGCAAGGCGAGCTGCACAGGATTCCATCCTTAGAACCCTGCTCTGGCATCGTTTCGTAATGGACGTCCTGGAGCTATCTGACAAATCTCAACTGTCCCCCAGAAGGAACTTTTGGGGATTGGAGCATCTCACTACTCCCATCTTGGGAAAACCACCATGGCCTCATGAGGCGCCCCCCCCTTTGTGAAGGGGGGAAATGGACAGAAACTCCAACCTGAGACAAAATCTGATCCTCGCCATGACATCATATCCACGAAATCTCGATTAAGCTCAGCAGAGTGTGCCTGATGTGCCCTCGCTCAGAAACCTACACCTAGCTTGTGTTCTCAGACTTCCTTCCCCACACTCCTGGGCCACAAGCCCTCCAGTTTGGGAATTCTGGAGCAACAATGCAGCAATTTGCCTGACCTACAGAAGAAAAACTTTGCCCTATGGGACTACCTAGAAACCCCAAATGAGTATCAACCTGTACCCAACTCGACTGTACCACAATTGTACAGTGTACCCTATACACTCATGTGCTGTCTGACACAGCCTGAGCCCAGACCTCCCAACAGATACCTGGACAGCTGGGGCCACACCTCAGGACTGTGCCTGCCTCTCCAAGGGAATTCTGCCCATTCCATTGTCCACAACCCTACAGATTATGAGAAACCTCCAAAGACCCCGAGACCATCCCAATAGTGTAGGCCTCCCGGGAGAAACAGTGGCGATTAGATGCAAACTGAGCAACAACCTCCACTCAGTACCCTAGACAGACGTTCCCAGAGAAGAAGATTGAAGCAGACAGGCCCTAATTGGATCGATTGCTTTGGTGTCCAGGCATCTCTCCTCAGAGGCCTGGTTTCCAGCTTATGGGGTATCCTGAGGCAACAATCAGAACAAATTGCGTCTCCACATGGAAAACTTGCTCTTTGGATCTGTGTCAATACCTCCGGTTAGGTGAATCCTTCAGGGCGCCAGCACCACTGCTCCATTCCAAGGTCTCCATGGACACAAACCCACATTATGACCCTTCTTCAGGAGACTCCATTTCAACTCACCCCCTACGTTGCTCTCCCAGAGCCAGCAGAGCGAACCTGAGTTGTCACTAAGAGAAGATTAGATTACAAGTTGGGCTGCCCAGTCATCCATCGTTAGATCCCTGCTCTGGAGAAATGTTTTTATAAGAAGTCCTTTATCCATCTGACAGGTCTCGAGGGTCCTGCAGAAGGAATCCTTGTGGTTTGCAGCATCACACACTTGCACCGTGGGAAAACATCCATGGCCTCGTGATGCCCCCACATTCATATAGGGGACAACATGGACAGAAACTCCAACCTGAAGCAATATATGATCCTCGCCCTGACTTCAGATGCACGAGATCTCGATTCAGCTCTGCAGAGGGTGCCTGCCATGCCCTCGCCCCGAAACCTAAGCCTAGCTTGTGTTTTCAGACTTCTGTCCTCACACTTGTCTCTCACAAGCCCCCCAGTTTGGGAATTCTGGAGACACAATGCAGCAATCTGCCTGCCCTCTGGAAGAAAAATGTAGCCCTATGGGGCTACCCAGAAACCCCAAATGAGGATCAAACTGTACGCCACTCAACTGTACCCCAATTATACAGTCCAGCCATGGCAGTAATGCACTGTCTGACACAGCCTGAACCCGGACCTCATGACCAACACCCAGACAGCTGGCCACACATGGAGCACATCGGACACACTATGGCCTTAGGTTTCCTCTCTTCCCAACCTTGGTCGTCAGGCTTCAGAACCTAGACCTTATCTCCACTCACTGCCAAGCGGTGTACGTGATACAGAAGTCAGAACTTCTCCTTCCCCATGGCAAGAAACCCTGTGGTTGGCATGTTGTCCAACGTTCAGTGTAGGAGAAACCAGCGTGGCCCATGAGGCTCTGGTGATGCTTGAAGGCCGCAATGGATACAAACATATATTGGGACTCTCAGCGTGAGCTCTGTCCTCAAGTAAAGCCTCTTAGAAGCTAGACCAAAAGCCCTCATATGGGGCTTGCCATGCCCCTAGTCCCCCAATCTTAACCAGATCTCGAGAAGTCTAGTCACCCCGTTTCAGAACTCTTTTCTGGAATGCCTCTTTGGTATGAAACATGAGGCAAAAAAAAAAAAAAAAGAGAGAGAGAGAGAGAGAAAGGACTCCTACCATCCAAAAAATGACCCCAAACACTTAGAATCGGGTCAAATCCCCAGAGAGTAATACTCGTCCATGGCCGATGAGGCCAGCCCGACATTCCACGGCCACCGTTGGCACAAAATCTGGAGACAAAAGCCTGAGCAAGCGCCTCTCACTCGCCCTTTGTTCATAGCCCAAAAAATTCTCCTCACAGTCTGTAGATTTGGTCTGTCATACATAAATCCCCAAACCTAGGCCGAGTTTGACTTTCAGGCTTTGGTCCTGAAAATTCTCCTCAGTCTGTAGATCTCCTCAGTCCTGGCCCACACAGCCTCCACGCTGAGGCACCTGGAGCCAAACCTCAGGACTGTGCCTGCCCTCTCCAAGGGAATTATGCCCATTTCATTGGCTACAACTCTACAAATGGAGAAACCTCCAAAGTCCCTGCGGCCTTCCCAGTAGTGTAGTCCTCCCAGAACATACAGGCGTGACCTGTCACAAGCTGAGCAATGACCTCCACTCAGAACCGTAGACAGATGTTTCCAGAGAAGAAAATTGACCTGGACAGGCACCTAGGCCCTAATCGGATCCATTGCTTTTGTTTCCAGATATTTCTCCTCAGAGGCCTGGTTTCCAATACCAGCATATGGGTTTTTCCAGAGGTACCAATCAGAACAAATCTTGTCTCCACATGGGAAACTTGCTCTTTGGAGTTGTGTAAAAACTTCCAGTTAGGAGAAACCTTGAGTTCCCCAGAGCCACCGACACCTTCCAAGGTATCCATGGACACAAAACCACATTATGACCCATCCACAGGAAAGTCCATTTCAACTCACCCCCTCCGTTGCTAACCCAGGGCCAGCAGATCAAACTTGGCTTGTTGCAGGGAGAAAATTGGAATACGAGTTGGGCTGACTGAGCATCCATCGTTAGAACCCTGTTTTGGAGAAATTTTTCATGAGATGTCCTGGATCCATCCAACAGGTCTGGACTGTCCCGCAGAAGGAATCTTTGTGGTTTACCTCATCACAGACTTGCACCTTGGGAAAACCTCCATGGCCTTGTGATGCCCCAACCTTCATGTAGGGGACATCGTAGACAGAAACTACAACCTGAGGCAACGTCTGATCCTCTCCCTGACTTCAGATACACGAGATCTCCATTTCACTCTGCTGTGCCCTCACCCCAAAACTTACGCCTAGCTTGTGTTCTCAGACTTCCGTCCTCACACTCCTGGCTCACTAGTCCTCCAGTTTGGGAATTCTGGAGACACAATGCAGCACTCTGCCTGCCCTCCAGAAGAAAAATGTTGCCTTATGGGGCTACCCAGAAACCCCAAATGAGGATCAACTTGCACGCCTCTAGACTGTACCCCAATTAAACAGTCCAGCCTGGGCAGTAATGCCCTGTCTGACACAGCCTGAGCCCAGACCTCGTGACTGACAACCAGACAGCTGGCCGCACACTGAGCAATGGATACAAACACACATTGGGACCCTCAGCGTGAGCCATGTCCTCATGTAAAGACTCTCAGGGGCTGGACCAAAAGCCTGCATATGGGGCTTGCCATATCCCTAGTCCCCCAATATTAGCCAGAGCTCTAGAAGTCTAGTCAACCCTATTCAGAGCTCTTTTCTGGAATCCCACTTTGGTGGGACACATGAGGTAAAAAAAAAAAAAAAAAAAAAAAAAAGAGAGAAAAGACTCCTACCATCCAGAGTGACACCAAACACTTGGAATCAGGCCAAACCCACAGAGAGAAAAACTCGTCCATGGCCGATGAGGCCAGCCCGACATTACATGTCCACCATTGACACAAATCTGGAGATAAAAGCCTGAAAAAGCACCTCACACTCGCCCTTTGTTTATAGCCCAAAAAATTCTCCTCACAGTCTGTAGATCCGGGCTGTCATACCTATGTACCCAAACCTAAGCCGAGTTTGTGTTTTCAGACTTCTGTATCCATTGTCCTGGCCCACACACCCTCAAGGGCCCCTGGAGCCACAACTCAGGACTGTGCCTGCCCTCTCCAAGGGATTTCTGCTCATTCCTTTGGACAAAACCCTACAGATTAAGAGAAACCTCCAATGTTCCCAGACATCCCAATAGTGTAGGACATCCAGGAAAAACAAGGGTGATCTGACACAAGTTGAGCCAACCTCCACTCAGACCTATAGACAGTTATGCCCAGAGAAGAAGATTGAACCGGACAACCACCTAGGCCTCCATAGGATCCATTGCTTTTGTTTCCAGGCATCTCTCCTGAGAGGCCTGGATTTTAATACCAGCATATGGGGGTTTCTGGAGGTACCAGTCAGAACAAACCTCGTCTCCACATGGGAATCTTGCTCTATGGAGCTGTGTCAAAACCTCCAGTTGGTTTTGGTCACCGGAGGTGACTTCAGGTCACCGGAGCCACCACCCCATTCCAATGTCTCCATGGACACAATCCCACATTATGACCCATCCTTAAGAGAGGCCATTTCAACTAAACCCCCTCGGTTGCTCTCCCAGAGCCTGCAGATCAAACCGGACTTGTTGCTAGGAGACAGTTGAAATGCTAGACAGGCTCTTCAGGCATCCATCCTTAGAACCCTGCTCTTGCGTCATTCCTTATGGGACATCCAGGAGCCATCTAACAGGTCTTGACTATCCCGCAGAAGGAGTCCTTGGTATGGACCATCTCACAACTCCCATCATGAGAAAACTTCCAAGGCCACATGATGCCCCCAATCTTCTTGAAGGTGGATCATGGACAGAAACTCCAACCTGAGCTAAAGGCTGATCCTTGCATTGACTTCAGATGCACGAGATATTGATTCAGCTCTTCAGAGTGTACCTGCCGTGCCCTCGACCCGAAAACTAAGCATTGCTTGTGTTCTCAGAATTCCATCCTCACACTCCTGGAACACACACCCTCCAGTTTGGGAATTCCGGAGCCAAAATGCAGCACTTTGCCTGCCTTCCAGAAGAAAAACGTTGCCCTGATGGGGCTACCCAGAAATGCCAAATGAGGATCAACCTGCATGCCACTCGACTGTACCCCAATTATACAGCCTACCCTGGGCACTAATGCCCTGTCTGACACAGCCTGAGTCCGGACCTCCCAACCGTCTCCCGGACAGCTGGGGCCACATGCCAGGACTGTGCCTGTGCTCTCTATGGGAATTCTGCCTATTCCATTGGCCACAACCCAACAGATTAGAAAAAACCTCCAACGTCCGCAAGACCATCCCAGTAGTGTAGGCCGCCAGGAACAAACAGCGTCAGTGTGTCACAAGCTGAGCAACGACCTCCAGTCAAAACCATAGACAGATGTGCCCAGAGTAGATTGAAGCAAACAGGCCCCTAGGCACGAATCAGATCAATACTTTGATTTCCAGGCATCTCTCCTCAGATGCCTTGTTGCTAATACCAGTGTATGGGGGTTGCTGAGGCACCAATCAGAACAAGTCTCATCTCAACATGGGAATCTAGCACTTTTGAGCTGTGCCAAAACCTCTGGTTATGAGAATACTTCAGGACCCTGGAGCCACCGCCCCATTCCAAGGTCTCCATGGACACAAACGCAATTATGACCCACCCTCACGAGAGTCCATTTCAACTCAGGCCCCTCATTTGCTCACCCAGTGCCAGCAGACCAAAACTGTCTTGTCACTAAAAGACAATTAGAATGCGAGTTCGCTGCCCAGGCATCCATCGTTAGAACACTGCTCTGGAAAAGTTCCTTATGGAGCGTCCTTGATCCATCCAAGAGGTCTCGACTCTCCTGCAAAAGGAATCCTTGTGGTTTGCAGCATCACACATTCGCACCGTGAGCAAACCTCCATGGCTTAGTGAGCCCCCACCTTCATGTAGGATACATCGTGGACAGAAACTCCAACCCGAGGGGCGCCTGGGTGGCTCAGTGGGTTAAGCCGCTGCCTTCGGCTCAGGTCATGATCTCAGAGTCCTGGGATCGAGTCCCGCATCAGGCTCTCTGCTCAGCAGGGAGCCTGCTTCCCTCTCTCTCTCTCTCTGCCTGCCTCTCTGTCTACTTGTGATTTCTCTCTGTCAAATAAATAAATAAAATCTTAAAAAAAAAAAAAAGAAACTCCAACCTGAGCCAACATCTGATCCTCCCCCTAACTTCAGATGCACGAGATCTCGATTCAGCTCTGCAGAGTGTGCTTTCCGTGCCCTCGCCCCAAAACCTAAGGTTAGTTTGTGTTCTCAGACTTCCGTTATCACACCCTTGGGCCACAAGCCCTCCATTTTGGGAATTCTGGAGACAATGCAGCAATCTGTCTTCTCTTCAGAAGAGAAACGTTGCTATATGGGGCTACCTAGAAACCCCAAAAGAGAATCAACCTGCATGCCACTCGACTGTGCCCCAATTATACAATCTAGCCTGGGCACGAATGCCCTATCTGACACAGCCTGAGGCCTGACTTCCCGACCGACACCCAGACAGTTGACCGTACACTGAGAACATCTGAAGTGCAATGGCCTTTGCTCGTCATCTCTTCATAACCTCGGTGTTCAGGCTTCAGAAACTTATACCTTATATCCAGTCACTTTCAAACGGGTGAACATGATGAAAATATCAGAACTCCTCCTTCCCCCTTAGCCAGAACCCTGTGGTTGGAATGTTGTCCAAAGTTCAGTGTAGGAGAAAACACCTGGCCTATGAGGCCCCGCCCATGCTTGAGGGCCGCGATGGGCACAAACACACATTGGGACCCTCTGCGTGAGCCCTGTCCTCAAGTAAAGCCTCTCAGGGGCTGGTACAGGAACACGCATATGGGGCTTGCCATGCCCCAAGTCTTCCAATCTTAACCAGAGGTCGAGATATCTAGTCACCCCTACTCATGGCTCTGCTCTGGAATCCCTCTTTGGTGGAACATATGAGGTAAATAAATCCAGAAAGAATTCCTCCCATCCACAGAATGACCAAAACCACTTTAGATACGGCCAAATCCCCAGAGAAAAAGACTCTTCCATGGCCCATGAGGCCACCTCGACATTCCATGGCCACTGTTGACACAAAATCCAGAGACATAAGCCTGAGCAAGCGCCTAACACTCGCCCTTTGTTCATAGCCTGAATAATTCTCTGCATAGTCTGTAGATCAGGACTGCCATACCTACATCCACAAGCATAAGGCGAGTTTGTATTTCAGACTTCTGTACGACAGTCTTGGCCCACACACCCTCCAGGCTGGGGTCCCTGGAGCCACATCTCAAGACTGTGCCTGCTTCTCAAAGGAAATCCTGCCCATTCCATTGGAGACAACCCTAGATATTATGAGAAAATTCCAAAGGACCCGACGCCGTCCCAATAGTGTAGGCCTCCCAGGACAAACAGGGGTGATCTATCAGAAACTGAGAATCTACCTCCATTCAGACCCGTAGACAGATATACCCAGATAAGAAAATTGAACCAGACAGGCACCTAGGCCCTAATCGGATCCATTGCTTCGGTTTCCAGGAATCTCTCTTCAGAGGCCTGGTTTCCGATACCAGCGTAGGGTGATTTGCTGAGGCACAAATAAGAACAAAAAACTCGTCTCCCAATGGAAAACTTGCTTGTTGGAGCTGTGTCAAAACCTCTGGATAGGAGAAACCTTCAGGACCCTGGTGCCACTGCCCCATTCCAAGGTCTGATGGATTCAATCCCACATTATGACCCATCCTCAGGCAAGTCCATTTCAACTCAACCCCCTCATTTGCTACCCCAGAGCCAGCAGATCAAACATGTCTTGTCGAGAGGAGACAATTGGAATGTGAGTCCGGCTGCCCAGGCATCCATCCTTAGAACCCTGCTCTGGAGAACTTCCTTATGGGACGACCTTGAGCCATCCAATAGGTCTTCATTGTCCCGCAGAAGGAATCCTTGTGGTTTAGAGCATCTCCCATCTCCCATCTTGGGAAAACCTCCATGGCCTCGTAATGCACCCCCCCCTTCATGACGGGGCCAACATGGACAGAAACTCTAACCTGAGCCAACCTCTGATCCTCGCCCTGACTTCAGATGCATGAGATCTCGATTCAGCTCTGCAGAGTGTGCCTGCCGTGCCCTCGCCCCGAAACCAAAGCCTAGCTTGTGTTCTCAGACTTCCTTCCTCACCCTTCTGGCCCTCAAGCCCTCCAGTTTGGGAATAACAGAGCCACAGTGAAGCACTCTTCCAGCCCTCCAGAAGAAAAACGTTACTCCTGGGGCTACCCAGAAACGCCAAATGATGATTAATCTGCACGCCACTCAACTGTCCTCCAATTATACAGTCTACCATGGGCACTAATGCCCTTTCTGACACAGCCTGAGACCGGACCTCCCAACTGACACCCAGACAGCTGGAGTCCAGCTGTGCCAGCCCTCTCCGAGGGAATTCTGCCCATTTAATTAGCCACAACCCTACAGCTTAAGAAGAAACTCCAAAGTCCCCCAGACCAGCCCCATAGTGTTGGCCTCCCGGGAAAAACAGGTGCAATCTGACACAAGCTGGGCGATGACCTCCATTCTGAATTGTAGACAGAGGCTCTCAGAGGAGAGTATTGAAGCAGAAAGACCCCTAGGCCCTAAACGGATCCATTGCTTTGGATTCCAGGCATCTCTCCTCAGATGCTTTGTTTCCAATACCAGCTCATGGGGGTTCCTGAGGCACCGATCAGAACAAATCTCTTCTCCACGTGGGAAACCTGCTCTTTGGAGCTGTCTCAAAACCTCAGGTTAGGAGAATTCTTCAGGGCAACAGAGCCACTGCTCCACTCGAAGGTCTCAATGGACACAAACCCACATTATGACCGATCTTCAGGAGAGTCCATTTCAATTCAGCCCCTAGGTTGTTCCCCCAGCGCCAGCAGATGGAACCTGCCTTGTCACTAGGAGACAACTGGAATGCGAATTGGGCTGCCCAGGCATCCATCGTTAGAACCCTGCTCTGGAGAAGTTCGTTATTTGACATCCTTGATCCATCCAACAGGTCTCGACTGTCCCGCAGAAGGAATCCTTGTGGTTTGGAGCATCAAGCACTCGCACAGTGGGAAAACATCCAAGGCTTCCTGATGCCCCCCCCACCTTCATGTCGGGGAAATCATGGACTGAAACTCCAATTTAAGACAAAGTCTTATCCTCGGCCTGACTTGAGATGCACGAGATCTTGATTCATCTTTGCAGAGTGTGCCTGCTGTGCCACCACTGGGAAACCTAAGCCTAACTTGTGTTCTCAGACTTCCGTCCTGAAACTCCTGGACCACAAGCCCTCAAGTTGGGAATCCTGAAGCCACAATGCAGGACTCTGCCTGGCCTCTAGAAGAGAAATATTGCCGTATGTGGCTACCTAGAAACCCCAAATGAGGATCAACCTGCATGCCACTTGACTGTACCCCAATTATACAGTCTAGTCTGGGCACTAATGCCCTGTCTGAAACAGACTGAGCCCGGACCTTCTGACCGACACCCAGACAGCTGACCGCACACTGAGCACATTGGACCCGCCAGGGCCTTAGGTCATCATCTCTTCCCAACCTCAGTTTTCAGGCTTCAGAACCTAGCCCTTAACTCTACTCACTGCCAAGCAGTGTACGTGATGCAGAAATCAGAACTTTCCCTTACCCATGGCCAGAAACGTTGTGGTTGGCATGTTGCCCAACGTTCAGTATAGGAGAAACCAGCGAGGGCCATGAGGCCCCGCCCATGCTTGAGGCCGCATTGGGCAAAAACACACATTGGGACCCTCAGCATGAGCCCTGTCCTCAAGTAAATCCTCTCAGGGGCTGGACCAAAAGCCCACATATGGGCTTGCCATGCCCCTAATCCCCCAATCTTAACCAGAGCTCATGAAGGCTAGTCACCCCTATTCAGTGCTTTTCTCTGGAATCCCTCTTTTGTGCGATACATGAGGTAAAAAAAAATACAATAGAAAAAGGACTCCTACCATCCAATGAATGATCCCAAACACTTGGAATCAGGCCAAATCACCTGATAGAAAAACTCGCCTATGGCCGATAATGCCAGCCCGACATTCCCCAGCTACTGTTGATGCAAAATCCGGAGACAAAAGCCTGAAAAAGCTCCTCACACTCTCCCCTTGATCATAGCCTGAAAAATCCTCATCGAGGTCTGTAGATAAGTCCTGCCATGGCAGAACGAAACTGCCTTGTCACTCGGATACAATTGGAATGCGAGTTGGGCTGCCCACATTCATGGTTAGAACCCTGCTCATGAGAAGTTCCTTATGGGATGTCCTGGATCCATCCAACATGTCTCGACTGTCCCACAGAAGGAATCCTTGCAGTTTGCAGCATCAGGCAATCCCATCGTGGGAAAACCTCCATTGCCTCGTGATGCCCCCCCCCACTTTCATTGATGGGCCATCATGGACAGAAACTCCAACCTGAGCCAACGTCTGATCCTGCCCTGACTTCAGATGCACATGATCTCGATTCAGTTCTTCCGAGTGTACCTGCCGTGCCCACGCCTCAAAACCTAAGCCTAGCTTGTGTTCTCAGACTTCTGTCCTCATAGTCCCTTTCCCCAAGCCCTCCAGTTTGGCATTCAAGAGACACAATGCAGCACTCTGCCTGCTCTCCGGACGAAAAATTTTGCCCTATATGGCTACTCAGAAATGCCAAATGAAGATCAACCTGCATGCCACTTGACTGTACTCCAATTGTAAAATCTAACCTGGGCACTCATGCGCTGTCTGACACAGACTGCAGCCAGACTTCTCGACTGACACCCAGACACCTGGCTGCACACTCAGCACATCGATCACGCCATGGCCTTATGTTGTCATCTCTTCCCAACCTGTTTTCAGGATTCAGAACTTAGACGTTATCTCCACCCACTGCCAAGCAGTGTATGTGATGCAGAAATCAGAACTCCTCCTTCCCCATGACCAGAAACCTTGTGGTTGGCATGTTGTCCAATGATCAGTGTAGGAGAAACAAACGTGGCCCATGAGGCCCAGCTATGTTTGAGGGCCCCGATAGGCACAAACACACCTTAGGACCCTCAGCGTGAGCCCTGTCCTCAAGTAAAGCCTCCCCCAGGCTGGACCAAGAGCCCGCATATGGGGCTTGCCATGCCCCTTGTCCCGCAATCTTTTTTTTTTTTTCCAATTTATTTATTTTCAGAAAAACAGTATTCATTATTTTTTCACCACACCCAGTGCTCCATGCAAGCCATGCCCTCTATAATACCCACCACCTGGTACCCCAACCCCCCACCCCCCGCCACTTCAAACCCCTCAGATTGTTTTTCAGAGTCCATAGTCTCTCATGGTTCACCTCCCCTTCCAATTTACCCAAATCTTAAGCAGATCTTGAGAAGTCTACTCACCCATATACCGATCCCTTCTCTGGTATACCTCTTTGGTGAAACACATGAGGTAAAAAAAAAAAAAAAATGGAGAAAGTACTCCTACCACCCAAAGAATGACTCAAACACTTGGAATTGGGCCAAATCCCCAGAGAGAAAAATTTGTCCATGGCCGATGAGGCCAGCTCAACATTCCATGGCCATGGTTGTCACAAAATCCGGAGACCAAAGCCTGAAAAATCGTCTCACACTCGCCCATTGATCATAGCCCAAAAAATTCTCCTCAAGGTCTGTATCGGGCCTGCTGTACCTATGTCCCCAAACCTAAGCCGAGTTTTTGTTTTTAGACTTCTGTCCCCACAGTCCTGGCCCACACACCCTCCAGGCTGGGCCCCCTGGAGCCACACCTCAAGACTGTGCCTGCCCTTTCCAAGGGAATTCTGCTCATTTTTTGGACACAACACGACAGATTAGGAGAAACCTCCAATGATCCCTAGGCCATCCCAATAGTATCAGCCACCCGGGACAAAGAGGGGTGATCTGTCACAAGCTGTGCACTACCCCCACTCAGACCCATATACAGATATCCCCATAGAAGAAGATTGAACCAGACAGGCACCTAGGCCATAGTAGGATCCAATGCTTTTTTTTCCAGGCATCTCTCATCAGAAGACTGGTTTCTAATACAAGCATATGTGGGTTCCCGTAGGTATCAATCAGTACAAATCTCGTCTCCACATGGGAAACTTGCTCTTTGGAGTTGAGTCAAAACCTCCAGTTAGGAGAAACCCTCAGGTGCACGGAGCCACTGCCCCATTCCAGGGTCTCAATGGATACAAACCCACATTATAAACTATCCTCAGGAGAGTCCATTTCAACTCAGCCCCCTCAGTTGCTCCCCCAGAACCAGCAGATCGAACTTTCCTTGTCACTAGGAAATAATTGGAATGTGAGGCAGGCACAACTGCATCCATCCTTAGAATCGTGCTCTGGAGTCATTCCGTATGGGACCTCCAGAAGCCATCCAACAGTTCTCGAGGGTCCTACACAACTAATCCTTGTGGTTTGGAGCATCTCACAATTCCCATCCCACATGGCCTCTCTCCTTCGTCACACACCCTCCAGTTTGGAAATTCCGGAGCCACAATACTGCACTCTGTCTGCCCTCCAGAAGAAAAAAGTTGCCCTATGGGGCTACCCAGATACCCCAAATGAGGAGCAACCTGCATGCCATGCGACGGTACCCCAATTGTACAGTTTACCCTGGGCACTAATGTGCTGTCTGACAAAGCCTGAGTCCAGAACTCCCGACCGACACCCGGATAGCTTGGGCCACACCTCAGGACTGTGCATGCCCTCTCCAAGGGAATTCTGCGCATTCCATTGGCCACAACACTACAGATTAGAAGAATCCTCCAAAGACCCTGAGACCATCCCAATAGTGTAGGCCTCCTGGTAGAAACAGGGGTGATCTGACGCAAGATGAGCAACGACCTCCACTCAGAATCATAGACAGATGTTCCCAGAGTAGAAGATTGAAGCAGACAGTCTCCTAGGCCCTAATCGGATCCATTTCTTTGGATTCCAGGCAACTCCCCTCAGGTGCCTGGTTTCCAATACCAGTTTATGGGAGTTCCTGAGGCACCAATCAGAACAAATATCAACTCCACATGGGAAACGTGCTCTTTGGAGCTGTCTCAAAACCTTAGGTTAGGAAAATCCTTCAGGGCACCAGAGCCACTGACACATTCCAAGGTCTCCATGGACACAAAGCAACATTATGACCGATCCTCGGGAGACTCCATTTCAATTCAGCCCCCTCGGTTGTTCCCCCAGTGCCAGCAGATTGAACCTGCCTTGTCACTCAGAAACAAATGGAATGTGAGTTGGGCTTCCCAGGCATCCATCGTTAGAACCCCGCTCTTGAGAAGTTCCTTAAGGGACGTCCTGGATCCATCCAACAGGTCTCGACTGTGACACAGAAGGAATCATTGTGGTTTGGAGCATCAGACAATCCCACTGTAGGCAAACCTCCATGGCCTCCTGATGCCCCCAACCTTCATGTAGGGGACATCATGGACAGAAACTCCAACCTAAGCCAACGTCTGATCCTCTCCCTGACTTCAGATGCACGAGACCTCAATTCAGCTCTGCAGAGTGTGCCCTCACTCCGAAACCTAGGCCTAACATGTGTTCTCAGAATTCCGTCCTCAAACTCCTGACCCACGGCGCTCAAGGTGGGAATTCTGGAGACACAATGCAGCACTCTGCCTGCCCTCCAGAAGAAGAACATTGCCTTATGGGTCTACGCAGAAACGACAAATGAGGATCAACCTGCACGCCACTCGACTGTAACCCAATTATACAGTCTAGCCTGGGTACTAATGCCCTGTCTGACACAGCCTGAACCCGGAACCCCCAACTGACATCCAGACACCTGGATGCACACTGAGCACATCGAACCCGCCATGGCCTTAGGTCATCATTTCTTCCCAACCTCGGTTTTCAGGCTTCAGAACCTAGACATTAACTCCACTAACTCCCCATGGGTGAACGTGATGCAGAAATCAGAACTTTTCCTTACCCATGGCCAGAAACTGTGGTTGGCATGTTGTCCAACATTCAGTATAGGAGAAACCAGCATGCCCCTTGAGGCCCCGGTCATGCATGATGATCACGATGGGAACAAACACACATTGTGACCCTCAGCTTGAGTCCTAGCCTCAAGTAAATCCTCTCAGTGACTGGACCAAGAGCTCGCATATGGGGCTTTCCAAGCCCCTAGTCCCCCAATCTTAACAAAAATTTGAGATATCTAGTCACCCTACTCAGTGCTCTGCTCTGGAATCCCTCTTTGGTGGGACACCTGAGTTAAAAAAAAAATACAGAAAGACTCCTCCCATCCACAGAATGACCCCAAACACTTGGGATCTGACCAAATCCCCAGAGAGCAAGACTCGTCCACGGCCCATGAGGCCATCCCAATACTCCACGGCCACTGTTGACACAAAATCCATAGACAAAAGCCTGAGCAAGCACCTCACACTCGCCCTTAGTTCATACCCGAAAAATTCTCCTCACAGTCTGTAGATCGGGCCTGTCATACATACGTCCCCACCTAAGTTGAGTTTGTGTTTTCAGACTTCTGTCCCCACAGTCCTGGTCCACACACCCTCCAGGCTGGGGCACCTGGAGCTACACCTCAGGATTGTGCCTACCCTCTCCAGGGAAATTATACCCATTCCATTGGCCACAACCCTACAGATGAGGAGAAACCTAAAAAGTCTCCAAAGTCATCCCAATAGTGTATGATGCCCAGGACAAACAGCGGCGATCTCTCACAAGCTGAGCAATGACCGCCACTCAGAACCATAGACAGATATCCCCAGAGAAGAAGATGCCAGACAGGCAACTAGGCCGTAATCAGATCCATTGCTTTTGCTTGCAGGCATCTCTCCTCAGAGGCCTGGTTTCCAATACCAGCATATGGGTTTTCCAGAGGCACTAATCACAACGAATCTCGTCTCCACATGGGAAACTTGCTCTTTGGAGCTGTGTCAAAACCTCCAGTTAAGGGAAACCTTCAGGTTCCCAGAGCCACCGCCCCATTCCAAGGTCTCCAGGGACACAAACCCACATTATGACCCCTCCTCAGGAGAGTCCATTTCAACTCAGCCCCCTCAGTTGCTCCCCCAGAGCCATCAGATGGAACCTGCCTTGTCGCTAGGAGACAATTGGAATGTGAGTTGGCTGCCCAGGCATCCATCGTTAGAACCCTGCTCTGGAGAAGTTCCTTATAGGGCATCCTTTAGCGATCCAACAGGTCTCGACTGTACTGCAGAAGGAATCCTTGTGATTTGCAGTATCACACACTTGCACCATGGGGAAACCTCCATGGCCTCGTGATGCCCCCACCTTCATGTAGGGGACATAATGGACAGAAATTCCAGCCTGAGGCAATGTCTGATCCTCGCCCTGACTTCACATGCATGAGATCTCGATTCAGCTCTGCAGAATGTGCCTGCCATGCCCTTGCCCAGAAACCTAAGCCTAGCTTGTGTTCTCAGACTTCCGTCCTCACACTCCTGGCTCACAAGCCCTCCAGTTTCTGAATACTGGAGACACAATGCAGCACACTGCCTGCCCTCCAGAAGAAAAACTTTGCCCTATGGGGCTACACAGAAAAGAAAAATGAGGATCAACCTACATGCCACTCAACTGTATCCCAATTATACAGTCCAGCCTGGGCAGTAATGTCCAGTCTGACACAGCCTGTGCCCAGACGTCGTGACCAACACCCAGACAGCTGATTGCACACTGAGCACATCGGCACACCTTGGCCTTAAGTCATCATCTCTTCCCAACCTCGGTTTTCAAGCTTCAGAACCCAGCCCTTATCTCCACTCACTGCCAAGCGGTATACGTGATGCAGAAATTTGAACTTCTCCCTCACCATGGCCAGAAACCTTGTGGTTGGCACGTTGTCCAACGTTCATTGTAGGAGATAACAGCGTGGCCCATGAGGCACTGGCTATGCTTGATGGATGCGATGGGCACAAACACACATTGGGACCCTCAGCGTGAGCCCTGTCCTCAAGTAAAGCCTCTCATGGGCTGGACCAAGAGCCCAAATATGGGGCTTGCTATGCTCTAGTCCCCCAATCTTAACCAGAGCTCGAGAAGTCTAGTCACCCTTACTCAGTACTCTTCTCTGGATTCCCTCTTTGTTGGGACACATGAGGTTAAAAAAATATAGAAAGGACTCCTACCATCCAAAGAATGACCCCAAACACTTGGAATCGGGCCAAATCCCCAGAAAGAAAAACTCGACCCTGGCCGATGAGGCCAGCCCAACATTCCAGGCCACCGTTTACACAAAATCCAGAGAAAAGCTTGAAAAAGTGCCTCACACTCGCCCTTTGTTCATAGCCCAAAAATTTCTCCTCGCGGTCTGTAGATTGGGCCTGCCATACCTTTGTCCCCAAACCTAAGCCGAGTTTGTGTTTTCAGGCTTCTGTCTCCACTATCCTGGCCCACAAACCCTCAATTATGGGGCCCCTATAGCCACACCTCAGGACTGTGCCTGGCCTTTCCAAGGGAATTCTGCTCATTTCTTTGGACACAACCCTACTATTAGGAAAAACCTCCAATGTTCCCGAGACCATCCCAATAGTGTAGTACATCCAGGACAAACAGGGGCGATCTGACACAAGCTGAGCCACTACCTCCACTCAGACCCGTAGAGAGATATGCCCAGAGAAGAAGATTGAACCGGACAAGCACCTAGGCCCTAATCTGATCCATTGCTTTTGTTTCCAGGCACCTCTCCTCAGAGGCCTGGTTACTAATACCAGCATATCGGGGTTTATGGAGGTACCAATCAAAACAAATCTCGTCTCCACATGGAAACTTTTTCTATGGAGCTGTGCCAAAACTTCCCATTAGGAGAAAAGTTCAGGTCACTGGAGCCACCACCCCATTCCAGTGTCTCCATGGACACAATCCCACATTATGACCCATCCTCAGGAGAGTCCATTTTAACTCAATTCCTTCAGTTGTTCCCTCAGAGCCAGCAGATCCAACCCTCTTTGTCTCTAGGAGACAATTGAATTGTGAGGCGGGCTCTTCAGGCCTCCATCCTTAGAACCCTGCTCTGACGCTTTTCCTAATGGGACGTCCTGGAGCCATCCAACAGGTCTCGACTATCCCTCATAAGGAATCCTTGTGCATGGAGCATCTCACAACTCCCATCATGGGAAAACTTCCCAGGCCACATGATGTCCCCAGTCTTCATGAAGGTGGATCATGGGCAGAAACCCCAACCAGAGCCAATGGCTAATCCTCGCCTTGACTTCAGAAGCACAAGATCTCGATTCAGCTCTTAAGAGTGTGCTTGCCGTGTCCTCGCAGAAACCTAATCCTAGAATGTGTTCTCAGACTTCCGTCCTCACACTCCTAGCCCACAAGCCCTCCAGTTTGGGAATTCCGGAGCCACAATGCAGCATTGTGCCTGCTCTCCAGAAGAAAAATGTTACCCTATTGGGATACACAGAAATCCCAAATGAGGATCAAACTGCACATCACTCGACTGTTTCCCAATACTACAGTCTACCTTGGGCACTAATGTCCTGCCTGACACAGCCTTAGCCCGGACATCCCAACTGACACCCAGACAGCTGGCTGCACAATGAGCACATTGGACCCATCAGGGACTTAAGTCATCATCTCTTCCCAACCTCGTTTTTCGGGCTTCAGAACCTAGACCTTATCTCCAAACACTGCCTAGCAGTGAACATGATGCAGAAATCAAAATTCCTCCTTCCCCATGCCCAGAAACCTTTGGTTCGCATGTTGTCTAAAATTTAGTGTAGGAGAAACCAGCGTGGCCGATGAGGCCCCAGCCATGTTGAGGGCCGCTTTGGACACAAACACGCTTTGTGACCCTTAGCTATTTGACAAAAGCTGAGCAACTACCTCCACTTAGACCATAGACAGATGTCCCCAGAGAAGCAGATTGAACGAGACAGGACCCTAGGCCTTAGGCTGTCATCTCTTCCCAACCTGGGTTTTCAGACATCTGAACCTAGACATTGTATCAAATCCCACACACATGGGTACCTGAAGCACAAATCAGAACTCCTCCTTCCCCATGGCTGGAAAGCTTGCTGTTGGCATGGAGTCACACCTTCAGGGTAGGAGAAACCTTCATAGCCCCTGAGGCCACGCCCAAACTTGAGTGCCGACTTGGGCACAAACTCGCATTGTGACCCTCAGCATGAGCCACATGTCGAAGTAAGGCCTCTCAGAGCCTGGACCAAGAGCCCGCATACGGGGCTTGCCAAGTCCCTTTGATCCCAATCCTCACCAGAGTTCGAGTTTTCCAGTTGTCCGTACCTTGGGCTCTGCTCTGGAATCCCTCTCTTGGAGAGACACCTGAGCCAGACAACGGGACTCCATCCTTCGTACAAAATGACCCCAAACTCTTGGGAACTGGGCCAAATACCCAGAGAGGGTGACTTGTCCATAGCTCCTGAGGCCACACTACAATCCACGGCTATCCTGGACACAACATCCAGAGACAAAAGCCTGAGGGACTGCCTCCCACTCGCCCATCTTTCAATAGCTGAGGAGCTCCCCTCATGGTCTGTAGATCCGGCCTGCCATACCCTCAGTGCCACACCTAAGCTGATTTATGTTTTTAGTCTTCTGTGCCCACAGCCCACAACAACACATCCCCCAGGCTAGGGCCTATGGAGACACACCGAAGGACTGTGCCTGTCCTATCCAAGTTAACTGTGCCCAATCCTGTGACCACAACCTTAGAGATTAGGAGAAACCTCCAAGGCCCCAGAGGCCATCCCAATAGTGTAGGCCGCCCTGGACTAAGAGGTGCACTCTGACACCAGCTGAACAACTATTTCCACTCAGACACTCAGACACTCAGACAGTGTCCCCAAAGTCAGAAGATTGAAACAGATAGGCCCCTAGGCCCTAATCTTAACCTGAGCTTTGGTTTCCATGTGTCTCTCCACAGAGGACTGGCTTGAAGACCAGCATCTGGGGCTTTTTTGAAGCACCAAACAGAACCTCTCTCGTCTCCACACGGGGAGCTTTCTTATTGGAGCGGTATCTAATCCTTCAGGTAGGCAAATTCTGCAGGGCCCCTGAGCCACCAGCACATTCCAAGGTCTCCATGGACACAAACCCACATTATGACCCATCTTCAGGAGAGTCAATTTCAACTAACACCCCTGGTTAGCTCGCCCCAGAGCCGTAGTTCAAATATGTCTTTTCACAAACAGCCAATGGGAATGCCAGCTAAGCTGTACAGGCGTCCATCCATTGAACCCTGCTCTCCAATCTTTCCATATGGAACGTCCTGGAGCCATCCAATAGGACTCGACTGTCCCGCAGAAGGAAACCTTGTGGTTTGGAGCAACTCACAAATTCAGCATGGCAAAACCTCCTTAGCCTCATGAGGCCCCCGTTTCATGAAGGGGCCATCATGGACGCAAACTCCAGACTCAGCCACCATTTGATCCTCACCCTGACTTCAAATGCAGGAGATCCCGATTCAGCCTCTTCAGAGTGAGCCTGTCATGCCCTTGGCCCCAAAACTCACCCTAGCTTGTGTTTTCAGACTTCCATCCTCACACTCCTGGCACACAAGCCTTCCTGATTAGGAATTCTGAGGCCACAAAGAAGCACTCTGCCTGCCCACCAGAACAAAAGCATTTTCTATGGCTTTGCCCAGAAACCCCAAATGAGGATCAACCTGCTCAGCACTTGACAACACCCCAATTGCATAGGCTATCTTAAGCACAAATGCTCTGTCTTACATAGCCTGAGCCCAGACCTTCCAACAGACACTGAGACAGCTGGCTGCATACCCAGCACCTTGGACCCACCATGGCCTTCGGGCATTTATCCCTTCCCATTGACTTGTGTGTCTTCCTGGAGGTATGTTCTGAGGCTGTGTCAGGCTGTGCATTTTTTCCAGAGTGGCCTATGGAATTGGGGTGGGCTTGCGGCCTTGCAGGTTTCTGCTAATCTGGAGGGCTTGGGAAACTGAGATGGGCAGATTTTCCTCGGGAGAGCATGCCCAATGATGTGATGTGGATCTGGAGGCCCCCTCCTGGAGGGCATGTTGATCAGGGATTTGGGACTAAAGTCTTCAGATACAGACTCTGGCAAGAGTTAGGGGAGAGGTGATGGCAGGCCCAATCTGCAGACCCTGAGGGCAGCTGTTCAGGATTTGATATTTGGATGGCTGGGAGGCAGGAGCACAGGCTTTTCTGTCTGGATTGTGTGTCTAGGATGGCCATGGAAATGAGGGGTGGCCTCATGGGTCTATGGGAGATTCTACCTCTCTGGGGATTTTTCCTGGCACCCAAGATTTTGGTGTCTTTCTAGGGGAAGGGGAGAGCACGGTTTCCCATCTCAGGGGTACTGTCCAAACAGGCTTTCTGGAGATTGGTTCGGGGTCTGGGCACTTGGATAACTCCACCAAAGCTTAGCTTTGGGCCTAGGGCCATGACAGTCCCGCTCTGTTGGCTCGTGGTCCAGCTCCCCGGGGGGATTGTTGGAAAGGGGTCTCAGGCTAAGGGTCACAATGCCTGTTTGTGCCCAGAAGCCCATATGGGGTGGGCGTGGTCTTATGGGCCATGTACCTGGCTCACACTCTGAGAGTTGGCCAGACATCTCCACATTCAATTTTCCTTCCATGGGGAAGGAGAAGTACTCTTTTGTGCTTCTGGTCACCCATGGGCAGGAATTTGTTCTATGTTCTGGGAGAGGTACCTGAATACCCAGGTCAGTTCGAGATGACGGTCTTGGGCCAAGACAGGATCCAGCTGTAAGATATGGGGACTGCTGTCTGGGTGCCTGACAGGAGGTCAGGGCTTGAGCTGTGTCAAACATAGCATTTGTGCAGAGGGAGGCCTATGATAATGGGGTGCCGCTGAGAGCTGTGCACCTGGATCATCATGTGGGGTTTCTGTGCAGACCCTTAGGACACTTCTTCCTTTTGGTGGGCAGGCAGAAGACTGCTTTGTGGCTCCAGAATTCCCAATGTGGAGGGCTTTCAGGCGAGAAGTGTGAGGACAGATGTCTGATAACACAAGCTACGGTTAAGCTCAGTGCTGAGCACATGGACGTTCCAATGTACAGTGGTTTTTTCGAGATCCCAGCACTTGAGTATGCAAGAGGGTCAGATGTCTGCTCACGCTGGAGTTTGTATCCATGATGGCCAACGAATGGTGGGGTTTTCTCAAGAAGCCTTGGATGTTTTACCAAGCTGGAGCTTGTGAGCTGCTCCAAACAGCAAAGCATCCCACTATAGGACAGGTGTAGTCTGCTTAGATTCGATAGCACAGTTCTCTGAATGGAGGCCTGGCAAGCCCACCTCGGGTTACCATTACAGCCGAGGAACAGAGCAGGCTTGATCTGCTGTCTATGGTTCCAAGTTCCAAGTGATCTGAGTTGACGGAAGTTCCCAGTCTAACGGGACTCAATGCTGCTTCATATCCAGGGAGACCTTAGAATATGGCAGAAGCCTTGGGGCCATGCAGGATTTTCCTTTCCTAAGGGTTAGACCCAGTTCCCAGGAGAAAGGTTTTCTTCTCAGGACAGGAGGTGATCTCTTGTATGGCTCACAGACCACATGTTGGACCATATATTTGTTTTCCAGATTAGACCTCTAGGAACAGAGACCTGAAAACCTAAGCTAGGGTTCCAATGAGGTCCTAGGGCCATGGCAGATTCAATCTTTGGACTTAGCGCCATTGACCTGCATGACTTCCTGGAGGTAGGTGCTGAGGCTGTGACAGACTGTACATTTCTTTCAATAGCAGCCTATGAAACTGGGGTGGGCTCAGGGTCTTTGCAGTTTTCTCCTAATCTGGAAGGTCTGCACAACTGAGACAGGAATAATTTCTTCTGGAGAGCAGGCCCAGTGATGTGCTGTGTTTCTGGAGGCCCCATCCTGGAGGGCATGTGGTTCAGGCCTCTGGGACCAAAATCTTCAGACACAAAATTGGGTAAAAGATAGGAGTGAGGTGATGGCAGGCCTGATCTGCAGACCCTGAGGGCAGCTCCTCGGATTTGAAATTCAGGCTTCTGGGAAGCAGGAACACAGGCTTTTCTGTCTGGATTGTGTCTAGGATGGCCATGGAATGGAGGGGTGTCCTCATGTGTCCATGGGAGTTTCTTCCTATCTGGGGATTCTGCCTGGCACCCAAGAGTTTAGTGTCTTACTGGGGGAAGGGGAGACTACATTTTACCGTGTCAGGGGTCCTGTCAAAACATGGATTCCAGAGATGGGTTTTGGGTCCTGGTGCCTGGATTACACCACCAAGGCTTAGGATGGGCTCACGGGCATGACAGGGGCACTCCGTAGGCTCCTGTACAGGCAACCGAGGGGATTCATTGGAAGGGGATCTCAGGCTGAGGGTCACAATGCCTGTTTGTGCCCAGCTGCCCATCATGAGTGGGCGTTATCTCTTGTTCCATGCACCTGGATCCCAATCTGAGTGTTGGACAACCATCTCAACATTTAGTTTTCCTGCCATGGGGAAGGAGGAGTACTCTTTTGTGCTTCAGGTTCCCCCATTGGCAGGGATTCCCGAAAAGGTCTGGGGACAGGTGCCTGAATAACAATGATGGGTGAGATGAGAGACTTGGGCCATGGCCGGTATCACATGCTAGGTATGGGTCCCACTCTCTGGGTGGCAGACACTAGGTTAGGGCTCAGTCTCTGTCAGACACAGCGCTAGTGACCAGGGCAGACTATGAATTGGTATTCCTTCGAGGACCTAGCAGATTGATCCCCATGTGGGGTTTCTGTGCAGAATTACCAGGCACTTCTTCTTTCTAAGGGGAAGGCAGAATGCTGTGTTGTGGCTCCAGAGTTCCTCATAAGTGGGCTTGGGGACCAGTAGGGTGAGGATGGAATTCTAAACATAAGCTAGAGTTGAATTCAGTGCCAAGATGAAGGCAGTTCCAATGTGCAGTGGCTGATTCTAGATATCTAGCAACTGAGTAAGGGCGGATGTCAAATGTTTGTTCACACTGGAGTTTGTGTCTATGATGACCAACAAAAGTAGGGGTGGCGTCAAGAATCCAAAGATAATACCCCACGCTGTGGCTTGTGAGATGCTCCAAACAGCAAAGTTTCTTTGTACTGGACAGGTGGAGCCTGGTTTATTAAGTCTAGTGTCCCCCTGTGGAAAATTTGGGTAGCAGAGCTCTCTCGCATGGATGCCTGGAAAGCACACCTCCATTGACCTTGCAGCTTAGGAACAAGGCATGTTCATTCTAGTGGCTCTGGGGTGAAGGACCAAGGTCTTGAGTTGACATGAACTCTCTTGCAGATGGGTGACAATGCTGGATTGTTACCAGGGAGATCTTAGAATGTGCTGGTGGCTAAGGTGCCTGGCAGGGTTCTCCTACCTTGAGGGTTTGCTACAGGTCGAAGAGCACAGTTTCCTTTTTGGGACAAGAGGTGTTCTGTTGTGTGGCTCAGGGACAACCTGTTGTATCATAAGTTGGTATTCCAGAACAGGCCCCTGAGGATAGATGCCTGAAAACCTAATCTAGGGTTCCAGTGGAGTATTAGGAACATGTCAGGTTCAATCTTCTGACTCAGGGCATTTACTTGGCTCTCTGAGTGGATATAGGTATTCAGAGTGTTTCACACTGCACATTTTCATCCTGAGTGGATGCCAATATGGGGGTGGGCTCAAAGGCCTTGCAGGTTTCGCCTAATCTGGAAGTTTTGGACAAATATTATGGGCACAGTTTCCTTGGAGATTGCAGGCACAGTCTTTTGGGGTTGCTCCAGAGTCCCAATCCTGGAGAGCATGTGAGCCATGGTTTTGAGAGAAGTCTGTGAACACAAATTTGGGTAAGGGTTAGTGGCGAGGTGATTGCAGGACCAATGCCAAGACCTGGAGGGCAGCTCATAATGAATTGTAATTAGGGTGACTGGAAGGCAGTAGCACAGGCTTTTTTATCTGGATTGTGTGTCCCAGATGGCCTCGGAATGCAGCTGTGTTCTCATGGGTCCATGGGAGCTTTGTCCTCTCTAAGGATCCAGGTGGCTCCCCATAGTTTGGTGGCTATTTCAGGGAAGCGTGTGGTTTTCCAACTTAGGGGTGCCCCAAAACAGGGATTATAGAAAGGGGTTCTGGGTCTCGGCGCCTGGAAATCCCACTAAGAGATAGGATTTGGGCCTAGGGGAGTATGCGGCCTGCAATGCAGGATCCTGGTGGTACAACTGAGCGGGCTTGTTTGAAAGCATGCTCAGGCTGAGGGTCACAATGCCTGTTTATGCCCAGGGCAGCCCTCAGGAGTGGGCGTGGTCTCATTGGCTCTGCAGTTTGATTCCACTTTGAGGATTGGACAACCCTCCCAACTGCCAGGATTCCTGCCATGGTGAAGGAGGAGTTCTCTATTCTGCTTTAGATTCCCCTGTTGGCAAGGATTTCAGCAAAGGTCTGTGGACAGATGTCTGAATACCAAGGATGGGTAGAGCTGACGGACTTGGGTCATGGCTGGTCTCACATCCTGGATATGGGGCCCACTCTCTTCGTGGCTGACACTAGGTTGGGGCTCAGGCTCTCCCAGACACAGCTCTAGTGCCCAGGGCAGCCTATAAATTGGGGAACCCTCAAGGGCCGAGCAGATTGATACTCTAGGAGGGTACCTGGGCAGACTCACCAGGCACTACATTTTACTATAGTGAAGGCAGATATGTGGGTTGTGGGTCCAGAATTCCCTTTCACCAGGACTTGAGGACCAGTAGGGTGAGAATGAAATTGCAAACACAAGCTACGGTTCAATTCAGTGCCAAGCAGATGGTAGTTCCAATGTGTAGCAGATTATTCGAGATATTCAGCACCTGAGTTAGGTCTCATGTCAGATATTTGCTCACACTGGAGTTTGTGTGTATGCCACCCGTCCAATGGAGGGGTGGCATCAAGAGGCCATGGAGGATTTTCCATGCTGAGTCTTGTGAGATGCTCTAAACAGCAAGGTTTTCTTCTACAGAACAGGTGGAGCCTGGATTGTTTGCTCCATGGTCCACCATGTGGAAAGTGTGGGTAGTAGAGCTCTCCCGCATGGATGCCTGGAAAGCACATCTCCATTGACCATTGCAGCTGAGGAACATGGCAGGTTCTTTCTGGTGGATCTGGTTGAAGGTCCAAGGCCTTGAGTTGACATGAAATCTATTGCAGATGGGTCACAATGCTGGTTTGTTACCAGGGAGAAATTAGATTGTGCTGGTGGCTAAGGTTCCGTGCAGGCTTCTCCAAATCTTCAGGTTTGGCAAAGGTCGAAGCACACAGTTTCCTTCTGGGGACAGGAGATGTTCTGTTGTGTGGCTCAGGGATCACATGTTGTATCATAAGTTGGTATTCCAGAACAGGCCTCTGAGGACAGATGCCTGAAAACCTAATCTAGGTTTCAAATGTGGTCCTAGGGGCATGCATGGTTCAGTCTTCTAACTATGAACCATTGAATTGGGTGTCTGCCTTGATGTATGTGATCAGGTTGTTTCAGACTGCTCATTTGCATACAGAACGGCCAACAATATTGGGGTGGTCTCAGGGTCCTCAGGTTTCTCCTAATCTGGAAGGTTTGGGCAACTGTGATGGGCACCGAATCCTGGGGATGGCAGGCACAGTCCTGTGTTGTGGCTCCAGAGACTGCATCCTGGAGGACATGTGAGCCATGGTATTGTTTGAGAAGTCTGCAAACACAAGTTCGGGTTAGGGTTAGTGGATAAGTGATCGCAGGCCCAATGCCTACAACTGGAGGGCAGCTCGCCAGGAACTGTAATTAGGGTGACTGGAAGGTGGTGGTACAGGCTTTTCTATCTGGATTGTTTTTCCAGGATGGCCTCGGAATGCAGGTGTGGTCTCCTGGGGCAATGGGAGATTTTTCCTCTCTAAGGATCCTGGCATCTCCCTAAGTTTGGTGGCTTTTTGGGAAGGGAAGGGAAGAGTGCTGTATTCCATCTAAGGCGTATCCCAAAATAGGGGTTCCAGAGACAGGCTCTGGGTCTGGGCACCTCAGAAATCATACCAAGGGTTAGAATTTGGGCATAGGTGTGTAGCGGGCTTTCAGTGCCGGATCCTGGTGGTACAACTGAGAGGGGATGTTGGAAATCATGCTTAGGCTGAGGGTCACAATGCTTGTTTGGGCCCAGGGTGGGTCCTCAGCCGTGGGCATTGTCACAATGGACATTGTGGACAAGCTAGCTCTAACTTTGAAGGTTGGACACACATTCCCAATAGCCAGGTTTCTTGCCATTGGGAAGTAGGAGTTCTCTGTTATGCTTCTGCTTCCCCCATTGGCAGGGATTACAGCAAAAGTCTATGGACAGGTGCCTGAATACCAAGGATGGGTAGAGATGATGGACTTGGGCCATTGCCTGTCTCACATGCTGCTCATGTGGCCCGCTGTCTGGGTGGCTGACACTAGGTTGTGGCTCAGGCTGTGTCAGACACAGCACTAGTGGGCATCCTATAATAAGGGTTCCCTTGATGGCCAAAGATTGATTGTCATGTGGGGTTTCTGGGCAAACTCACCAGGCACTTCTTTCCTTGGGGAAAGCAGAATGCTGCGTTGTGGCTCCAGAATTCCTGATCAAGAAGGCTTCTGGACCAGTCGGGTGAGGATGGAATTGTAAACACAAGCTATGGTTCAATTCACTGCCAAGCAGAAGGCATTTCCAATGTGCAGAGGCTGCTTCGAGATATCCAGCACATAGTGTAAGGGCGGATGTCAGATGTTTGTTCACGCTGGAGTTTGTGTCTATGATGACCTACTCATGGAGTGGTGGCGTCAAGAAGCCATGTAGGATTTCCCACACAAAGGCTTGTGAGATGCTCCAAACAGCAAGATTTCCTTCTTTTGGACAGGTGAAGTGTGGTATGTTTGCTCCAGGTTCCCCATCTGGAAAGTGGGTCACAGAGCTCACCCGCATGGATGCCTGGAAACCACACCTCCATTGGCCATTGCAGTTCAGGACCATGGCAGAATCATTCTTATGGCTCTGGGGCAAACTACCAACACATTGAGTTGACATGGAATCTCTTGCAGATGGGCCCAGTGCTGGTGTGCAACCAGAGAGATCTTAGAATGTGCTGGTGTCTAAGGTGTCGTGCAGGATTCTCCTACCCTGAGGGTTTGGCAAAGGTCAAAAAGCACAGTTTCCTTCTGGGGACAGGAGATGTTCTGCTGTGTGGCTCAGGGACAACATGTTGTTTCATAAGTTGGTATTCCAGAACAGGACTCTGAAGGTCAGATGTCTAAAAACCTAATCTAGGATTCCAATGAGGTCCTAGGGGAATGTCATGTTCAATATTCTGACTCAGACAATAGATTTGGCTGACTGCATGGATGTAGGTGATCAGAGTGTTTCAGACTGGGCATTTGCATCCAGTGCTGCGACAATATTGGGGTGGATCAGGGGCCTTGCAGGTTTCTCCTATTCTGGAATGTTTGGGCAACTGTGATGGATACAGTTTTCTTGGGGATGGCAGGCACAGTTCTGTGGTTTGGCTCCAGAGAACCTATCATTGGGGGCAGGTGAGCCATGGTTTTGGGAGAGAAGTCTCTAAACACAAATTTAGATTAGGGTTAGTGGCCTGGTGATCAAGGCCCAATGCATAGACCTGAAGAGAAGCTCATCAGAAACTGTAATTAGGGTGACTAGAAGTCAGTAGTACAGGCTTTTCTATCTCAGTTGTGTGTCCAGGATGACCTCGGAATGCACGTGTGGTCTCATGTGTCCATGAGAGACATTTCCCCTCTAAGGATTCTGGTGGCTCTCCATAGTTTGGTGGCTTTTTCGGTGAGGGAAGAGTGCTGTTTTCCTACTTAGGGGTGACCCAATATAGGGATTCCAGAGATGGGCTCTGATCTGTGCACTGGGAAAATCCCACCAGTGTTAGGATTTGGGCTTAGGGGCATACCAGGCCTGCAATGCGGGATCCTGGTGGTGTGACTGAGAGGGCTTTGAAAGCATGCTCAGGCTGAGAGTCACAATGCTTATTTGTGGCCAGGGCGGCCCTCAGGAATGGGCATGGTCTCATTGGCAATGTAGCTGGCTCCACTTTGAGGGTTGGACATCCATCCCAACAGCCAAACCTGGCAAACCTGTCGTGTGGAAGGCAGAGTTCTCTATTGTGCTTCATGTTCCCCCAGTTGCAGGGATTCCAGCAAATATCTGGGGACTAGTGCTGGAATAACAAGGATGGGTAGAGATGACAGTCTTGGGCCTTGGTCAGTCCCACATTCTAGATATGGGGCCCACTTTCTGGGTGTCTGAAACTAGGTTGGGTATCAGAGTCTGTCACTAGTATCAGGGAAGCCTATAATTGGGGTTCCCTCGAGAGCCGAGCAGATTGATCATCATGTTGTGTTTCTGGGCAGACTCACCAGGCACTTCTTATTACTAAGGGGAAGGCAGAATGCTGCGTTGTGGTTCCAGAATTCCCTATCAAAAGGGCTTGGGAACCAGTTGGGTGAGGATGGAATTGTAAACACAATATGGTTCAGTTCAGTGCCAAGCAGAAGGCAGCTCCAATGTGTAGCAACTTATTCGAGATATCCAGGACCTGAGTAAGGCGGAATCAGATGTTTGCTCACAGTGGAGTTTGTGTCTATGATGACCAAAAAATGGAGGTGTGGCCTCAAGAGGCCATGGAATATTTCCCAAGCTGAGGCTTGTGAGATGCTCCAAACAGCAATGTTTCCTTCTACTGGACAGTTGGAGTCTGGTTTATATGCCTCAGCGTCCCCCATGTGGAAAGTTTGTGTAGTAGAGCACTCCAGCATGGATGCCTAAAAAGCACACCTCTATTGACCATTGCAGATTAGGAAAATGGCAGGACCACCCTGATGGCTCTGGGGCGAAGTACCAAGGCCTTGAGTTGATATAGGAACTCTTGCAGATGGGCCACAATGCTGCTTTGTTACCAGGGAGATCTTAGAATGTGTTGGTTGCTAAGGTGCTGAGCAGTATTCTCCTACCCTGAGGGTTTGGCCAAGGTCGAAGAACACGGTTTCCTTCTGGGGCCAGGAGATATTCTGTTGTGTGGCTCAGGGACACGTGTTGAATCATAAGTTGTTATTCCAGAACATGCCCCAGAGGACAAATGCCTGAAAACCTAATCTAAGGTTCCATTGAGTTCCTAGGGGTATGTCAGTTTCAATCTTCTAACTCAGGATCATTGACTTGGCTGTCTGCCTGGATGGAGGTGATCAGGGTGTTTCAGACTGGGCATTTGCATCCAGAGCGGCCTACAATATTGGGGTGGGCACAGGGGCTTTGCAGGTTTCTTCTAAACTGGAAGGTTAGGGAAACTGTGACGGGCCCATTTTCCTTGAGGATAGCAGCACAGTCCTGTGGTGTGGATCCTGATACCCCATCCTGGAGGGCATGTGAGCTATGGTTTTGGAGAGAAATCTGCAAACACAAATTAGTGTTAGGGTTAGTGTCATGGAGGTCACAGACCCAATGCATAGACCTGGAGGGCAACTCATCAGGAACTGTAATTAGGGTGATGGGAAGGCGGTAGCACTGGCATTTCTGTCTGGATTTTTTATCCAGGATGGCCTTGTAATGGAGGTGCGGTCTCATGGGGCCATAATAGACATCTCCTCTCTAAGTATCCTGGTGGCTCTCCATAGATTGGTGGCTTATTCAGTGAGGGGAGAGTGCAGTTTTCCATCTTAGGGCTGCTCCGATACTGGGATTACAGAGATGGGCTATGGGTCGTGGTGCCAGGAAGATCCCACCAAGTGTTAGGATTTAGGTCTAGGTGCCTACCAGGCCTGCAATGAGGGATCCTGGTGGTGCAACTAAGAGAGCTGATTTGAACTCATGCTCAGGCTGAGTGTCACAATGCCTGTTTGTGCCCAGGGAGGCCCTCAGTAGTGGGCGTGGTCTCATTGGCCATAAAGCTGGCTCCCACTTTGAGGGTTGGACACCCATCCCAACAGCCAGATTTCCCACCACGGGGAAGGAGGAGTTCTCTATTGTGCTTCAGGTTCCCCCACGGGCAGGGTTTCCAGCAAAGATGAGGGGAAATGTGCCTGAAGACCAAGGATGGGTAGAGATGATGTACTATGATATGGGCATCGCTCTCAGTGTGTTTGCCATTGGTCTGTGCTCAGGGTCTGTCAGACACAGCACTAGTGGCCAGGGAAGCCTATAAATCGGAGTTCCCTTGAGAGCCGAGCAGATTGGTTGTCATGTGGGTTTTCTGGGCAGACTCACCACGCAATTCTCCTTTCTATGGGGAAGGCAGAATGCTGCATTGTGGCTCCAGAATTCCCTATCAAAAGGGGTTGGAGACCAGTAGGGTAAGGATTGAATTGTAAACACAAGCAACAGTTCAATTCAGTGCCAAGTGCTAGGCAGTTCCAATGTGCACTGCCTTATTCGAGATATCCAGCACCTGAGTAAGGCAGAATCAGATGTTTGCTCACACTGGTGTTTGTGTCTATGATGAGTGACAAATGGAGGTGTGGCGTCAAGAGGCATGGAGGATTTCCCAAGCTGAGGCTTGTGAGATGCTCCAAACAGCAAAGTTTCCTTCTCCTAGACACGTGGAGTCTGGTTTCTTTGCTCCAGGGTCCCCCATGTGGAAAGTTTGGGTAGCAGAGCTCTCCCACTTGGATGCCTACCATGGATACCTCCATCGACCATTGCAACTGAGGAACATGGCAAGATCTTTCTGGTGGTTCTGGGGCGAAGTACCAAGGCCTTGAGTTGACATGGAATCTCTTGCAGATGGGCCACAATGCTGATTTGTTACCAGGGAGATATTAGAATGTGCTGGTGTCTAAGGTGCCATGAAGGATTCTTCTACCCTGAGGGTTTGGCACATCTGAAATGCTTTCTGCTTCACATTGAATTGAACCACATATTGTGTTTACAATTCCATCCTCATCCTACTGGTTCCCAAGCCCCCTTGATTGGGGATTCTGGAGCCACAATGCAAGATACTGCCTTCCCCTTAGAAATAAGACGTGCCTGGTGAGTCTGCCCAGAAACCACATATGAAGATCAATCTGCTTGGCCCTCGAGAGAACCCCATTTTATAGGATGCCTTGGCTACTAGTACTGTGTCTGACAGAGCCTGTGACTCGACCTAGTGTTAGGCACCCAGTGAGCAGACCCCCAATCTAGCATGTGGTATTGGTAATGGCCCAAGTCTCTCATCTCTACTCATCCTTGGTAATCAAGCACCTTTCCCCAGACCTTTACTGGAATCCTTGCCAATGGGGGAACCAGGAGCATATTAGAGAACTCCTCCTTCCCCATGGCAGGAAACCTGGCTGTTGGGATTGGTGTCCAAACCTCAAAGTGGGAGCCAGCTTCATGACCAATGAAACCATTACCACACCTGAGGGCCGTCCTGGGCACAAGAAGGCATTGCGACCCTAAGCCTGAGCATGCTTTCAAACGAGCCTCTCAGTTGCCCCACCATGATTTAACATTGCAGGCCTGGTACACCCCTAACCCCAAATCCCAGCCCTTGGTGGGATTTTCCAGCCGCCCAGACCCAGTGCCCGTCTCTGGCATCCCCATATTGTGGCACACCTAAGATAGAAAAGCGCACTCTTTCCACCCCCTAAAAAGCCACCAAACTATGGGGAGCTCCCAGAATCCTTAGAGAGTAAAAGTATCCTATTGTCCCATGAGACCAGACCTGCATTCTGAGGGCATCCTGAACACACAATCCAGATAGAATAGCCTGTGCTACCAACTTCCAGTCACCCTAATTACAGTTCCTGAGGAGCTTCCCTCCAGGTCTATGCTTTGGGCCTGTGATCACCTTGCCATTAACCCTAACCCGAATTTGGGTTTGCAGACTTCTCTCCCAAAACCATGGCTCACATACCCTCCAGGATGTGGTCTCTGGATCCACACCACAGGACAGTGCCTGCCATCCCAAAGGATACTGTGCCCGTCACATTTGTCCAAACCTTCCATATTAGGAGAAACCTGAAGGGCCCAGAGACCACCCTAATATTGTCGGCCGCTGTGGACGCAAATAGCAGTCTGAAACACCCTGATCACCTACATCCAGGCAGACAGCCAAGTCACTGGTCTTGCATCAGAAGATTGAAACTGACATGCCACCAGGAACTCATTGGAACACCAGATTAGGTTTTCAGGCATTAGTCCTCAGGGGCCTGTTCTGGAATACCAACTTATGATACAACAAATGGTCCCTGAGTCACACAGCAGAACATTAACAGTCCCCAGAAGAAACTGTGCTCTTGGATCGGTGTGAACCCTCAGCGTATACGAATCCTGCATGTCCCCTTAGCCAACAACACATTCTCATTTCTCCCTGGTAACAAATGAGCATTGTGACCCATATCCATGAGACTCCATGTCAACTCAAGGCCTTGCTTCTTCGCCCCAGAGCCACCAGAACGAGCCTGCCATGTTCCTCAGCTGCAATGGTCAATGGAGTTCTTCTTTCCAGGTATCCATGCGGGAGAGCTCTGCTACCCAAACTTTCCACATGGGAAACCCTGGAGCAAACAAACCAGACTCTCCCTGTCCAGTAGAAGGAAACCTTGCTGTATAGAGCATCTCACAAGCCCCAGCGTGGAAAATTCTCCATGGCCTCTTGACGCCACCCCTCCATTTTTCAGTCATCATAGAAACATACTCCAGCATGAGCAAACATCTGACATCTGCCCTTACTCAGGGGCTGGATTTTCGATTCAACAGCTCCAAACTGGAACTGCCTTTTGCTTGACACTGAATTTAACCATAGCTTGGGTTTACAATACCATCCTCACCCTCATGCTCTACAAGCCCTCTTGATAGGGAATTCTGGAGACACAACGCATCATTCTGCCATCCCCATAGAAAGAAGAAGGGCCTGGTGAGGCTGCCCAGTACCCCACATGATGATCAATCTGATCGGCCCTTGAGGGAACCCTGAATAATAGTTCACCCTGGCTACTAGTGTTGTGTCTGACAGAGCCTGAGCCCCGACTTCATGTCATCCATCCAGAGGGCAGGGCCCATATCCAGCATGTGAGTCTGGCCATGGACCAGGGCCATCAACTCTACCCATCCTTGGTATTCAGGCATCTGTCCCCAGACCTTTCCTGGAATCCCTACCAATGGGAGAACCTGAAGCACAATAGAGAACTCCTCCTTCCCCATGTCAGAAATCCTGGCTTTTGGGATGGGTGTTCAACCCTCAGCATGGGAGCCAGCTGCATTGCCAATGAGACTACACCCACTCCTGAGGGCCGTCCTGGGCACAAGTAGGCATGATGACCCTCAGCCTGAGCCTGCTTTCAAACAAACGCTATCAGTTGCCTCTCCAGGATCCCTCATTGCAGGCTTGGTATGCCCCTAGGCCCAAATCCTAAACCTTGGTGGGATATTACAGGGGCCCAGACCCAGAGCCCGTCTCTTGAATCCCTGTTTTGGGGGACCCCTATGATGGAAAATAGCACTCTTCCCTTCCCGGAGAAAGGCACCAAATTATTAGGAGTTTCCAGGATCCTTAGAGAGGAAAAATCTCCCATGGACACATGAGACCACACCTGCATTCCGAGGCCATCCTGGAAACAATCCAGATACAAAAGCCTATGTTACTGCCTTCCAGTCACCGTGTTTACAGTTCCTAACAAGCTGCCCTCCATATCTATGCCTTGGGCCTGGGATTACCTCGCCACTAATGATAATCCCAGTTTGTGTTTGTAGACTTCCCTCCCAAAACCATGGCTCATATGCCCACCAGGATGTGGTCTCTGGAGCCTCACCACAGGAAAGTGCCTGCCATCCCCAAGAAAACGGTGCCCATCACAGTTTCTCAAACCCTCCAGATTAGGAAAAGCCTGCCAGGCCCCTGAGCCCACCCCAATATTGGAGGCCATTCTGGACCCAAACGTACAGTCTGAAACACCCTGATCACCTCCATCCAGGCAGACAGCCAAGTCAATGGCCCTGAGTCAGATGACTGAACCTGTCATGACCTAGGACTTCACTGGAACCCTAGATTGGATTTTCAGACATCTGTCCTCAGAGTCCTGTTCTGTCATTCCAAGATATAATACAACATGTGGTTCCTGATCCCCACAACAGAACATCTCCTGTCCCCAGAAGGAAACGGTGCTCTTGGACCTGTGTCAAAAATTCAGGGTAGATAAATCCTGCACGGCCCATTAGCCACCAGCACATTCTATGACCTCCCTGGTAACAAACCAGAATTGTGACCCATCCTAATGAGACTCCATGTCAACTCAAGGCCTTGGTAATTTGCCCCAGAGCCACCAGAATGAACCTGACATGTTCCTACACTGCAATGGTCATTGGAGGTGTGCTTTCCAGGCATCCATGTGGGAGTGCTCTGGTACCCAGTCTTTCCACATGGAGGACCCTGGAGCAAACAAATCAGACTTCCCCTGTCTGGTAGAAGGGAACCATCTGTTTGGAGCATCTCAGAAGCACCAGCATGGGAAATCCTCCATGGCCTCTTGACACAACCCCTCCATTTGTCGGTCATCATAGACAAAAACTCCAGCATGAGCAAACATCTGGCATCCGCCCTTACTCGGGTGCTGGATTTTCATTTCCACCACTGCACACTGGAACTGCCTTTCGCTTGACACTGAATTTAACCATAGCTTGGGTTTAGAATTCCATCCTCAGCCTCCTGGTCCGCAAGCCCTCTTGAGAGGGAATTCTGGAGCCACAAAGCAACATTCTGCCTTCCCCATAGAAAGAAATAGCCTGGTGAATCTGCCCAGAAACTCCACATGAGGATCAATCTACTTGGCGCTTGAGGGAACCTTATTTATAGGCTCCCCTTGGCACTAGTGCTGTGTCTGAAAGCGTCTGAGCCAAGACTTAGTGTCAGCCACCCAGAGATCTGAGCCTATATCCAGCATGTGAGACCGGCCATGGTCCAATTCCATCACCTCCATCCACGCTTGGTATTCATGCATCTGTCCCCAGACCTTTGCAGGAATCCCTGCCAATGGGGGAACCTGAAGCACAATAGAGAACTCTTCCCTCCCCATGGCAGGAATCCTGGCTGTTGAGATGGGTGTCCAAACCTCAAAGTGGGATCCAGCTGTATGTCCAGAAAGATCACATCCACTCATGAGGGCTGCCCTGGGCAGAAGCAGGCATTGTGACCCTCAGCTTGAGCATGCTTTCAAAGAAACACTCTCAGTTGTGCCTCCAGGATCCCACATTGCATGCCTTGTGTGCCTCTAGGCCCAAATCCTAACCCTTGGTTGCGTTATCCATGTGCCTATACCCAGAGCCCGTCATTGGAATCCCTGTTTTGGGCTACCCCTATGATAGAAAACAGCACTCTTATCTTCCCTGAGAAAGCCTTCAAACTATTGGGAGCCCCTAGGATCCTTGAGAGGAATAATCTCCCATGGACCCATGAGTCCATACCTGCATTCAGAGTCCATTGTGGATACACAATCCAGATACAAGAGCCTGTGCTACTGCCTTCAAGTCACCTGATTTACAGTTCCTGACGTGCTGCCCTCCAGATCTATGCATTGGGCATGCGAACACCTCGCCACGAACCCTATCCCGAGTTTGTGTTTGCAGATTTCTCTCCTAAAACCATGGCTCACATGCCCTCCATCATGGGGCCCCTGGCGTCACACCACAAGACTGTGCCTGCCATTTCCAAGGAAACTGGGCCCATCACAGTTGTCCAAACCCTCCTGATTAGGAGAAACATGCAAGGCTCCTGAGCCCACCCCAATTATGGAGGCCACTTTGGACTCAAATGCACAGTCTGAAACACCCTCTTCACCTCCATCCAGGCAGACACCCAAGTCAATGGTCCTGAGTCAGATGATTGAAACTGACATGGACCTAGGACCTCACTGGAAACCTAGATATGGTTTTCAGGCATCTGTGTCAGGGGCCAGTTCTGGAATACCAACTTATGATATGACATGTGATTCCTGAGCCACAGAACAGAACATCTCCTTTCCCCAGGAGGAAGCCGTGCTCTTGGACCTGTGTCAAAACCTCAAGGTAGATGAATCCTGCACGGCCCCTTAGCAACCAAAATATTCTATGATATCCCTGGTAACAAGCCAGCATTGTGGCACATCTTCATGAGACTCCATGTCAACTCAAGGCCTTGGTACTTCGCCCCAGAGCCACCAGAACAAACCTGTCATGCTCCTCAGCTGCAATGGTCAATGTAGTTGTGCTTTCAAGGCCTCCATACTGAAGTGCTCTGCTACACAAATTTTCCACATGAGAAACTGGAGCAAACAAACCAGACTCCCCCTGTCCAGTAGAAAGAAACTTTGATGTTAGGAGCATCTCACAAGATCCAGCGTGGGAAATCCTCCATGGCCTCTTGACGCCACCCCTCCATTTGTTGGTCATCATAGACACAAATTACAGCATGAGCAAACATCTGACATCTGCCCTTACTCAGGTGCTGGATATTCGAATCAGCCACTGCACACTGAAAATGCCATTTGCTTGTCACTGAATTTATCCATAGCTTGGGTTTACAATTCCATCCTCACCCTACTCGTCCACAAGCCCTTGTGATAGGGAATTCTGGAGCCACAACACAGCATTCTGCCTTCCCCATAGAAAGAAGAAGGGCCTGGTGAGTCTGCACAGAAACTCCACATGAGGATCAATCTACTCGGCCCTCGAGGGAACCCTGAATTCTAGGCAGCCCTGGCCCCTAGTGCTGTGTCTGACAGAGCCTGAGCCCCGACCTCTTGTCAACCACCCAGACGGTGGGGTCCATATCCGGCATGTGAGACAGGCCAAGGACCAGGGCCGTCATCTCTACCCATTCCTGGTATTCAGGCATCTGTCCGCAGACCTTTCCTGGAATCCCTGCCAATGGGGGAACCTGAAGCACAATAGAGAACTGCTCCTTCCCCATTGCAGTAAACGTTGCAGTTGGGGTGGTTGTCCAACCCTCAGAGTGTAGAGACATCTGCACCGCCAATGTGACCAGACCCACTCCTGAGGGCCACCCTGGGCACAAGAGGCATTGTGACTCTCAGCCTGAGCATGCTTTCAAACAATCCATCTCAGTTGCACCACGAGGATCCTGAATTGCAGGCCTGGGATGGCCCTAGGCCCAATCGTAACCCTTGTTGGGATTTTCCAAGTGCTCAGACCCAGAGCCCATCTCTGGATTCCCTGTTTTGGGCACTCCTAAGATGGAAAACATCACTCTTCCCTTCCCCCCCAAAACAACCAACTATTGGTAGCTGCCAAGATCCTTAGAGAGGACAAATCTCCCATGGTCCCATGAAACCACACCTGCATTCCAAGGCCATCCTGGAAACACAATCCAGATAAAAATGCCTGTGCATCTGCCTTTGAGTCTTCAAACTATTTACAGTTCCTTTGGAGCTGCCCTCCAGGTCTACGCATTGGGCCTGTATGAAATAACCTTACCCTAACTCGAGTTTGTGTTTGCAGACTTTTCTCCCAAAACCATGGTTCACATGCCTTCAAGGATGAGTTATCTGGTGCCACACCACAGGACTGTGCCTGCAATCCCCAAGGAAACTGTGCCCATCACAGTTGCTCAAACCCACCAGATTTGGAGATACTAGCAAGGCCCCTGAGCCCACTCCACTAATGGAGGCCGCTCTGGACACAAATGCACAGTCTGAAATACCCTGATCACCTACATCCAGGCAGAGAGCCAAGTCAATGATCTTGAGTCAGAAGATTGAACTTGACATGCCCCTAGGACCTCATTGGAAATATAAATTAGATTTTCAGGTGTCAGTCCTCAGAGGGCTGTTTTGCAATACAAACATATGATACCAAATGTGGTCCTTGAGCCACACAACAGAACAACTCCTCTCTCCAGAAGGAAACCGTTTTCTTGGACCTGTGTCAAACCCTCAGGGTTGGAGAATCCTGCATGGCACCTTAGCTACCAACACATTCTAATATCTCCCTGATAACACCAGCACTGTGATCCATGTGCAAGAGATTCCAAGTCAGCTCAAGGCCTTGTTACTTTGCCCAAGAGCCACCAGAAGGAACCTGCCATGTTTTTCAGCTGCAATGGTCAATGGAACTATGGTTTCCCGGTCCAAACGGTAGGGCTTTGCTACTCAAACTTTCCACATGGGGGACCTGGGAGCAAGCAAATCACACTCCACCTGTCCAGAGAAAGGAAACTTTGCTATTTGGAGCATCTCACATGCCTCAGCGTGGAATATCCTCCATGGCCTCTTGATGTCACCTCTCCATTAGTCAGTCATCATAGACACAAACTTCAGTGTGAGTAAACGTCTGACATCTGCTCTTACTCAGGAGTTGGATGTCTTGAATAAGCCACTGCACATTGGAATGTCTTCTTCTTGGCACTGAATTAAACCGTAGCTTGTAATTACAATTCCATCCTCACCTGACTGTTCCCCATGCCATCTTGATAGGGAATTCTGGAGCCACAATGCTGCATTCTGCCTTCCCCATAGAAAGAAGAAGGGCCTGATGAGTCTGCCCAGAAACCCCACATGAGGATCCTTCTGCTCGGTCCTCGAGGTTACCCCGATTTATAAGCTGCCCTGGCCACCAGTCCTGTGTCTGACAGAGACTGAGCACCGACCTAGTGTCAGCCACTCAGAGTTTGGGGCCCATATCCAGCATGTAAGTGCGGCCATGGCGCAAGTCCGTCCTTTCTACCCATCCTTGGTACTCAGGCATCTGTCCCCAGACCTTTGCAGGAATCCCTGCCAATGGGGGAACCTGAAGCACAATAGAGAACTCCTCCTTCCCCATAGGAGGAAACCTGGCTGTGGGGATGGGTGTACAAACCTCAGCGTGGGAGTCAGCTACATGACCAGTGAGACCACACCCACTCATGAGGGCTGCCCTGGGAACAAGCAGGCATTGTGACCCTCACCCTGAGAATACTTTCAAACAAGCCCTCTCAGTTGCACCACCAGGATCCTGCATTGCAGCCCTGGTACACCCCTCGGCCTGAATCCTATCCCTTGGTAGAATTTCTTGGTGTCCGGTCACAGAGGCTGTCTCTGAAATCCCTGTGTGGGACACCCCTAAGATAGAAAACAGCACTCTTCCATTCACCGAATGGGCACGAAACTAAGCTGATAGTATCCTTAGGGAGGAAAAATCTCCCATGGACCTTTGAGACCATACCTGAATTCCGACGCCATCCTGGACACACAGTCCAGATACAAAAGCCTGTGGTACCGCTGTCAGGTCACTCTAATTACAGTTCCTGATAGAGCTGCCCTCGAGGACTATGCACTGCACCTGCGATCACCTCGCCACTAACCCTACACTGAGTTTGTGTTTGCAGACTACTCACCCAAAACAATGGCTCACATGCGCTCCAGGATGGGGTCTTTGGAACCACACCACAGGCCTGGATATGCTATCCCCAAGAAAACTGCCAGTCACAGTTACACAAACCCTTCAGATTAAGAGAAATCTGCAGGACCCCTGAGCCCACCCCACTATTGGAGGCCGCTCTGGAAACAAATGTGCAGTCTGAAAGACCCTGATCACCTGAATCCAGACATTAACACAAGTCAATGGTCCTGATCAGAAGATTGAACGTGACATACCCCCTGGACCTCATTGGAATCTTAGATTAGGTTTCAGGCATCTGTCTTCAGAGGCCTGTTCTGGAATACCAACTTGAGATACAACATGTGCTACCTGAGCAACACAATAGAACATCTTCTATCCCCAGAAGAAAACAGGGCTCTTCGAGTTGTGCCAAACCCTCAGGGTTGGAGAAACCTGCATAGCCCCTTAGCCACCATCACATTTCTAGATCTCCCTGGTAACAAACCAACACTGTGACCCATGTGCAAGAGATTCCAACTCAACTCAAGGCCTTGGTACTTCACCCAAGAGCCACCAGAACGAACCTGCCATGTTCTTCAGCTGCAATGGTCAATGGAGGTGTGCTTTCCAGGCATCCATGAGGGAGAGCTCTGCTACCCAAACTTTCCCATGAGGGATCCTGGAGCAAACCAACCAGACTCCACCAGTCCAGTCGAAGGAAACCTTGCTATTTGGAGCATCTCACATCCTCAGAGTGGGAAATCCTCCATGGTCTCTTAACGCCACCTCTCCATTTGTTGGTCATCATACACAAACTCCAGTGTGAGCAAATATCTGACATCCGCCCTTACTCAGGTGCTGGATGTCTCGAATCAGCCGCTGCACATTGGAATGGCCTTCCTCTTGGCAATGAATTTAAACGAGCCTGTGTATACAATTCCATCCTCACCCGACTGGTCTTCAAGCTCTCTTGATAGGGGATTCTGGAACCATGATGCAGCATTCAGCCTTCCCCATAGAAAGAAGTGCCTTGTGATTCTTCCCAAAAACCCCACATGAGGATCAATCTACTTGGCCTTAGAGGGAACCCCAATTTATAGGCTGCCCTGGCCACTAGTGCTGTGTCTGACAGAGCCTGAGCCCGGCCTTCTGTCAGCCACCCAGAGAGGGGGTCCCATATCCAGCATGCGAGACTGACCATGGCCCAAGTCCATCATATCTACACATCCTTGGTATTCAGGAACAAGTTCCAGACCTAACCCGATCCCAAATTTGTGTTTCCAGACTTCTCTCCCAAAACAATGTCTCACATGCCCTTCAGGATGATGTCTCTCGAGCCACACCACAGGACTGTGCCTGCCATCACCATGGAAACTGTGCTTGTCATAGTTGTCCATCCTTTCCAGATTAGGAGAACCCTGCAGGGACCCTGAGCCCACCACAATACTGGCAGTCGCTCTGGATGCAAATGCATAGGTAAAACACCCTGGTCACCTACATTCAGGCACAACCAAATCTAGGTCCTGAGTCAGAAGATTGAACCTGTCATGCCCCTACGAACTTATTGAAACCTTAGATTAGGTTCTCAGGCATATGTCCTCAGAGGCCTGTTCTGGAATACCAACTTATAATACAACACATGTGCCCTGAGCCACACAACAGAACATCTCCTGTCCCCAGAAGGAAAGCGTGCACATCAACCGTCACCTAACCTCAGGGTAGGAGAATGATGCACGGCACATTAGCCACCAGAACATTCTAAGATCTCCCTGGTAACAAACCAGCATTATGGCCCATCTTCAAGAGATTCCATGTCAATTCAAGGCCGTGGCACTTCGCCCCAGAACCACCAAAACGAACCTGCCATGTTCCTCAGCTGCAATGGTCAGTGGAGGTATGCTTTCCAGGCATCCATGTGGGAGAGCTCTGTTACCCAATCTTTCCAAATGGGGGGCCCTGGAGCAAACTAACCAGACTCCACCTGTCCAGTAGAGGGAAACCTTGCTGTTTGGAGCATCTCCAAAGCTGCAAAATGGGAAATCTTTCATGGCCTCTTGACGCCACCCCTCAATTTGTCAGTCTTCATAGACACAAACTCCAGTGTGAGCAAATATCTGACTTCTGTCCTTACTCAGGTGCTGGATATCTTGAAAAAGCCGCTGCACATTGGAACTGCCTTCCACTTGGGACTCAATTGAACCGTAGCTTGTGTTTACAATTCCATCCTCACCCTACTGGTCTCCACACCCGCTTGATAGGGAATTCGGGAGACAAAAGGCCGCATTCTGCCTTCCCATAGAAAGAAAAAGAGCCTGGTGAGACTGCCCAGAAACCCCATATGAGGATCAATCTGCTTGGCCCTTGAGGGAACCCCAAATTATAGGCTGCCCTGGCCACCAGTGCTGTGTCTTACAGAGCCTGTGATCCGACCTAGTGTCTGCCACCCAGAAAGCGGGTCACATATCTAGCATGTGGGATGGGCCATGTCCCAAGTCCGTCAACTCTACCCATCCTTTGTATTCAGGAACCTCTCTCCTGACCTTTGCTAGAATACTTGCCAATGGGGGAACCCGAAGCACAATAGAGAAATCCTCCTTCCCCATGGCAGGAGACCTGGCTGTTGGGGTTGGTGTCCAACCCCCAAAGTGGGAGACAGCTACATGGCCAATGAGACCACGGCCACTCCTGACGGCCGCCCTGTGCACAAACAGGCATTGTGACCCTCATTATGAGCATGCTTATAAACAAGCCCTCTCAGTTGCACAAGGAGTATCCCGCATTGCAGACCTGGTACTCCCTTAGGCCCAAATACTAAAACTTGGTGAGAATTTCCAGGCACCCAGAACCAGAGCTCGTCTCAGGAATCCCTGTTTTGGGGCACCCATATGATGGAAACCAGTACTCTTTCCTTCCCTGAAAAAGCCACCAAACTATGGAGAGCCCCCAGGATCCTAAGTGAGGTAACGTCTCCCATGGACCCAAGAGAACACAACTGCTTTCAGACTATCCTGGACACACGATCCATATAGAAAAGCCTGTGTTACTGCCTTCCAGTCACCCTAATTACACTTCCTGATGAGCTGCACTACAGGTCTATACATTGCGCCTGCGATTACCTCACCACTAACCCTAACCTTCATTTTTGTTTGCAGACTTCTCTCACAAAACCATGGTTCACATGACTTCCAGGATAGGGTCTCTGGATCCACACCACAGGACTGTGCCTGCCATCCCCAAGGACAGTGTGCCCTCAAAGTTGCCCAAACTTTCCAGATTAGGAGAAACAAGCAAGGACCCTGAGCCCACCCCAATACTGTCAGCAGCGCTGGACACAAATGTGCAGTCTGAAACACCCTGATCACCTACGTCCAAGCAGACAGCCAAGTCAATGTCCCTGAGTCAGAAGATTGAACCTCATATGCCCCTAGGACCTCATTGGAACCCTAGATTAGGTTGTCAGTCATCTGTCCTCAGGGTCCTGTTCTGGAATACCAACATAGGATACAATATGTGGTCCCTGAGCCACACAACAGAACATCTCCTGTCCCCAGAAGGAAGCCATGCCCTTCATCCTGTGCCAAACCCACAGGTTTGGAGAATCCTGCACAGCACCTTAGACACCAGCACATATGCTGAGTTTGTGCGTTGCCCCAAACCACAAGGTTTCCTTCTGCGGGAGAGTCGAGTCCTGTTGGATGGCTCCAGGACGTCCCATACGGAAGGAATGGAGAGCAGGGTTCGAAGGATGGATGCTTGTACAGCATACCTCGCATTCCCATTGGCTATTAGCAACAAAACATGTTTGAACTTCTGGCTCTGGAGCAGGTTACCCTGGGAGCTGAGTTGAAATGGACTCTCCTGAGGATCGGTCGTAATGTGGGTTTGTGTCCGTGGAGACTTTGGAATGTGCTGGTGGCTCAGGGGCCTTGCAGATTTCGCCTAACTGAAGGGTTTGGTACAGCTCCAATAAGAAAGCTCCCCATGTGGAGATGAGAGAGGTTCTATTTGGTGCCTCAGAAAAGCCCCAGATGCTGGTCTTCGAAACCAGTCCTCTGAGGAGAGACACCTAGAAACGAAAGCTAGCGTTCAGATTAGGGCCTTGGGGCCTGTCCGTTTCAATCTTCTGTCTTTGGGGACACTGTCTGTGTGTCTACGTGGAGATAATTGCTCAGCTTGTGTCAGTATGCCCCTCTTAGTCCAGGGTGGCCTACACTATTGGCATGGCCTCGGGAGCCTTGGAGGTTTCTCCTAATCTGTAGGGATGTGGCCACTGGATTGGGCACAGTTCTCTTGGAGAGGACAAGCACAGTCTTTTGGTGTAGCTCCAGAGACCCTAGCCTAGAGGGTGGGGTGTTTGGGTCCGGGCTGTGGGCACTGAAGTCTGAAAGCACAAACTTGGCTTAGGTGTGGCACCAAGGGTATGGCAGGCCTGATCCAGAGACCGAGAGGGGAGCTCCTCGGGTTATGAAAGTGGGGGAGTGGGAGGCAGTCGCTCAAGCTTTTGTCTCTGGATGTTGTGTCTCACATAGCTATGGAATGTAGGGCTGCCTCAGGGGCTATGGAAGAGTCTCCCCCTCTGGCGATCTGACCCAGCTCCAAAGATTTTGGGGTCATTTTGTGGGAAGGGTGGAGTCCTGTTGTCTGGCTCAGGTGTTTCCCCAAGAGAGGGAATCCAGATCACAGCCCTGGGTGCGGGCAACTGGAAAACTCGAAATCTGGTGAGGATTGGGAGCATAGGGGCTTGGCAAGCCCCATATGTACGCTCTTGGTCCAGGCCCTGAGAGGCCTTACTTCGACATGGGGCTCGTGCTGAGAGTCACAATTCTAGTTTGTGCACTAGGCGGCAGTCAAGTTTGGGCTTGGCCTCAGGGGCCATGAAGGTTTCTCCTACCCTGAAGGTATGACTCGATGCCAACAGCAAGCTTTACAGTCATGGGGAAGGAGGAGTTCTGATTTGTGCTTCAGGTACCCAACTGTGTTGGAATTTAATATAATGTCTAGGTTGATGTCTGAAAACCCAGGTTGGGAAGAGCATTAGTGCTGAAGGTAGTTATGCAACTGGGGTGTTGCCGAGGGCCAAGCAGTTTGATTCTCATTTGGGGTTTTTGGGAAACAGTATAGACAATGTTTTACTTCTGGGGGGCAGGTAGAGTCCTTCGTTGTGGCCCCAGAATTCCCAGTCGGGAGGGCTTGTGGGCCAGAAGTGTGAGGATGGAAGTGTGAAAACACAAGCTAGGGTGAGGTTTGGAGCCAAGGGCATGGCAGGCCCACTCTGCAGAGGCTGCATCGGGATCTCCTGAATCTGGACTCAGGATGATGATCAGACGTCGGATGATGCTGGACTTTGTGTCCATGATGACACCTTCATGAAGCGGGAGTTTCATGAGGCCAAGGTGGTTTTCCCACACTTAGTTTGTGAGTTGCTCCAAACCATAAGGTGTCCTTCTGCAGGACAGTCGAGTCCTTTTGGATGGCTAAAAAGACATCCCATACGGAAGGACTGGAGAGAAGTGTCAGAAGGATGGATGCCTGTACAGCATACCTCACATTCCCATTGGCTATTTGGAACAAGACATGTTTGATCTACTGGATCTGGGGAAAGCTACCCAGGGTGCTGAGTTGAAATGGACTCTCCTGAGGATGGGTTGTAATGTGGGTTTGTGTGCATGGAGACTTTAGAATGTGCTGGTGTTTCAGGGGCCCTACAGAATTCGCCTACCTGAAGGGTTTAATACAGCTCCAGTAAGAAAGCTCCCCATGTGGAGATGAGAGAGGTTCTGTTTGGTGTCTCAGGAAGGCCCCATATGCTGTTCTTCGAACCCAGACCTCTGAGGAGTGACACCTGGAAACCAAAGCAAGAGTTCAGATTAAGCTTAGGGGCCTGTCCGGTTCAATCTTCTGTCTCTGTGGACATCTGTCTGCATGTCTGCATATCTGCATGAATGTAGTTGCTCAGCTTGTGTCAGAATGTCCCTGTTTGTCCAGGGCGGCTTACAGTAGTGGGATGTCCCTAGGGGCCTATCCAGTTCAATCGTTTTCTATGTGGATATCTGTCTATGGGTCTGAGTGGAGGTAGTTGCTCAGCTGTTGTCAGATCACTCCTGTTTCTCCTGGGCTGCCTACACGATTGGGATCGCCTCAGTGACTTTGGAGGTTTCTCTTAATTTCCAAGGTTGTGGTCAATTGAATGGGCAGAATTCGTTTGGAAAGGGAAGGCACAGTATTGAGGTGTAGCTCCAAGGGTCCAAGTGTGGACGGTGTGTGGGTAAGGGCTTTGGGGACAGAAGTCTGAAAACACAAACACGGCTTAGGTTCGGGGACATAGGTATGGCAGGCCCGATCTACAGCCCGGGAGGAGAACTCTTCAGGATATGAAGAAAGAGGGAATGTGAGGCGCTTATTCAGGCTTTTGTCTCTGGATTTTGTGTCAATGATGGCCGTGGAGTATTGGGGAGACCTCATGGACCACGGATGAGTCTTCCTCTCTGTGGATTTGGCCCGATCCCAATTGCTTTGGGTCAATCTGTGAGATGGGAGGAGTCTTTTCAGTTTTGTTACCTCAGGTGTCCCACCAAAAGAGGGATTCCGAGGCAGAGCCATGGGGAGGGGCGAAGGGACAATCCAAGCTATGGTTAAAAATTGGGGCCTAGTGGCATGGCAAGCCCAATAGGCCGTCTCTCCGTCAAGCCACTGAGAGGCCTTAGTTGAGGTCTGGGCTCACGTTGAGGATCACAATGCGTGTTTGTGACCACCGAGGCCCTCAAGCATGGGCGGGGCCTCATGGGCCACACGGGATTCAACTATACTGAACATTGGACAACATGCCAACCACAAGGTTTCTTGCCATGGTAATGGAGTTTTGATTTCTGCATCATGTTCATCCCTGGGCAGAGATTAAAGATAATGTCTAGGTTCTGAAGCCTGAAAACCGAGGTTGGAAAGAGATGACGACCTAAGGCCATGGCGGGTCCATTGTGCTCAGTGTGTCGCCAGCTGGCTGGGTGTGGGTCAGGAGGTCCAGGGTCTGGCTGTGTCAGAAAGGGCATTATTGGCCATGGCACCCTCTATAATTGGGATATAGTCAAGTGGCGTGCAGGTTGATCCTCATTTGGGGTTTCTGGGTTGCCCCAGAGGGCAATGTTTCTCTTCATAGGGAAGGCAGTGTGCTGCATTTTAGTTCTGGAATAGCCAAACTGGAGAGCTTGTGGGCCAGGAGTGTGAGGACGGAAGTCTGAGAACACAAGCTAGGCTTAGGTTTCTGGGCGAGGGCACGGCAGGCTCACTCTGTAGAGCTGGATGGAGATCTCGTGCATTTGAAGTCAGGGGTGAGGAACAGACGATCGCTCAGTTTGAAGTTTCTGTCCCTGATGGCCCCTTCATGAAGTGGCAGGGGGTGGGGATCATGAGGCCATGGTGGTTTTCCTACGATGGGAGTTGTGAGATGCTCCAAACCGCAAAGATTCTTCTGCAGGACCATTGAGACCTGATGGTTGGCTCCAGGACTTTCCATACAAAAATGATTCTGAGCTGGGTTCTAAGGAATGGATGGGTGGGCAGCTCGCCTCTCATTCCAATTGTCTCCTAGCGACAAGACAGGTTAGATCTGCTGGATCTGGGGGAGCAAACGAGGGGCCTGTGTTGAAATGGACTCTCTTGTGGATGGGTTCTAATGTGGGTTTGCGTCCATGAAGACTTGGAATGAGGCGGTGGCACCAGGGCCCTGAAGGGTTCTCCTAAGCAGAGGCTTTGGCACAGCTCCAACGCACAAGTTTCCCATGTGGAGAAGAGATTTGTTCTGATGGGTGCCTCAAGAAACAGCCATATGCTGGTATTGGAATCCAAGCCTCTGAGGACAGATGCCTGGAAACCAAAGCAATGGATCTGATTATGGCCTAGGGGCCTGTTCGTTGCAATTTACCTCTGGGGACATCTGTCTATGAGTCTGAGTGCATGTAGGCGCTCAGATGGGCTCAGATTGCCCCTGTTTGTCTTGGGCAGCCAACACTATTGGGATGGCCTTGGGGAATTTGGAGGTTTATCCTATTTGTAGAGTTGCGGCCACTGGAATGGGCAGAATTCCCTTGGAGAGGGCAGGTACAATCCTCAGGTTTGGCTCCAGGGGCCTGAGCCTGTAGGGTCTGTGGGCCAGGGATGTGGGGACAGTTGTCTGAAAACACAACCTTGGCTTGGGTTTTGGGTCATGGGCATGGCAGGACTGAACCAGAGACCGAGAGGAGAACTCTTCGGGATATGAACAAAGGGCAAGTGTGAGTCGCTTGCTCAGGCTTTTTCTCTGGATATTGTGTCACCAATGGACGTGGAAATCCGGGTGACCTCATGGGCAATGGAGGAGTCTTCCTCTCTGGGGATTTGGCCCGTTCCAAAGAGTTTGGGGTCATTCTGTGGGATGGGAGGAGTTTATTTATTTATTTATTTATTTATTTTTTTACTTTATGTGTCCCACCAAAAGAGGGATTCCAGAGCAGAGCCCTGGGGAGGGGCGACTGGACAATCAGAAATATGGTTAAAAATTGGAGCCTAGGGGCATGGCAAGCCCATTATGATGTCTAATATTCCAGACCCTGAGAGGACTTACTAGAGGACAGGACTCAGGCTGAGGGTCACAATGAGTGTTTATGCCCTCGCCGCACTCAAGCATGGGTGGGCCCTCATGGTGAACTCTGGTTTCTCCTACACAGAATGTTGGACAACATCCCAACCACAAGGTTTCTTGCCATGGGGAAGGAGGAGTTCTGATTTCTGCATCACGTTCACCCCTTGACAAGGTTTGGAGTTAAGGCCTAAGTTCTGAAGCCTGAAAAGCTAGGTTGGGAAGAGATGACAAGCTAAGGCCATGGCGGGTCCAATGTGCTCAGTGTGCGGTCAGCTGTCTGGGTGTTGGTCAGGAGGTCCGGGCTCAGGCTCTGTCAGAAAGTGTATTAATGCCCAGGTTAGATTATATAATTTGGGTACAGTAGAGTGCCGTGTAGGTCTCTCCTCATCTGGGGTGTCTGGGAAGCTCCGTAGAGCAACATTTTTCTTCTGGAGGGCAGGCAGAGTGCTGCATTGTGGGTCCGGAATTGCCAAACTTGAGGGCTTGGGGGTCAGGTGTGTGAGGATGGAGGTCTGAGAACACAAACAAACTTAAATTTCAGGGCGAAGGAAAGGCAGGCACAATCTGCAGAGCAGAATCGAGATCTTGAGCATCTGAAGTCAGGGCGAGGATCAGACTTTGTCTCAGGTTGGAGATCCTGTCCATGAATTCCTCTTCATAAGGAAGTGGGGGGCATCACAAAGCCATGGAGGTTTTCCCATGCTGGGAGTTGTGAGATGCTCCAAAACGCAATGATTCCTTCTGCAGGACATTTGAGACCTGTTGGATGGCTCCAGGACATCCCATATGGAATGACTCCAGAGCAGAGTTCTAACGATGGATGCCTGGGCAGCCCGCCTCCGAATCCAATTGTCTCCTAGCGACAAGACAGGAGATCTGCTGGCTCTATGGGAGCAACCAAGGGGGCTGAGTTGAAATGGAATGTCCTGAGGATGGGTCCTAATGTGGGTTAGTGTCCATGGAGACCTTGGAATGGGGCAATGGTACCAGGGCCCTGAAGGATTCTCCTAACCAGAGATTTTGAGGCAGCTCCAAAGAGCAAGTTTCCAATGGGGAGGCAAGATTTGTTCTAATTGGTGCCTCAGGAAACATTCATATGCTGGTATTGAATACCAGGCCTCTGAGGAGAGATACCTAGAAACCACAGCAATGGATCCAATTAGGGCCTAGTGGCCTGTCAGGTTCATTCTTCTTCTCTGGTGACATCTGTCTATGGTATGAGTGGAGGTAGTTGCTCAGTTGGTATCAGACCGCCCCCGTTTGTCTGGGTGGCCTACACTATTGGAATGGTCTTGGGGACTTTGGAGGTTTCTCCTAATTTGTACAATTATGGGGAATGGAAGGGGAAGAATTTCCATGGAGTCTGCAGGCACAGACCTGATATGTGGCTCCAGGGGCCCCAGCCTGGAGGGTGTGTGGGCCAGGACTGTGGGGACAGATGTCTGAAAACACAAACTCAGCTTAGGTTTGGGGACGTAGGTATGGCAGACCCAATCTATATACCATGAGGAGAAGTCTTTGGGATATGAAGAAAGGGCGAGTGTGAGGCGCTTGCTCAGGCTTTTTTCTCTGGATTTTGTGTCACCGGTGGCCATGGAATGTCAGCTAAGCCTCATGTGCCATGGACGAGTCTCCCTCTCTACGGATTTGGCACAATCCCAATAGTTTTGGGTCAATCTGTGGGATGGGAGGAGTATTTTCAGTTTTGTTACCTCAGGTGTTCCACCAAAAAAGGGATTCCAGAGCAGAGCCCTGGGGATGGGGGACTGGACAACCAGAAATATGGTTAAAAATTGGGGCCTAGGTGCATGGCAAGATCAATATGCCTTCTAATTGTCCAGCCATTGAGAGGCCTTCCTTGAGGACAGAACTCACGCTGAGCATCACAATGCCTGTTTATGCCCTTGTGGCGCTCAAGCATAGGCGGGGAATCACGGTGCACGCTGATTCCTCCTATACTGAACGTGGGACAACATGCCAAGCACATGTATTCTAGCCATGGGGAAGTAGTAGTTCTGATTTCTGCATCTCATTCACCCCTGGGCAGATATTGGAGTTAATGTCTAGGTTGTGAAGTCTGAAAACCGAGTTTGGGAAGGGATCAAGTTCTAAGGCCATGTTGGGTTCGATGAGCTCAGTGTGGAGACAGCTCTGGGTGTTGCTCGGGAGGTTCAGGCTCAGGCTTTGTCAGACAGGGCATTAGTGCCCAGGGTAGATTGTATAATTGGGGTACAGTTGAACGCCATGCAGGTTGATCCTCATTTGGAGTTTCTGGCCCAGAGGGCAATGTTTTCATCAGAGGACAGGCAGGGTGCTGCATTGTAGTTCTGTAATTGCCAAACTTGAGGGCTTGTGAGCCTGGAGTGTGAGGACAGAAGTCTCAGAACACAAGCTAGGCTTAGGTTTCTGGGCGAGGGCATGGCAGGCACACTCTAGAGATCTGAATCGAGAGCTCGTGCATCTGAAGTCAGGGCGAGGATCAGACGATCACTCAGGTTGGAGTGTCTGTCCCTGATGGCCCTTTCATGAAGTGCGGGGGGATCACGAGGCCATGGAGGTTTTCCCACAATGGGAGTTGTAAGATGCTACAAACCGCAAAGATTTTTCTGCGGACCATTGAGACCTGTTGGTTGTCTCCAGGACTTCCCATATGGAACTCTTCTGACCAGGGTTCTAAGGATGGATGGATGGGCAGCCCGCCTCTCATTCCAATTGTCTCCTAGCAACAGGACAGGTTAGATCTGCTGGATCTGAAGGAGCAACCGAGGGGGCTGAATTGAAATGGACTCTACTGCAGATGGGTCCTAATATGGGTGTGTGTCCATGGAGACCTTGGATTGGGGCGCTGGCACACGGGCCCTGAAGGATTCTCTATCCTGGAGGTTTTGAGACATTTCCAAAGGACCAGTTTCCCATGTGGAGATGAGATTTGTTCTAATTGGTGCCTCGGGAAACCCCCATTTGCTGATATTGGAAACCGATCCTCTGTGGAGAGATACCTGGAAACCAAAGCAATGGATCTGATTAATGCCAAGGGGCCTGTCCAGTTCAATCTTCTTCTCTGGGGACATCCATCTATGGTATGAGTGGAGGTAGATGCTCAACTGGTGTAAGACTGCCCCTGTTTGTCCTGGCGGCCTACACTATTGGGATGGACTCGAGGCTTTGGAGGTTTCTCCTAATTTGTAAGATTATAGACAATGGAAGGGGCAGAGTTCCTGTGGAGTGGGCAGGCACAGACCTGATATGTGGCTCCAGGGGCCCCAGCCTGGAGGGTGTGTGGGCCAGGACTGTGGCGACAGATGTCTGAAAACACAGACTCAGCTTTGGTTTGGGATGTGGCTATGGCAGGCCCGATCTACGGACCGTGAGGAGAACTCTTTGGGATATGAAAAAAGGGCGACTGTGAGGCACTTGCTCAGGATTTGTTTCTGGATTTTGTGTCATCAATGGCCGTAGAATGTCAGTGAGGCTTCATGGGCCTTGGACAAGTCTCCTACTCTGTGGATTTGGCACAATAAAATTCTTTTGGTTCAATCTGTGGGATGGGAGGAGTCCTTTCAGTTTTGTTTTTTTTTTACCTCACGTGTCCCACCAAAAGAGGGATTCAGGAGCAGAGCCCTGGGGAGGGGCAACTGGACAACCAGAAATCTGGTTAAAAATTGGGGCCTAGGGGCATGGCAAGCCCAATATGCCTTCTAATGGTTCAGCCACTGAGATGCCTTCCTTAAGGACACAACTCACACTGAGGGTCACAATGTGTGTTTGTGCCCTCGTGGCACTAAAGCATGGTCGGGGACTCATGGTGCACATAGAATTCTCCTACACTGAATGTTGATCAACATGCCAATCACATGTATTCTTGCCGTGGGGCAGTAGTAGTTCTGATTTCTGCACCTCATTCACCCCTGGGCAGTGATTGGAGTTAAGGTCTAGATTGTGAAGTCAGAAAACCGAGGTTAGGAAGAGATGACTACCTAAGGCTATGTCAGGTCTGATGTGCTCGATGTGGAGCCAGCTATCTGGGTGTTGGTCGGGAGGTTCAGGCTCAGGTTTTGTCAGACAGGGCATTAGTGCCCAGGACAGATTGTATAATTGGGGTACAGTCGAGTGCCATTAACAGTGATCCTTATTTGGCATTTCTGGGTAGCCCCAAGGGCAAAGTTTTTCTTGTGGAGGGCAGGCAGAGTGCTGCATTGTGGCTCCAGAATTCCCAAACTGGAAGCCTAGTGGGCGAGAAGTGTGAGGACAGAAGTCAGAGAACACATGTTTGGCATAAGTTTCAGGGTGAGGGCATGGAAGGTACCCTCTACAGATCTAAATCGGTATTTTGTGCATCTGAAGTCAGGGTGAGGTTCAGACCTAGGCTCAGGTTGGAGTTTCTGTCCATTATGGCCCCTTCATGAAGGGGGCGGTATCTCGAAGCCGTGGAGGTTTACCCATGATGGGAATTGTGAGATGGTCCAAACTGCATGGATTCCTTCTGATCGAAAATTGAGACCTGTTGCATCACTCCAGGACGTTCCATATGAACGACGCCAGAGCAGGGATCTAAGGATGGATGCCTGGGCAGCCCACCTCGCATTCCAATTGTCTCCTAGAGACAGGACAGGCTTGATATGCTGGCTCTGGTGGAGCAACCGAGGGGGCTGAGTTGAAATAAACTCTCCTGAGAATGGGTCCTAATGTGGGTTTGTGTCCATGGAAAACTTGGGATGGGGTGGTGGCACACGGGCCCTGAAGGCTTCTCCTAACTGGAGGTTTTGAGACATATCCAAAGGACAAGTTTCTCATGTGAAGATGCGATTTGTTCTGATTGGTGCCTCAGGAAACCCCCATATGCTGATATTGGAAACCAGGCTTCTGAGGAGAGATACCTGGAAACCAAAGCAATGGATACTATTAGGTCTTAGGGGGTCTTTCCGATTCAATCTTCTTCTCTGGGGAATCCATCTACGGTATGAGTGGAGGTAGATGCTCAGGTGGTGTCAGTTTGCCCCTGTCTGTCCCGGGTGGCCTATACTATTGGGATGGCCTTGGGGAATTGGAGGTTTCTCCTAATTTGTATGATTGTGGACAATGGAATGTGCAGAATTCCTGTGGAGTGAGCAGGCACAGTCTTGATATGTGGCTCCATGGGCCCCAGCCTGGAGGGTATGTGGGCCAGGACTGTGGGGACAGAAGTCTGAAAACACAAACTCGGCTTATGTTTGGGGACATAAGTATGGCAGGCCTGATCTACAGACTGTGAGGAGAACTCTTTGGGATATGAAGAAAGAGTGAGTGTGAGACGCTTTTTCAGGCTTTTGTCTCTGGATCTTGTGCAAACTATGGCCTTGCAATGTTGGGGAGGCCTCATGGGCCATGGACGAGTCTTCCTCTCTGTGGATTTGGCCCAATCCCAATTGTTTTGGGTCAATCTGTGGGATGGTAGGTGTCTTTTCAGTTTTGTTACCTCAGGTGTCCCACCAAAGGAGGGATTCCAGAGCAGAGCCCTGGGGAGGGGCGAATGAACAACCTGAACTCTGGTTAAGATTGGGGTCCTAGGGGCATCACAAGCCCCATATGCCGGCTCTTGGTCCAGCCACTGAGAGGCCTTACTTGAGGAAAGGGCTCACGCTGAGGGTCACAGTGCCTGTTTGTTCCCAACGCAGCCCTCAAGCATGGACGGGACTACATGGGCCACACTGGTTTCTTCTACACTGAACATTGGACAACATGCCAACCACAAGGTGTCTTGCCATGGGGAAGCAGTAGTTCTGAGTTCTGCCTCATGTTCACCCCTGGGCAGTGATTGGAGATAAGATCTAGGTTCTGAAGCCAGAAAACCGAGATTGGGAAGAGAAGAGGACCTAGGGCATAGCGGGTCCAAATGTGCTCAGTGTGTGGCCAGCTGTCTGGTTGTGGGTTGGGAGGTCCAGGCTAAGTCTGTGTCAGACAGAGCTTTAGTGCTAGGGTAGACTGTATAACTGGGGTACATTTGAGTGGTGTGCAGGTTGATCCCCATTTGTGGTTTCTGGGTAGCCCCAGAAGGAAAATTCTTTTCTTCTTGATTGCAGGCAGAGTGCTGCATTGTGGTTCCAGAATTCCGAAACTGGAGGGCCTGTGGCCAAGAGTGTGAGGAAAACAATTTGAGAACACAAGCTAGGTGTAGGTTCCGGAGTGAAGGCATGGCAGGCACACATTGCAGAGCTGAATCAAGATCTCATGCATCTGAAGTCAGGGCGAAGATCAGACGTTGGCTCAGGTTGGAGTTTCTGGCCATGATGACCACTTCATGAAGGAAGGGGGGGTCATTACGTGGCCATGGAGGTTTTCCCACAATGGGAGTTGTGATGCTCCAAACCGCAAGGATTCTTTCTGTGGAAAAATTGAGACATGTTGGAATGCTCCAGGACGTCCCATATGGAATGACTCCAGAGCATGGTTTTGAGAATGGATGCCTGGGCTTCCAGCCTCGCATTCCAATTGTCTCCTAATGACACGACAGTTTCGATCTTCTGGCTCAGGAGGAGCAACAGAGAGGGCTGAGTTAAAATGGACTCTCCTGCGGATGAGGTCTAATGTAGGTTTGTGTCCATGGAGACATTGGAATGGGGAGAATTTCATTCTAGGGACAGGAGATGTTCTGTTGAGTGATTCAGGGAACAGATGTTGTATCATAAGTTGGTTTTAGAGAACAGCCATCTGAGGACAAATGCCTGAAAACCTATTCTTGGGTTCCAATTATGTCCTAAGGGCATGTCGGGTTCAATTATATGACTCAGGATCATTGACTTTGGTGTCTGCCTGGATGAAGGTAATCGAGGTGTTTCAGACCGTGCATTTGCTTCCACAATGACTTCCAATATTGGGGTGGGATCAGGGGCCTTGGAGGTTTGTCCTAATCAGGAGGGTTTGAGGAAATGTGATGGGTCCAATTTCCTTGGGGATTTCAGGCACATTCCTGTGGTGTGGCTCCAGAGACCCCATCCTGGAGGGCATGTGAGTCATGTTTTTGGGAGAGAGGTCTGCAAAAAAAAATTCGGGTTAGTGTTACTTGCAAGGTGGTCGTAGGCCCAATCTGTAGATGTTGAGGGCAGCTCTTCAGGAACTGTAAATAGGGTGACTGGAAGTCGGTATCACAGGATTTTCTATCTGGATTGTGTGTCCAGGATGGGCTCAGAATGTAGTTGTGGTCTCAAGGGTCCATGGGAGACTTTTCCTCTCTAAGGATCCTGGAGGCTCCCCATAGTTTGGTGACTTTTTCGGGGAACTGAAGAGTGCTGTTTTCCATCTTAAGGGTGCCCAATACAGGAATTTGTGAGACGAGCTTGAGTCTGGGTGCCTGGAAAATCCCCCCGAAGGTTAGGATTTGGGCCTAGGGGCATACCGGGCCTGCAATGTGGGATCCTGGTAGTGCCACTGAGATGGCTTGTTTGAAAGCATGCTTAGCCTGAGGGTCACAATGCCTGTTTGTGCCCAGGGTGGCCCCTAGGAGAGGGAGTTGGCTCATTGGCCATGCACCTGGCTCACACTTTTAGGGTTGGACACCCATCCCAACAGCCCGGTTTCCTGCCTTGCGTAAGGAGCAGTTCTCTATTGTGCTTCAGGTTCCCCCATTGGAAGGATTCCAGCAAAGTCTGGGGAAAGAAGCCAGAGTACCAAGGATGGGTAGAGATGATGGACTTGGGTCATGACCAGTCCCACATGATAGATATGGGGCCCCGCTCTCTGGGTGGCTGACAGTAGGTTTGGGCTCAGCCTCTGTCAGAAACAGCATTAGTGGCCATTTCAGCCTACAAATCAGGTTCCCTCGAGAGCCAAGCCGATTGATCCTCTTGTGGGGATTCAGGGCAGACTCAGCAGACACTTCTTCTTTCTATGGGGAGGGTAGAATGCTGAGTTTTGGTTCCAGAATTCAATATCAAGAGGCCTTGGGAACCAGTATGGTAAGGATGGGATTGTAAACACAAGCTACTGTACAATTTAGTGCCAAGCAGAAGGCAGTTCAAATGTGAAGCATCTTTTTCGAGATATCCAGCACCTGAGTAAGGAGGATGTCAGACGTTTGCTCACACTAGAGTTTGTGTCTTTATGACCGACAAATGGAGGGGTGGCATCAAGAGGCCATTTGGGATTTCACACATTTCCATGTCGAAAGTTTGCGTAGTAGAGCTCTCCCGTATGGATGCCTGGACAGCACAGCTCCATTGAGCATTGCAGCTGAGGAACAAGGCAGGTTCGTTCTGGTGCCTCTGTGGTGAAGGACCAAGGCCTTGAGTTGACATGGAATCTCTTGCAGATGGGCCACAATGCTGGTTTGTTATGAGGCAGATCTTAGAATGTGCTGGTGGCTAAGGTGCCATGCAGGATTCTCAAACCCTGAGGATTTGGCACACGCCAAAGAGCACGGTTTCTTTCTCAGGAAAGGAGATGTTCTGTTGAAAGGCATAGGAACCACATGTCATATGTTGGTATTCCAGAACAGGAACCTGACAACAGATGCCTGAAAACTTAATCTAGGGTCCAATGAGGTCGTATGGGCATGACAGGTCCAATCTTCTGACTCAGGAACTTTGACATGGTTGTCTGATTGGATGTAGGTGATCAGGGTGTTTCAGACTATGAATTTGCATGAGAGTGACCGCCAATATTGAGGTGGGCTCAGGGTATTTGCAGGTTTCTCCTAATCTTGAAGGTTTGGGCAACTGTGATGGGCACAGTTTCCTTGGGGATGACAGACAAATTCCTTTGTTGTGGTTCCTAAGGCCCCATCCTTGTTGGCATGAGAGCCATGGTTTTGGGAGAGAATTCTGAAAACTGAAATTCAGGTTAGGGCTAGTTGGGAGGCGAATAGTACCAATGCATAGACCTAGAGGGCAGCATATCAGGAACTGTAAATAGGTTGAATAGAAGGCAGGAGCACAGGCATTTCTCTCTGGATTGTGTGTCCAAGATGGCCTCGGAATGCAGGTGTGGTCTGATGGGTCCATGGGAGAATTTTCCTCTCTAAGGATCCTGGTGGCTCTCCATAGTTTGGTGCCTTTTTCGGGGAAAGAAAGACTGCTGTTTTACATCTTAGCCGTGCCCCAATACAGGGATTCCAGAGATGGGCTCTGGGTCTTGGCGCCTAGAAAATCCCACCAAAGGTTAGGATTTGGACCTAGGGGCGTACTTGGCCTGCATGCGGGATCCTGGTGGTGCCACTGTGAGGGCTTGTTTGAAAGCATGCTCAGACTGAGGGTCACAAAGCCTGTTTGTGCACAGGGTGGATCTAAGGAGTGGGCGTGGTCTCATTTGCCATACAGCTGGCTCCGTCTTTGAGGGCTGGACACCCATCCCAACAGCCAGGTTTCCTGCCATGGGGAAGGAGGCGTTCTCTATTGTCTTTCAGGTTCCCCCATTGTCAGGAATTCCAGCAATTGTCTGGGGACAGGTGCCTGAATACCAAGGATGGGTAGAGATGAGAGATTTGGGCCAAGGCCGGTCTCAAATGCTGGATATGGCGCCCACTTTCTGGGGGGTTGAAACTAAGTCTAGTCTCAGGCTCTGTCAGACACAGCAATAGTAGTCAGGGCAGCCTATACATCAGGGTTTCCTTGAGGGCCAAGCAGATTGATCCTCATGTGGGCTTGCTGGGCATTCTCACCAGGCCCTTATCCTTTCTTTGGGGTAGGCAGAATGCTGCGTTGTGGCTCCAGAATTCCCTATCAAGTGGCCTTGGGAGCCAGTAGGGTGAGGATGGAATTGTAAACACAAGCTATGGTTCAATTCAGTGCGAAGCAAAAGGCAGATCCAATGTGCAGTGTCAGATTCAAGATATCCAGCACCTGAGTAAGGGCAGATTTCAGACGTTTGCTCACACTGGAATTTGTGTCTGTAATGACCGACAAATGGAGTGGTTGAGTCAAGAAGCCCTGGAGGATTTCCCATGCTGAGGCTTGAGATGCTCCAAACAGCAAGGTTTTCTTCTACCGGACAGGGGGAGTCTGGTTTGTTTGCTACAGTGTCCCCCATGTAGAAAGTTTGGATAGCAAAGCTTTCCCAAATGGATATCTGGAAAGCACACCTCCATTGACCATTGCAGCTGAGGAATATGGCAGGTTCATTCTGGTGGTTCTGGGCGAAGTACCAAGGCCTTAAGTTGACAGGGAATCTATTACAGATGGGCCACAATGCTGGTTTGTTACCATGGAGATCTTAGAATGTGCTGGTGGCTATGGTGCCGTGCAGGATTCTCCTACCCTGAGGGTTTGGCACAGGTCTAAAATCGCTGTATCCTTCTGGGGACAGGATTTGTTTTATTGTGTTCAGAGACCACATGTTGCTTCCTAAGTTGGTATTCCAGAACAGGCCCCTGAAGACAGATGCCTTAAAACCTAATGTTGCATTCCATTGAGGTCCTAGGAGCATGTCAGGTTCAATCATCTGACTCAGGACCATTGACTTGGCCTTTTGCCTGGATGTAGGTGATCAGTGTGTTTCAGACTGTACATAGCATCCAGATGGGCGGCCAATATTGGGATGGGCTTAGGGTCATTAAGGTTTCTCATACTCTGGAAGGTTTGGAAAACTGTGCCGGGCACAGTTGCCTTGAGGATGGCAGCCACAGTACTGTGGTATGGCTGCAGAGACCCCATGCTGGAAGGCATGTGGGCCATGTTTTTGGGAGGGGAGGTGCTAATTCAAATACAGGTGTGGGTTAGTGGTGTTGTGATCGCAGGCCCAGTGCATAGACCAAGAGGGCAGGATGTCAGGAACTGTAATTAACATGGATAGAAGGTGGTAGGACAGGCTTTTCTATCTGGATTGTGTGTCCAGGATGGACTCCAAATTCAGGTGTGGTGTCATGGGTCCATGCAGACTTTTCCTCTCTAAGGCTCCTGGTGGTTCGCCATAGGTTGGTGGCTTTTTCAGGGAAGGTAAGAGTGCTGTTTTCCATCTTAGTCATGCCCCCAAACAGGGATTACTGAGACGGGCTCTGGGTCTGGGTGCCTGGAAGATCCCACGTAGAGTTAGGATTCGGGCCAAGGGGCATCCCAGGCCTGCAATGCAGGAAACTGGTGGTGCAACTGAGAGGGCTTCTTTGAAAGCATACTCTGGCTGAGGATCACAATGCCTGTTTTTTCCCAGGGCGACCTTTAGGAATGGGTGTGGTCTCATTTTCAATGTAGCTGGCTCTCAATTTGAGGGTTGGACACCCATCCCAACAGCCAAGTTTCCTGCAATTGGGAAGGACGAGTTCTCTATTGTGCTTCAGGTTCCCCCATTGGCAGTGATTCCAGCAAAGGCCTGGGGACAGGTGCCTGAATACCAAGGATGGGTAGAGCTGATGAACTATGATGAGCCATAGCCGGTCTCACATGCTGGATATGGTGCCCTCTTTCCGGGTGGCTGACACGAGTTCGGGGCTCAGGCTCTGTCAGACACACCACTAGTGGCCAGGGTAACCTGTAAATCGAGGCAGCCTATAAATCCCTCGATGGCCAAGCAGATTGATCCACATTTGGTGTTTCTGGGAAGACTCACCAGGCACTTCTTCTTTCTATCGGGAAAGACAGAATGCTGCAATGTGGCTTGAGAATTCCCTACCAAGAGGGATTTTGGTCCATGGGGGTATTGACAGAATTGTAAAACTAAGCTACAGTTAAATTCAGTGCCACGCAGAAGGCAGTTCTAGTGTGCAGTGGCTTATTTGAGATATTTATCACCTGAGTAAGGACTATGTCAGTGTTTTGCTCGCACTGGAGTTTGTGTCTATGATGAACAGCAAATGGAGGGGTGGCATCAAGAGGCCATAGAGGATTTCGCATGCTGGGGATTTGGGGATGCTCCAAACAGTAAGGTTTCATTCTACTGGACAGCTGGAGTCTAGTTTGTTTTCTCCAGTGTCCTCCATGTGGAAAGTTTGGGTAGCAGAGCACTTCGCAAGGATGTGTGGAAAGCACACCTCCAATGACCATTGCAGCTGAGAAAGATGGCATGTTCGTTCTGGTGGCTATGACGTGAAGTATCAAGGCCTTGAGTTGACATGGAATCTCCTGCAGATCGGAGTCAATGCTAATTTGTTACCAGGGAGATCTTAGAATGTGCTGGTCGCTAAGGGGTCATGCAGGATTCTATCATCCTGAGTGTTTGACACAGGTCCAAGAGCATGGTTTCCTTCTGGGGACAGGAGATGTTCTGTTGTTTGGCTCAGGGAACACATGTTGTACTATAACTTGGTTTTCCAGAAAAAGCCTCAGAGTACAGATGCCTGAAAACCTAATCTAGGGTTCCAACACTAAGAGTGGGAGCCAGCTGCATGGCCAATGAGACCACACCCAATCCTGAGGGGAGCCCTGGGCACAAACATACATTGTGATCCTTCTAATGAGGTCCTAGTGTCATGTTAGTTTCAATCTTCTGACTCAGGATGATTGATTTGTGTGTCTGCCTGGATGGAGGTGATCAGGGTGCTTCAGACTGGGATTTTGCATCCAGAGCTGCCTCCCATATTGGGGTGAGCTCAGGGGCCCTTCAGGTTTATCCTAATCTAGAGAGTTTGGGCATCTGTGACGGGAACAATTTCCCTGGGGATGGCAGGCACTGTCCTGTGCTGTGGCTCCAGATACCCCATTCTGGAGGACATGTGAGCCATGGTTTTGGGAGAGAAGTCTGCAAACCCAAATCGGGTTATGGATATTGGTGAGGTGATTGCAGGCCCAGTGCATAAACCTGAAGGGAAGCTCATCAGGAAATGTAATTATGGTGACTGGAAGGCGGTGGCACAGACTTTTCTATTGGGATTGTGTGTCTAGGATGGCCTCGGAATGAATGTGTGATCTCATGGGTCCATGGGAGATTTTTTCCTCTCTAAGGATCCTGGCGGCTCCCCATAATTTGGTGGCTTTTTCAGGGAAGGGAAGAGTGCTGTTTCCATCTTAGGTGTGCCCCAAAACTTCCATTCCAGAGCCAGACTCTGGGTCTGCGTGCCAGGAAAATCCCACAAAGTATTAGGTTTTGGGCCTAGGGGCATACAGGCCTTCAATGCGGGATCCTGTTGGTGCAGCTGAGAGGGCTTGTTTGAAAGCATGCTCAGGTTGAGGATCACAATGTATGTTTGTGCCCAGGGCTCCCCTCAGGATTGGGTGTGGTCTCATTGGCCATGCAGCTGGCTCCCACTCTGAGTGTTGGACACCAATCTCAACAGACAGGTTCCTGCCATCTGGAAGAAGGATTTCTCTATGGTGCTTAAGGCTCCTCTGTAAGGGTCTGGTTGGCCAGAGAAAGTCATTTTGTGTTTATGTAGTGAACTTAGATTGACCCTATACAGTAAACATAGATTGACACCACCCTTCCCAGATGAACTTACTTGCAAAGCCTAGATACAAGGGCAGTTCAGGCCAGGTGAAGACATCCAATTAGTGGAGCACTCATATGTCTACTAGGGTAAATTGAAATATAATTGGACACCCGTGTGTTACCTACCATTTTTTTTTCCCTGTGTGTGGTGATTTAGCATGACTGTGCAGTGTTCTCTGTGTATTGCAATCTCATTGGCCACGTGTGTATAGCCCAGCTAAATACATGTATAAAATTTAGTCTGTGAGGCTGGGAGGTGTCGCCTCTTTGCAAGAGATGGCACTGAGCAGTCAGTTTGATTCTCAATGCTGGCGTGAAATTAAGCTTTGCTTGACCTTCATTTTGTATCAGACTCGCTCCTTTGATTACCAATGCTAACATTGGAGGGGGCACCAGGATTCAAATGATGAGAACTGAGCCAGCATCGAAATTTTTGGGAAAAGCCTCCAGAAGTAAGATCACTGGATCCTATCTGTCTGTCTGGTTAGAGCTCCAGGTTATGGACCACCAGAGAGAAGATGGATGCAGCCGTGCCCACCAGGGCTGGAGTGGATGTGGGTACGCCCCATCCCTCTACTGGTAGATCGACGGGGGGGTTCGAGTCCCCTGGGCAGTCGGGGGTTTCGAGTCCCCCTAGGAGGTTGGGGGTTCGAGTCCCCCTAGAAGGCCAGGGGTTTCACGTCTCCCTAGAGACCATCCTATTGACATCGAGTTACCTTTGAATTCTTTCTTTCTGTAGACTGTCTCTATATTTCTGCTCAATGCTATTCTTAGGATTTTTCCTCCTATAGAACCTCCCTTTACATTTCCTGCAGTTTCGGCTTGGTACTTGCATAGTCTTTTCACAATGTTAGGGTGGAGCTTAAAGCTACGAGGGAGGAGGTTCACAATGCTCTCAATGAGTTCCAATCTAATCTAAATTCTCTCAAAGCTAGGGTAACTGAGACAAAAGATAGAATTAGTGATCTGGAAGGAAACAGATAGAGAGAAAGGATCAGGAGGAAGCCTGGAACAAACAGCATAGAAACCACGAAAACAGAATCAGGAAAATAAATGACACCATGAAGTGTTCCAACATCAGAATTATTGGAATCCCGGAAGGGGAGGAGAAAGAAAGAAGTCTAGAAAATATAGTGGAACAAGTCCTTCATGAAAATTTTCCCAGTCTCACGAATGGAACCAGCGTTCATGTACTAGAGGCAGAACGGTCTCCACCCAAGATTATACATTCCGAAAAACATCACGACACCTGATAGTCAAATTCAGAAATCATAATTGTAGATAAAATTTCTTGAAAGCAGCTAGGACGAAGAGGCTCCTTACTTACAGAGGAAAGCCCATCAGAATAACATCAGACCTTTCCACAGAGACCTGGCAAGCCAGAAAGGGCTGGCAAGATATATTCAGGGCACTAAAAGAGAAGAACATGCAGCCAAGAATACTTTATCCAGCAAGACTGACATTCAAAATGGATGGAGAGATAAAAAGTTTCCAAGACCCGCAAGGCTTAAAAGACTACAAAACCACTGTGCTGACACTGCAGTAAATATTAAAGGGATTCTATAAAAGAAGAAAAATCCTAAGAATAGAATTTAACAGAAATATAGAGACAATCTACAGAAAGAAAGATTTTAAAGGTAAGTCGATGTCAATAAAAACGTATCTATCAATAATCACTCTCAATGTGAATGGCCTAAATGTGCCCCAAAACAGCACAGGGTTGCAGATTGGTTGAAACGACAGGACCCATCCATATGTTTTCTACAAGAGGCCCATTTTGAACCTAAAGATACACCCAGACTGAAAGTAAAGGGACGGAGAAGGATCTTTCATGCCAATGGGCCTCAAAAAAAGCCTGGGATAGTGATTCTCATATCAGATAAATTAGATTTTACATGAAAGACTGTCATCGGAGATACAGAAGGACACTACATAATCCTTAAAGGGACTATCCACCAAGATAATCTAACAATTGTAAATATCTATGCCCACAATATGGGAGCAGCCAATTACATAAGAAAACTGTTAATCAAGGTGAAGAGTCATAGTGAATACACTAATCTTAGGAGATCATAACACGGCTCTCTCAGAAATAGACAGATTATCAAATTAGAAAATCAATAAAGAAACAAGAGCATTGAATGACACATTGAGCCAGATGGACCTCATAGATATATACAGAACATTCCACCCTAAAACAACAGAATAATTCGTCTCAAGTGCATACGGATCCTTCTCAAGAATAGACCACATACTGGGTCACAAATCAGGACTCAACCAATACCAAAAGACTGAGATTAACGTCTGCCCATTCTTTTTTTAATTTTTTTAATTTTTTAAATTAAATTTATTATTTTCTGCATAATAGTATTTGTTATTTTTTTCACCACACCCAGTGTTCATTGCAATCTGTGCCCTCTATAATACCCACCGCCTGGTACCCCAACCTCCCACACCCCCCACCACTTCAAACCCCTCAGATTGTTTTGCAGAGACCATACTCTCTCATGCTTCTCCTCCCTTCCAATTTCCCCCTACTCCCTTCTCCTCTCTAACTCCCCATGTCCTCCATGCTATTTGTTATGCTCCACAAAGAAGTGAAACCATATGATAATTGACTCTCTCTGCTTGACTTATTTCACTCAGCATAATCTATCCAGTCCCTTTCATGTGGCTACAAAAGTTGGGTATTCATCCTTTCTGATGGAGGCATAATACTCCATAGTGTACATGGACCACATTTTCCTTATCCATTCGTCCGTTAAATGGGATCGTGGTTCTTTCCACTGTTTGGCAACTTTGGCCATTGCTGCTATAAACATTGGGGTAAAGATGGCCCTTCTTTGCACTACAGCTGTATCTTTGGGGTAAAAACCCAAGAGTGCAATTGCAGGGTCATAGATAAGTTCTATTTTTAATTTCTTGAGGAATCTTCACACTGTTTTCCAAAGAGGCTGCACCAACCTGCATTTCCACCAACAGTGTAAGAGGGTTCCCCTTTCTTCACATCCCCTCTAACACATTTTGTTTCCTGTCTTGTTAATTTTGGCCATTCTAACTGGTGTAAGGTGATATCTCAATGTGGTTTTAATTTGAATCTCCCTGATGGCTAGTGATGATGAACATGTTTTCATGTGTCTGATAGCCAATTTGTATATATTCATTGGAGAAGTCTCTGTTCATATCTTCTGCCCATTTTTTTTATATGATTGCTTGTCTTGTGTGTGTTGAGTTTAAGGAGTTCATTATAGATCCTGGATATCAACCTTTTGTCTGTACTGTCATTTGCAAATATCTTGTCCAATTCCGTGGGTTGACTCTTTGTTTTCTTGACTATTTCCTTTGCTGTGCAGAAGCTTTTGATTTTGATGAAGTCACAAAAGTTTATTTTCACTTTTGTTTCCTTTGCCTTTGGAGCCATATCTTGAAAGAAGTTGTTGTGGCTGATATCGAAGAGAATGCTGCCTATGTTCTCTTCTAGGATTCTGATGGATTCCTGTCTCATGTTGAGGTCTTTTATCCATTTTGAGTTTATCATTGTGTATGGTGTAAGAGAATGGTCGAGTTTCATGCGTCTACATATTTCTGTCCAGTTTTCCCAGCACCAATTATTGAAGAGACTGTCTTTTTTCCACTGTATTTTTTTCCTGTTTTGTCGAATATTAATTGACCATAGAGTTGAGGGTCCATATCTGGGCTCTCTGCTCTGTTCCACTGGTCTATGTGTCTGTTTTTATGCCAGTACCATGCTATCTTGGTAACCACAGCTTTGTAAAAAAGCTTGAAATCTGGTAACGTGATGCACCCAGTTTTATTTTTGTTTTTCAACATTTACTTAGTGATTCGGGGTCTCTTCTGATTCCATACAAATTTCTGGATTATTTGCTCCAGCTCTTTGAAGAATACTGGTGGAATTTTGATCGGAATGTAATTAAAAGTATAGATCGCTCTAGGCAGTATAGACATTTTAACAATGTTTATTCTTCCGATCCAAGAGCATGGAATGGTCTTCCATCATTTTGTGTCTTCTTCAATTTCTTTCACGAGTGTTCTGTAGTTCCTCGAGTACAGATCCTTTACCTCTTTGTTTAGGTTTATTTCGAGGTGTCTTATGGTTCTTGGTTCTATAGTAAATGGAATTGATTCTCTAATTTCCATTTCTGTATTTTCATTGTTAGTGTATAAGAAAGCCACTGATTTCTGCACATTGACTTTGTATCCTGCCACGTTGCTGAATTACTGTATGAGTTCTAGTAGTTTGGGGGTGGAGTCTTCTGGATTTTCCATATAAAGAATCATGTCATCTGCGAAGAGAGACAGTTTGACTTCTTCATTACCAATTTGGATACCTTTTATTTCTCTTTGTTGTCTGATTGCTGTCGCTAGGACTTCTAATACTATGTTGAACAAGAGTGGTGAAAGTGGGCATCCTTGTCTTGTTCCTGATCTCAATGGGAAGGCTGCAAGCTTTTTCCCATTGAGGATGATATTTGATGTGGGTCTTTTATAGATAGACTTGATGAAGTTCAGGAATGTTCCCTCCATCCCTATACTTTGAAGCGTTTTGATCAGGAATGGATGATGGATTTTGTCAAATGCTTTTTCTGCATCTATTGAGAGCACCTTGTTGTTCTTCTCTCTTCTCATATTAATTTGTTGTTATCACATTGATTGTTTTGCGAATGTTGAACCATCCTTGTAGCCCAGGGATGAATCCCATCTGGTCATGGTGGATAATCTTTTTAATGTGCTCTTGGATCCTGTTTGCTAGGATCTTGTTGAGAATATTAGCATCCATATTCATCAGTGATATTGGTCTGAAATTCTCCTTTTTGGTAGGGTCCTTGCCTGGTTTGCAGATCAGGGTAATGCTGGCTTCATAGAAAGAGTCTGGAAGTTTTCGTGCTGCTTCAAGTTTTTGAAACAGCTTCAGGAGAATAGGTGTTATTTTTTCTTTGAATGGTTGGTAGAATTCCCCAGAGAATCCGTCAGGTCCTGGGCTCTTGTTTTTTGGGAGGTTTTTGATCACTCCTTCAATCTCATTACTTGATATTGGTCTATTCAGGTTGTCAATTGCTTCCTGGTTCAATTTTGGGAGTTTATAGTTTTCCAGGAATGCATCCATTTCATCAAGGTTGCTAAGCTTATTGGCATGTAACTGTTGATAATACCTGCTGATGATTGTTTCTACTTCCTTTGGTGTTAGTTGTGATCTCTCATTTTCATTCATAATTTTATGAATTTGGAAGCCAAGCCAGTTGGCAGAATGCACGAGCCCTGCTACAAAGCCTGAGATACGCGCGCACGTCCCTCATACTCCCCTGAGAGAGTTACAAAGGACTGGCCGGCGCTCTTTTACCCGCGCCATTGTTTCAGAACCTCAGACATGCGTCCCAATCCCTCCCCTGACAGAGGTGCACAAAAGCAAAGCCTGGTGCTTTCAGACCTGCGCCCCGTTCTCAGTGCCTGAGACACGCGCGTGACCCATAGCCGCCCTTGAACGAGGTGCCTGCAAGTCTGGCACTCTTAGACCCAGAAAGACCAGGCACTCCCAGCCCAGGCCAGCGGGAAAATCTCAGTGTGCGATTGCTGCTTGGAACCTCTCTGGAGGTCGGGAGTTTCCAGACAGCCGCCACTGCCTTGGCTTTGGGTACAAGCAAAAGATCCTGCATCCCCAGGGACTGTGATTTGGAACCTGGTTTGCCAGCGGCCAAGGGGGAACTTATTTAGGCTCTGCACCTAGACTGAGGCTTCTCTCTGACAGGTATATCAGGGTGCAGTTTGTTTTCCTCTAAAACTACAAAAACCATCAAAAGTGGTCAAGGTGAGAGAAAAAAAAAAAAGTGAAAAAACATAAACAGCGCCAGAGAACAAAAGCCAGAAAAAAAACAGTTTCCTCAGAGCCCACCCAACTGAGGGGGGCGGGTGGACTTAACTCAGGAAACATCATTGACTGACAACCCACGTGGCAAGCCCCTCCCTCAAAAACCCAAAAAGAAAAAAAAAAGAGAAAAAAAAGGACTACAAGAGAACAACCACTACTTCATAGGAAAACTTTTATTTTTCACTCATTCCCACTATTCTGGTTTTTTTTTTTTTTTTACACATAGGAATTTTTTTAACCTATTTACCATCACAGCGAGCTGTACAGTACATCAAATTCCATAATACCCTTCTAACATGAACTTTTTGATACATACACCTATGTTCTTCATTTGCATTTCTATTTTGAATTCCTTTTTTTAAAATTTTAGTTTAGATTAGTCTAGTTTATTCCTTTTAATTCTATCTTCTAATATTCATATAGAGTTAAACTTCAAAGTAATCCCCTTTCCCCAATCAATACTACCCCTATAGATCAACCAACTTTTAATCCCTTTTATCTTAGGAAATTTGAGTCATTTAACAAAGATATCAAGATACATCCAGGAAGAATAAAAACAACCTTCCTCGCACACACTGAAAATTTATAACCACTCTCCCATTCTTCTCTTCCAGTGTTTCTGTGTTTTTGTGTTTGTACTGATAGCATATAAATCTTACACTTGGGGTTCTTTTCAATGAGGTTCTTTCTTTATTTGTATATATATATATACATATATATATATATTTTATATTTATATTTTATATATATAAAAAATATATATTTATATTTATATATTTATATTTATATATTTATATTTTATATAAATATATATTTATATATATATAAATATATATTTATATTTTATATATATAAAATATATATATATATTTTCACTTGTCATATACTTGTATCAATCCTTTTGTTAGTCTGTTTTTGTTTGTCTACTTCATAAATCTTACCTTGGGGCCCATTTGGGCTGAACCTTCTCTTTGATCTTCCCTTTCTTTCCTGTCTCTCTCTCTCTTTTTTGTCTTTTCTATTTCTATTTTTTTCTTTTCTTTTGTCTTTTATTTGGGTGGGGAATCCTGATTGCTCAGAAGTGATTCAGGGTGCACCTTGACTGCACCACAGTTGATACATCCAGCTACATCTGTTCAGTCATCTCCCACCAAAATGACTAGGAGGAGGAATGCTTAACAGAAGAAAAATACAGAGGATGGACCTTCAGCAACAGAGCTAACGGCTATCAACATAGACAATATGTTGGAAAGATAATTCAGGCTAACAATTATCCAGGCAATTGCTAGGTTGGAGAAAGGCATGGATGATCAAATGGAATTGAGTAGGGCAGATCTGAAAGTGATGAGAGATGATGTTCACAATGTTAGGGCGGAGCTTAAAGCTACCAGGGAGGAGGTTCACAATACTCTCAATGAGTTCCAATCTAATCTAAACAATCTCAAAACCAGGGTGACTGAGACAGAAGACAGAATTAGTGATCTGGAGGATAAACAGATAGACAGGATCAGGACAAAGCCTGGAACAAACAGCTTAGATCCCACGAAAGCAGAATCAGGGAAATAAATGATGCCATGAAGCGTCCCAACGTCAGAATTATTGGAATTCCTGAAGGGGAGGAGAAAGAAAGAAGCCTAGAAGATATAGTGGAACAAATCCTTCATGAAAATTTTTCCAATCTCGCAATCGGAACCAGCGTTCATGCACTAGAGGCTGAATGGTCTCCACCCAAGATTATACATTCCAAAATAACATCACGACACCTGATAGTCACATTGAGGAATTATAGTTGTAGGTATAATCTCTTGAAAGCCACCAGGATAAAGAGGCTCCTTACTTACAGAGGGAAACCCATCAGAATAAAGTCAGACCTGTCCAGAGACCTGGCAATCCAGAAGAGGAAGGCAAGATATATTTAGAGCACTAAATGAGAAGAACATGCAGCCAAGAATACTTTATCCAGCAAGACTGACATTCAAAATGGATGGAGAGATAAAGAGATTCCAAAACCGGCAAGGCTAAAAAGACTATGCAACCACCAAGCCGACACTACAGGAAATATTAAGGGGGGTTCTATAAAAGAGGAAAATCCTAAGAATAGCATTGAACAGCAATATAGAGACAACCTACAAAAATAAAGACTTCAAAGGTAACTCGATGTCAATAAAAACATATCTATCAATAATCACTTTCAATGTGAATGGCCTAAATGCACCCATAAAACGGCACAGGGTTGCAGATTGGATAAAACGACAGGACGCATCCATATGTTGTCTACAAGAGACCCATTTTGAACCTAAAGATACACCCAGACTGAAAGTGAAGGGATGGAGAAGCATCTTTCATGCCAATGGGACTCAAAAGAAGGCTGGGGTAGTGATTCTCGTATCAGATAAATTAGACTTTAAATAAAAGACTGTAGTCAAAGGTACAGAAGGACACTACATAATCCTTAAAGGGACTATCCACCAAGATGATCAAACAATTGTAAATATCTATGCCCCCAATATGGGAGCAGCCCATTACACAAGAAAACTGTTAATAAAAATAAAAAGTCATATTGATATAAATACACTAATCGTTGGAGATCTTAACATGCCTCTCTCAGAAATAGACAGATCATCAAAGCAGAAAATCAATAAAGAAACAAGAGTATTGAATGACACATTAGACCAGATGGACCTCATAGATATACAAAGAACATTCCACCCTAAAACAACAGAATACTTATTATTCTCAAGTGCACATGGAACCTTCTCCATAATAGGCCACATAATGGGTCACAAATCAGGACTCAACCGATACCAAAAAACGGAGATTATTACCTGCACATTATCAGATCACAATGCTTTGTAACTGGAGTACAGTCACAAGGAAAAGTTCAGAAGGAATTCAAACACCTGGAAGCTAAAGGCCACCTTGCTGAAGAATGCTTGGATCAACCAGGAAGTCAAAGAAGAACTGAAACAATTCATGGAAACCAATAAGAATGAAGACACTTTGATCCGAAACCTATGGGATACAGCAAAGGCGGTCCTAAGGGGGAAATACATAGCCATCCAAGCCTCCCTCAAAAAAATTGAAAAATCCAGAACACAGCAGCTGTTTCTACACCTTAAAGAACTAGAGAATCAACAACAAATCAAACCAACTCCACACATAAGAAGGGAAATAATCAAGATTAGAGCTGAGATCGAAAAGGTAGAAATCAGAGATACAGTAGAACGAATTAATGAAACTAGAAGCTGGTTTTTTGAAGTAATCAATAAGATCGATAAACCATTGGCCACGCTAATCCAAAAGAAAAGAGAGAAATCCCAAATTCATAAAATTATGAATGAAAAGGGTGAGATCACAACAAACACGAAGGGTGTAGAAACAATCATCAGAAGTTATTATTAACAGTTATATGCCAATATGCTAAGAAACCTAGATGAAATGGAAGCATTCCTGGGAAATTATAAACTCCCAAAATTGAACCAAGAAGAAATTGATAACCTGAAGAGACCAATATTTAGTAATGAGATTGAAGCAGTGATCAAAAACCTTCCAAAAAACAAGAGCCCAAGACCTGATGGATTCCCTAGGGAATTCTACTAAACTTTCATAAAAGAAATAACACCTATTCTCCTGAAGCTGTTTCAAAAACTTGAAGCAGCACGAAAACTTCCAGACTCTTTCTATGAAGCCAGCATTACCCTGATCTGCAAACCAGGCAAGGACCCTACCAAAAAGGAGAATTTCAGACCAATATCACTGATGAATATGGATGCTAATATTCTCAACAAGATCCTAGCAAACAGGATCCAAGAGCACATTAAAAAGATTATCCACCATGACCAGATGGGATTCATCCCTGGGCTACAAGGATGGTTCAACATTCGCAAAACAATCAATGTGATAACAACAAATTAATATGAGAAGAGAGAAGAACAACAAGGTGCTCTCAATAGATGCAGAAAAAGCATTTGACAAAATCCATCATCCATTCCTGATCAAAACGCTTCAAAGTATAGGGATGGAGGGAACATTCCTGAACTTCATCAAGTCTATCTATAAAAGACCCACATCAAATATCATCCTCAATGGGAAAAAGCTTGCAGCCTTCCCATTGAGATCAGGAACAAGACATGGATGCCCACTTTCACCACTCTTGTTCAACATAGTATTAGAAGTCCTAGCGACAGCAATCAGACAACAAAGAGAAATAAAAGGTATCCAAATTGGTAATGAAGAAGTCAAACTGTCTCTCTTCGCAGATGACATGATTCTTTATATGGAAAACCCAAAAGACTCTACCCTCAAACAACTCATACAACAATTCAGCAACATGGCAGGATACAAAGTCAATGTACAGAAATTAGTGGCTTTCTTAATTGACTGTTTTAAAGATTTTATTGATTTACTTGACAGCGGAGATCACAAGTAGGCAGAGAAGCAGGCAAAGAGAGAGGAGGAAGCAGGCTCCCTGCTGAGCAGAGCGCCTGATGTGGGGCTCAATCCCAAGACATTGGGATCATGCCCTGAGCCGAAGGAAGAGACTTTAACACACTGAGCCACCCAGGCACCCCTGAGCTATAGGTTTTTTTAAAATAAATTGCATAAATGTTATGGATTTGGCATACATATTAGTTAGAGCCCAGTCCAACCAACTGCGCCACCCAGGCGTTCCTAGAGCCCAGTCCAGAGAAAAAGAGAACACACCAATTATTTAAACAGATGCATTTGCTGTATGGAATTGTTTACCACATATTTCAGAATTGGGGTAGCAAAAAGAAAGCACAAAGATATTATGGAATAGGAATGGTACAAAGCAGATGTTACCCTCAGAGATCAAGGAACAAAAGAAACAGATTATAATTTTTAAACCATGGATGCTTGCAGATGGACTGATGACTGGCTTATGTAGCTAGAGCTGACCTTGGCATAGAATGAGCTGTGCACATACTGTAAGTCCTTCTGTGGCTCAGAGGGATCACAGTGCTGCTATCTTGACCTCATATCATGTAGTCATTGCTGGTGTAACTGCAGGGAGTGAAGAAATGGGCAGAAGCCATCCTGTAACACTCCTTTCACCAAGACATATCCCTCTGGGTCTCACTTTGTGCTATCCCAAGGATGGAGTTGGAAACTCATGGGCAATGTGGTTGTCTGTTGTCTGAAATGACCCACAAATTCCAAAAAGAGAAGTATGGGTTGAAGCTTAGGACAATAACATAATACTTGTCACAGAATATATCAATTCAGTGGTTAAAAAAAAAAAAGGCACCCGTCATTTTTTATTAAAGTCAATAGACCATTTAGTTACTAGATGGAATTCTATACACACTAGAAGATCATTGATGGAACTCCAGGTTTACTTGGCCATTAACAAGCTAATTGGTACTAGCAAAATGTGATATAAAATCTCCTCACACTATGACAAATTTATAAATTAACAACAACAACAACAACAACAGCTCAATAGACCTTCACAGGTGTAGGAAATATTGGGAAATTATTGTGAGATATAAAGTTAGAGGACTTGGCTTCCAGAAGTTGAGAATGAGAGTTGAATTCAGAAACTGATTTTACATTTTCAGAGCTCAGATATTTTCTGTTTAAAGCAGAAGAAGTTTGGTCCTTTGGTGACTGTATTTCTGATTTGACCCATTTTTCAGTAAATGAGTACACACACGGATAAAGTGATGATCCCTCGATTTGCACAGTGGTATCCATCAGGGTCAAGTAAAGAACTGGATTCCCTGGAATCATTCCAATGAGTAGAATTTATTGAAGGGGAGCAAGCATGGGTCTGAGAACCCAGAGATGAGCTACTGCTGGAAACCACTGCATGCCCTGGGGACAAAAAAGCAAGGAGATCATCTGAAGAGGAAGCAGTGCCTCTTGGAATTCTACAGTGTGGAGGAACATTGCAATTGCTCTCACTGCAGAGCTACAACCTGGCGTAAGAAGGAGAAATCCTGAAGCTTCCTCCAGGCTATTTATATTCTGCCAGTGTTCAGGTGGGCTAACCCTCACCTCTGGACATCTATTATAGTAGCCTTGGTTATGCAAAACAAGGCTATAGCCTTTGTGTGTGAAGGTCAAGGCAAGCATGAAAAGAGATTAATTTAGAATGAGGATGATCAGCAAAAGAACTCCAAACGGTTTTCCAGCCCACCATTACAATAAAATTTGTGAATTAAAAGCTCTCTTTTTAAAATTAATTATTTTTTAAAATAATTTTATTTATTTATTTTACAGACAGAGATTACAAGTAGGCAGAGAGGCAGGCAGAGAGAGGAGGAAGCAGGCTCCCTGCTGAGCAGAGAGCCTGATGTGGGGCTCAATCCCAGGACCTTGGGATCATGACCTGAGCTGAAGGCAGAGGATTTAACCTACTGAGCCACCCAGGCGCCCCTAATTAATTATTTTTAATGATTGGGTTCCTGTATATGGGTTATGACTAGTTTACAGGATAAGAAATAGTTTGGATGGCTGCAAGGTTTTATGTTCTCCCAACAGCCAGGATCCTTTCAGATTTCACATATTTTGAAAAATGAAATATCTTATCATATTTCCTATAATAATAATAATCTATTAATTTTTATTGAACTTGCAGTGCCTATCAAAAATTTTACACATTTCTTGTGAAGAAAATACAACCACCTACCATAATGGGGGACCCTAATACAGGATCTTTGGTGAATCTTCCTATGGCAAGTGGTTTAAATGTCAGACAGTGAACAAGACAAATTATGGCAAATACAAGCAAAAGTAATAGAAACAGAATGCTAGTACAGATCTTTTCCTTGTATTTTGTACAGCATATTAATTAGAAATGTGTTTTAAGAGATGGTTAAGACAGGTAGACTATATTGGGATTAAGTATTTTTTAAGATAAATTTTTATTTATCAGCTGCAATTGTGACATACCTTATTGCTATTTATTAAGTATTCCCCAATTTTTGTATTCTAGTAACAAGTGAAAATGGCAATCCCCTTGTTCTTACTTTGGCCAATAAAATGTGAATGGCAGTGTCATGTTCATTCCTAGGGGCACTTGAAGACTCTCTTCCCACTGCCAGAGGTAGGAGGAATTCTGCAAGTACTGGCCACTGTGCAGGCTCAGGTCCTTAATGAGAAGAATGTAGGGAATCATAGCGGCTATGTTGTTTGAAGCCACCATAATGTGAGTTTATTTTAATGAAAGGTGATTTTGCTTGTGTTGTTTGGTAGAGCAAGTGTTAAAAAACAAAAGCAACTCATGCTTGCAAAGCCTGGCATCAATGAAGGATGTGGTAGCAATGATATGATCTAGTTCTTCATGATGGTGGCTTCATGGCTTGAGAAAATGGCTCCCAACTGTGGACCTACCCTTTGCTACATATTTTACATTAAAAATAAAAAAAAAAACAAAACAAGACACCTGAGGCCTGACAGACTCTTGGTAATGGAGGTTATTTGTGCATTATCAGTCTGTTGATGAGGTGCTTGGTGGAACACTAACCTCTGCACTGACGCCATCATGCAACACCTTGGTTGGTAGCAAACAGTCAATTCCCAGATTTATGCAATGGCTGAGCTTCACACAGCTCACATATCTGAGCTGTGGGGCCTATTAAAATAATTAAAAGCATACATCTGCAAAACACTGATTAATGAGGCCTTCATAGCCTCAGCAACATTCTCTATGGATAACCAAGTCTTAGTTAAAAAAAAAAAAATTTCCATTTTCTTTTAAAAGAAGCTCATTGACCGTGCATATAAAACACAAATATTAAAATGGGGAGAACTTATTCCAAAATTTTTCTTAGAAATTTCAGAAGCAGAATGATTTCTACAGAAAAGAGACTTTGGAAAGATCACAGAAGGCATTGCACAGAAGGCCTGCAAATTTTTATGCCAGCATTCATCCTGTAAACGTTCCAGAGAACCTGCATTATGGTGGACGGCTGTGCCAATTTCTGAGAATACAAATGTGAATGAGACATTTTCTCCAGTCTAGTGGGATTTAGAAACAACACATCAGTGGAAACAGAGTGGTCCTCTAGTGGAAGCATTTACATTGTTGGTTCAAAGCAAATTAACAGTCTAACGTTTAGGGTTAAATTTGATGCCATGCTTGGCTTTTAATAAATGACCAAGAAATATATCCCGAAAATATCCTAAATTCCTGCTCATTTTAAAACTCTATTCTTTAATGTCTGGGTTGATGTGTAATAATTGATTTACTGTAACTTCAAAGTCATCTGAAACCTAGATCTCCATCCTACTTCCCTCCTTGAATGGTGGTAGTGCTGCTGATGGACCAAATAAGATATGAAGAAATAGATTACAGCCTGATCTTACTGTGGAGAATAAACAACTTCCAGTAGTTTTAAGTGGATGCTAAATACACAAAGCTAATTATTTTCCTGAACTGGTGTCCTTCAGAGATTAAATTGTAGTCTATTTCCTGCCCACTCATTGTTGTGTCAAGAATTCTCCAAGCAATGCAATATAAGAACAGCAACCATGATAGAGAGTATTCCTGCCATGCTGGTCCTTGAATATCTTTTGGGGAGACTTGAATTATGTTGCTAATTATTTCAGGTATCCACTTTCCTTTGCTGGCATTGGCCTGCAGAATGTATGGTTCTTTCCTTTAACATCTCAGTGAGTGTTTTTGAGAGCAGGAAACACTCCTCTGTGGAAGACAGAGGTGAAATGTTTATACTATGAGAAGGGATAGTCATGCAGCATTTATCAGAACCATGAGCTGCCTGAGCTGGGCTTCACTCTGTTCAGGTTTATTTCCTGGAGGTGCTGACTGAGGTGAGACCCCATCCAGATGCATTAAAGTTAGTCTTTTGATCACTATATGGGAACAACTGGATTGCTTCTCCAAATATAATGGCTATCAAGAGGAAAGACAGTTCTTTGAAAGTTTAGAGAAAAGCAAACTGTACCCAGACTTCCACCTCAGAGAAAGGCCTCAGTCTATTCCCCTCTGGGTGGCCCAGAACACATAGACTCCCCCTCTGCCAACTTCCACTGGCAGAGCACGGCTGCAGCCACTGTCTCAGGGGTCATAAGAGCTCCAGCTTGTCTCTGCACCACAGTGCTACTAAAACTGCAAGCAACATTTGTCCAGGGAAACTGCTTTTTATTAATCCAGAATTACCCTGATCCCCAAACCAGGCAAATACCCCAACAAAGAGGAGAATTTCAGAACAATACCCCTGATGAATATAGATGTCAAGATTCTCAACCAGATTGCAATTAATAGGATCCGACAGTACATTGAGAGTAGTATGCACCACAGACAGGTTGGGTTTATCCCTGGGATGCAAGCATGTTTCGACATTCGCAAATTAAACATTGTGATAGAACAAATCAATAAGAGAAGAGAGGAAAACAACCTGGTCCACTCAATTGATGCAGAAATAGCATTTGACAAAATCCAGCATCCATTTCTAATTAAAACCATTCAGAGTATAGGGATAGAGGGAAAATTCCTAAACTTTATCAAATCTATGAAAAACCCACAAAAAATATCATTCTCAATGGGGAAAAGTTGACAGCCTTCCCTTTGAGATCAGGAACATGAAAGGATGCCCACTGACACCACTACTGTTCAACATAGTGTTAAATGTCCTAGCAACAGCAATCAGACAACAAAGAGAAATAAAATGTACTCAAATTGGCAAAGAATAAGTCAAACTCTCTCTTTTGACAGATGACATGATACTTTATATGGAAAACCGAGACTATTAGAACTTACACAGCAAATCAGCAATGTGCAGGATACAAAACCAATGTACAGGGGTGCCTGGGTGGCTAAGTGGGTTAAAGCCTCTGCCTTTAGCTTAGGTCATCATCCCAGGGTCCTGGGATCGAGTCTCACAATGCGCTCTCTGCTCAGCATGGAGCCTGCTTCCTCCTCTCTCTCTGTCTGCTTCTCTGCCTATGTGTGATCTCCGTCTGTCAAATCAATGAATAAAATCTTTAAAAAAATCAATGTAGGGAATTTGGATAAATTGGAAGGGGAGGTGAACCATGAGAGACTATGGAATCTGAAAAACAATCTGAGGGGTTTGAAGTGGCGGGGGGGTGGGAGGTTGGGGTACCAGGTGGTGGGTATTATAGAGGGCACGGCTTGCATGGAGCACTGGGTGTGGTGAAAAAATAATGAATAATGTTTTTCTGAAAATAAATAAATTGAAAAAAATTTAATGAGAAAAAAAATCAATGTACAGAAATCACTTGGTTTCTTATACACTAACAATGAAAATATAAAGGGGGAAATTAGAGAATTGATTCCATTCACTATAGCACCAAAAACCATAAGACACCTTGGAATAAACCTAGCCAAAAAGGTAAAGGATCTGTATCAAGGAGCCACAGAACACTCATGAAAGAAACTGAAGAAGACACAAAAAGATGGAAAAGCATTCTATGCTCTCAGATCGGAAGAATAAACATTGTTAAAATGCCTATACTACCTAGAGGAGTCTATATTTCCAATACCATCCCGATCAAAACTCCACCAGCATGTTTCAAAGTGCTGGAATAAGCTGTCCTAAAATTTGTAGGGAGCCAGAAGAGACAACATACTGCTAAGGAAATGTCGAAAACAAAAACAAAAACAAACCTGGGGCTATCGTGCTACCTGATTTCAAGCTTTACTACAAAACTGTGATCATCAAGACAGCATGGTACTGACACAAAAACAGACATATCGACCAGTAGAACAGAGTAGAGAGTCCAGAGATGGACCCACAGCTTTATGATCAAATAATATTTGACAAAACAGGAAAAAATATCCAGTGGAAAAAAGACAGCCTCTTCAATAAATGCTGCTGAGAAAATTGGAGAGCTATGTGTAGAAGAAGGCACTCGACCATGCTATCACACCATACACAAAGATTAACTGAAAATGGTTAAAAGAAATCAATGTGTGGCAAGAATTCATCAGAATCCTAGAGGATAACATTGATAGTAACCACTTTGACATGGGCCACAGCAACTTCTCTCAAGACATATCTCCAAAGGCAAAGGAAGAAAAAAGTGAAAATGAAATTTTGGGACTTCATTGAGATCAAAAGATTCTGCACAGCAAAGGGAAGAGTCAACAAAACAAAGAGGCAACCTACAGAATTGGAAAATACATTTGCAAATGACACTACAGACAAGAGGCTGATATCAAAGATTTATAAAGAACACCTCAACCTCAAAACTCAAAAAACAGATAATCACATTAAAAAAATAATAAAGGCAGAAGACATTAATAGACGCTTCTCCAAAGCAGACATAAAAATGATAACAAACAGGAGGAAAAAACCTGCTCATTTTTATTAGCCATCAGGAAGATTTCATCAGGGAGATCCTCCCGGGTAAATCCTTTACCCCTTTGGTTAGGTTTTTTCCAAGGTATCTGATGGTTTTTGGTGCCATAGTAAATGTAATCGATTCTCCAATTTCCCTTTCTATATTTTCATTATTAATGTATAGGAAACCAACCAATGTCTTTACATTGGTTTTGTATCCTGCACATTGCTGAATTGATGTATAAATTCTAGTAGTTTGCAGGTGGAGTCTTTGGGTTTTCCATATTAAAGTATCAGGTCATCTGTGAAGAATGAGTGTTTGACTACTTCATTGCCAATTTGAATTTTTTTTTTATTTCTCTTTGTTGTCTGATTGCTGTTGCTAGGACTTTTAACACTATGTTGAACAATAGTGGTGAGAGTGAGCATCCTTTTCGTGTTTCTGATCTCACAGGGAAAGCTGCCAGCTTTCCCCATTGACAATGATATTTGCTGTGGGTTTTTCATAGATAGATTTGATGAAATTTAGGAATGTTCCCTCAATCCCTATACTGTGAATGCTTTTAATCATAAATAGATGCTGTACTTTGTCAAATGATATTTCTGCATCAATTGAGAGGACCATGTGCTTTTTCTCTCTTCTCTTATTGATTCGTTGTATCACAGTCATTTGCAAGTGCTGAACCAACCCTGCATCGCAGGGATAAACCCCACCTGGTCATGGTGGATAATCTTTTTAATGTACTGTTCGATCCTAATAGCTAGGATTTTGTTGAGAACCTTGGCATCCATATTCATCAGGGATATTGGTCTAAAATTCTCCTTTTTGATTGGGCATTTGCCTGGTTTGGGGGAAAAAGGTAATGCTGGCTTCATAGAATGAGTCTGGAAGTTTTCCTTCTGTTTCTTTAATGAATTTTCAAGAGAATCTGAAGAAAGAATATTCAAGAAAACAGGTATTACTTCTTCTGTGAATGTTTGGTAGAATCTCCAGGGAATCCGTTAGTTCCTGTGCTCTTGTTTTTTTGGGAGGTTTTTGATCGCTGCTTCAGTCTCGTTCCTAGATATTACTCTATTCAGGTTGTCAGTTTCTTCCTATTTCAGTCTTGGAAGTTTGTTTCCAGGAATGTATCCAGTACTCCTAGATTGCTTAACTTATTGGCGTAAAACTGTTGTTAATTTCTGATGATTGTTTCTATTTCCTTTGTTTTAGTCATGATATCTCACCTTTCATTTACAATTTTATTAATTTGGGTCCTCTCTCTTTTCTTTTGGATTAGTTTGCTTTATTGATCTTACTGATTCGTTCAAAGAACCATCTTCTTGATTTTTTGATGTGTTCCACTGTATCTCTAGATTCTATCTCATTGACCACTTCTATAATCTTGATTATTTCCCTTCTTATGCATGCGGTTGGCTTAATTTGTTTTTGATTTTCCAGTTCTTTAAGGTGAAAAGAGAGCTAGTATATTTGGGATTTATCATTTTTTTTTTTTTTTAGTGAGACTTGGATGGCTATCTATTACCCCCTTTGGACCACCTTTGCCATATCCCATAGGTTTTCGACCTATAAGTCTTCATTCTCATTGGTTCCATGAATTGTTTAAGTTCTTATTTGACTTCCTAGTTCTTAAGCAGCGTTGTCTTTAGCTTCCAAGTGTTTGAATTCCTTCCAAAGTTTTTCCTGTGGTTGAGCTCCATTTTTAAAGCATTGTGGTGTGTGAATGGGCAGGCAATAATCTCAATCTTTTGGTAGTGGTTGAGCCCTGATTTGTGACTCAGTATGTGGTCTATTCTGAAGAAAGTTCCATGTGCACTTGAGTGGAATGTTCTGTATATATCTATGAGGTCCATCTGGTCCAATGTGTCATTCAAAGCTCTTATTACTTTATTTAGTATCCGCTTGGTTGATCCGTCTATTACATGTGGCATGGCATGTTAAGATCCCATACTATTAATTATTCATATCAATCTGATTATTTTGATTAGCAGTTGGCTGATGTAGTGGGCTGCTCCCATACTGGGGGCATAAATATTTACAATTGTTAAGTCATCTTGGTGGATAGACCCATGAAGAATGATGTAGTTTCCTTCTGCATCTCTGAATAATGACTTTAGTTTAAAATCTAATTTATCTGATATGAGAATTGCTACACCAGCTTTCTTTTGAGGTCCGTTGCCATGAAATATGGTTCTCCATCCCTTCACTTTCAGTATGGATCTATCTTTAGGTTCCAGAAGGGTCTACTTTAGACAGTGTATGTACAGGTCCTGTCAATTTATCCAATCTGCTACCCTGTGCCATTTTATGGGAACATTTAGGCCATTCACATTCAGAGCTATTATTGAAATATATATTTTTATTGACATCATGTTGCCTATGAAGTTCTTGTTTCCATAGATTGTCACTGTAAATTTCTGTTCTTTGTCACTCTGTGGTTTCTTGTTCTTTTATAGAACCTCCTCCCTTAACATTTCTTCTAGTGCCAGCTTGGTAGTCATGTACACTTTTAAACCTTGCCAGTCTTGGAAGCTCTTTATCTCTCCATCCATTTTGAATGTCAGCCTGGCTGGATAAAATATTCTTGGATGAATGTTGTTCTCATTTATTGCCCTGAATACGTCTTGCCAGCCTTTCTGGCTTGCCAGGTTCCTGGGGAAAGGTGTGACATTATTCTGATGGTCCACCCTCTGTATGAAGGGGTCTCTTCTCTCTAGCTACCCTAAAGACATATTCTGATTTTATAAATCAGGAATTTCACATTTATGAGTCTGGACATCTTCCTAGTCTCATTGTTCTTGGGTGGTGTCAGTTTTGCTTCTAGGACATAAACACTCGCTCCATTCCCGGATTAGGAAACTTCTCATCCAGGATTTATTCAACTATATCTTCTACTGTTCTCTCTTTCTACACCCCCACCATTCCCAATATTTTTGACAGTGGAACATTTCATAGCGTCATTTATTAGCCTAAGTCTGTTGTCATGGCTTCTAAGCTATTTGTTCCAGGCCTCCTCCTTATTCTTCTTTTCTATCCATTACTTTCTAGATCAGAAAGTTGATCTTTTGTCTTTTTTTTTACCCTAGCTGTTAGAGTACTTAGATTAGATTGGAACACATTGATAGAAATTTTAACTTCTGCCAGATTTGCTCTCACTGCAGCCCTTTGAAATTCTATGTTGTCAATAATGGTCTTCAAAAACCTATGTAGTACTTGGATAATTGTTACCCTGATTTCCATTTCCAACATCTTGTTTATGTTGATATCCAATAGTTCTGTACCAGAGGTCACAGTCTATGAATTTCTTCTCTGTTCGGTGTTCCCCCTTCTAGTAATTTTGCTGAGAGGTCGGTGAGGGGATGTACAGCTGAATATATCAACCATGATCCAGGTAAAGTGCAATCTTTAACATTGCAGACTATTGGAAGTCATCACAAAGAAAAGAAGAAAAAGAAGAGAGGGAGAGTGAAAAAAAGAAGGCCCAATCAAAATGAACCCCCAAAGTAAGATTTATAATGTATATGAACAGCAATGAACAAACAAAAAGGCTGAAAAAATTAAATTGGAAAAAAGAAGAACCCAGACAAAATAAACTCCAAGAATAAATTTATATAATACCAGAAAGAAAGAGAGAGAGAGAGAGAGAGAGAGAGAGATACAGAAACACTGACAGAAGAAAAAGAAAAACTTGGAAGGTGGCTATAAATCCTCAGTGTGGGTGAGGAATGTTATTTTGGTTCTTCTTGGGAGTATCTTGATATCTTTGTTAGAGGACTCAACTTTCTGGAGATAAAGGGAGATTAAAACTGGTTTCTATATAGGGATAAGGTTGAATAAGGAAAAATGAATACCTTGATGCTTGTATCAATTTGTATATTTAAAAAAAGAGGAAAAAAATGAAAGAAAAAGAAAAACACATGTATATATATAAAAAAGTTCAAGTTAAAAGGTTGTCATGAATTATGTTGTATTAAACATCTAATTTTAATGGTAAGTATGTTCAAATTTCTTTAAAAAACAAGAATCCTGAGAATGATTTTTTTAAAAGCACTGTAAGCCACCATGGGCACTGAGGCACTGTCTGACACAGCCTGGGCCACAACCTCCAGACAGCCACTTAGACAGTGGACCCCATATCCTGCAGGAGGAACCTTCCATGGAACGAAGTCGTCTCATCTACTCAACCTGGATATTCAGGCATCTCTCCCCAGACTATAGCTCAAATCCCTGCCTATGTGGAAACCTGAAGCCCAGGTGTTCTCCTCCTTCCCGATGTCAGGAAACCTTGCTGATGAGATGGGTGTCCAACCCTTAGAGTGGAACCATCTGCATGGGCCATAAGAACACAGTCACTCATGGGAGCTGCCCTGGGCACAAACAAGTGTTGTGACCTTCAGCATGAGCCTGCTTTCAAACAACCCCCCTCAGTAGCTGGGCCAGGAGCCCACAGAGCAGGCCTTCCAGGTTCCTAGGGCCAAATGCTCAATGTCTTTTGTCATTTCCAGGCATCAACCCAGAACCTGTCTCTGGTATTCCTCTTTTGGGGGTCCCCTGATACCGAAAACAGCAGTCTTCCCTTCCCCCAGAGAAACCATACTCTTGGGATCTGGGCAGGATCCCCTGAGATGAAGAATCTCCCATGGTCCCATGATCCACCCCTACATTTTGCGACCATCCTGGACACAATCCAGACAGAAAAGACTGTGCTACTGCCTCCATGACACCTTAATTTCAGTACAATATGAGCTGCACTCAGGGACTGCTGATCGGGCCAGTGATTGCCTCGGCCCTCACCCTAACCCTAGTTCACGTTTGCAGATTTCTGTCCCCAAAGCCCTGACCAACATGCCCTCAGGAAGAGGCCTCTGGAGCCACACCAGACGACTGTGCCTATCCTTCCAAAGGAAACTCTGCCCTTCTCTGTTGCCCAAACCCTGAAGATTAGGAGCAAAGTAAAAAGTGCCTGAGCCCACCTCCATTTTGAAGAACATTCTGGACCCAAATGTGTATTGTGACACACAATGAGCACCTGCCTCCAAGCAGATATTAAAGTCAAAGGCCATGAGTCAGAAGATTAAACCTGACATTCCTCTAGGACTTCATCGATACCCGAGCTTAAGTTTTCAGGTGCCTGTCCATAGGAGCCTGTTCCCCAATACCAACTTATATTCCAACATGTGGTCCCTGAGCCACACTAAAGAACCCCTCCTGTCCTCAGTAGGATACCTTGCTCTTGGTAGCTGTGTCCCAGATACAGTGTAGGAGAATCCTGCATGGCCCTCTGACCAACCAACATTCTAATTTCTCCATGGATACCAACCAGTATTGTGATCCAACAGCATGAAACACCATGTCAACTCAGGCTGCTTGGAACTTATCCTCAGAGCCACCAGATCATACCTGCCATGTTACTCAGCTGAAATGGATCTTGGTGGTGTGCTTTCCAGGCATCCATTCGGGAGAGCTCTGCTACCCAAACTTTCCATATGGGGTACGGTGGAGCAAAAAAAAAAAAAAAAAAAAAAAAACCAGAGTCGCCCTGTATACTAGAAGGAAACCTTGCTGTTTAGAGCATCTCACAAGTCACCCCGTGGGAAATCCTCTGTGGCCTCTTGCAACACCTCTCCATGTTTTGGTCATCATAGACACAAACTACACTGTGAGCAAACATCTGACATCCTCCCTTACTAAAGTGCTGAATAGCTAGAATCAGCCGCTGCACACTGGAACTGCCTTTTGCTTGGCACTGAATTTAACCGTAGTTTGTGTTTACCATTCTATCCTCACCCTCCTGGTCCCTAAACCCTCTTGATAGGGAATTCTGGAGCCACGACGCAGCATTCTGCCTGCCCACAGAAAGAAGTGCCTGGTGAGTCTGCCTAGAATACCAACATGAACATTCACCTGCATGGCCCTCAACGGCACCCTAATAAGAAAGGCCGCCATGGGCATTCAGACTCTGTCTCACACAGCCTGAGCCACGACTCCCAGTCAGCCATGCAGACAGTGGGACCCATATCCTGCAGGTGGGACCTGTTTTGGCCCAAAGCCGTGACATCTACTCAACCTGGATATTCAGGCATCTCTCCCCAGACCGTAGCTCAACTCCCTCCCTATGGAGGAACCTGAAGCACAGGAGTACTCCTCCTTCCTGGTGGCAGGAACCCTGGATGTCGGGATGGGTGTCAAACCATCACAGTGGGAACCAACTGCATGGCCCATGAGACCATGCTCACTCATGGGAGCCACCCTGGTCACAAACAGGCATTGTGACCTAAGCCTGAGCATTTTATCAAGCAAACCCTCTCACTTGCACCTCCTGGATCATGCATTGCAGGCCTGGAACTCCATTTGTCCCAAATCATAACCTTTGGTGGGATATTCCAGGCGCCCTGACCCAGAGCCCATCTATGTAATCCCTGTGTTGGGGTAACCCTAAGATGGAAAACAGCACTCTTCCCTTCCCTGAAAATGCCACCAACCTATTGGGTGCTCTTTGGATCCTTAGATAGGAAAAATCACCCAAGTAACCATGAGACAACATCTGCATTCTGAGGCCATCCGGGACACACAATCCAGATATAAAAGCTTGTGCTAATGCCTTAGAGTCACCGTATTTACAGTTTCTGACGAGCTGCCCTCCAGGTCTATGTATTGGGCCTGTGATTGACTCGCCGCAAACCCTAACCCAAGTTTGTCTTTGCAGACTTCTCTCCCAAACCATGGCTCACATGCTCAAGCATCTGGTCTTTGGACCACCCCACGGGACTGTGCCTGACATCCCCAAGGAAACTTTGCCCATCACAGTTGCCCAAAGCCTCCCGATAAGGAGAAATCTGCAAGGCCACTGAATCTACCCCAAAATTGGGGGGTACATTGGACACTAATGCGCAGTCTGAAACACCCTGATCCCCTACATCCAGGCAGACACCCAAGTCAATGGTCCTGAGTTAGAAGATTGAACCTGACATGCTTATAGGACCTTATTCAAAACCTAGATTAGGTTTTCATGCATTTGTCTCAGAGGCCTGTTCTGGAATACCAACCTATGATACAACATGTGGTCCCCAAGCAACACAACAGAACAATTCCTGTCCCCAGAAGAAAACTGTGCCCTTGGACCTGTTTCAAACGCTCAGGGAAGGAGAATCCTGCAAGGCCCCTTTGCCACCAGCACAATCTAAGATTTCCCTGTTAACAAATGAGCATTGTGACCCATGTGCAAGACATTCCATGTCAACTCAAGAACTTGGCACTTCTCCCCAGAGCCACCAGAATAAACCTGCTATGTTCCTCTGTGGCAGTGGTCAATGGAGATGTATTTTCCTTGAATCCATTTTGAAGAGCTCTGCAACCCAAACTTTCCACATGGGGGATCCTGGAGCAAACACACCAGACTCCACCTGTCCAGTTGAAGGAAACCTTGCTGTTTGGAGCATCTCACAATTCCCTGCATGGGAAATCCTCCATAGCCTCTGGACACGATCCCTCCATTTGTCGGTCAACATAGACACAAATTCCAGTGTGAACAAACATCTCACATCAGTCCCTACTCACGTGCTGGATATCTCGAATAAGAAGGAGTACATTGGAATTGCCTTCTGTCTGGCACTGAATTTAACTGCAGCTGCTGTTTACAATTGCATCCTCACCTTCTGTTCCCCAAGACATCTTGATAGGGAATTCTGGAGCCACAACACAGCACTCTGCCTTCCCCAAAGAAAGAAGAATTGCCTGGTTAGTCTGCCTAGCAACGCAATGTGAGGATCAATCTGCTCCTCCCTCGAGGGAACACCAATTTATAGGCTGCCTTGGCCACTAGTGCTGTGTCTGACAGAGCCTGAGCCCCGACCTCATGTCAGCCTTCTAAAGAGCAGGGCCCATATCTAGCATGTGAGACTGTCCATGGCCAAAGTCCGTCATCTCTACACATCACTGGTATTCAAGCATCTGTTCCCAGACCTTTCCTGGAATCCCTGCCAATGGGGGAACCTAAAGCACAATATAGAACTCCTCCTTCTCCATGGCAGGAAACCTGGCTGTTGGAATGGGTGTCCAACCCTCGGAGTGGGAGCCTGCTGAATGGTCAATAAGACCACGCCCACTCCTGAGGGCCACCCTGGGCAAAACAGGCATTGTGACCCTCAGACTGAGCATGCTTTCAAACAAGCCCTCTCAGTTGCACTACCAGGATCCCGCAATGCAAGCCTGGTACACCCCTAAGCACAAATCCTAACACTTGGTGGGATTTTCTAGGCATCCAGACCCACAGCCCGTCTCTGAAATCCCTGTTTTGGTACACCCCTAAGATGGAAAACAGTACTCTTCCCTTCCCCAAAAAAGCCACCAAAGAATAAGGAGCCAGCAGGTTCCTTAGAGAGGAAAAATCTCCCATGGACCCATGAGACCACACCTGCATTCCGAGGCCATCCTGGACAAACAATCCAGATAGAAAAGCCTGACCTACCTTTTTCCAGTCAACCTAATTATAGTTCCTGAGAAGCTGCCCTCCAGATCTAAGCATTGGGCCTGTGATCACCTCGCCACTAACCCTAACCTGAGTTTGTGTGTACAGAGTTCTCTCCCAAAACTATAGCTCACATGCCCTCTAGTATGGGGTCTCTGGAGCCACACCACAGTACTGGGCCTGCCATCCCCAAGGAATCTTTGCCAGCCACCGTTGCACAAACCCTCCAGATTAGGAGAAATCTTCAAGGACCCTGGGCCAACTTCAATATTGGAGGCCATTCTGGAAGCAAATGCACAGTCTGAACAACCCTGATCACATAAATTCAGGCACACACCCACGTCAATGGGCCGGAGGCAGAATATTGTACCAGACATGCTCTTAAGAACTCATTGGAACCCTAGAATAGGTTTTCCAGCATCTGTCCTCAGAGGCCTGTTCTGAAATATCACCTTATAGTACAAATTTTGGTCCCTGAGCCAGACAACAGAACTTGTCCTTTTCCCAGAATAAAACCATGCATTCGACCTGTGCCAAACCCTTGGGGTTGGAGAACCCTGCACAGCACCTTAGCCAACAGCACATTCTAAGTTCTCCCTGGTAACAAACAAGCACTGTGGCCCAACTGCAAGATATTCCATGTCGAATCAAGGCCTTGGTACTTCGCCCCAGAGCCAGCAGAAAGAACCTGCTATGTTCCTCACCTGCAATGGTCAATGGAGGTGTGCTTTCCAGGCATCCTGGAATGTTTGAGCTCTGCTACCAAACTTTCCACATAGGGGACCCTAGAGCAAACAAACCACACTCTGCCTTTCCAGAAGAAGAAAGCCTTGCTGTTTGGAGCATCTCACAAGCCTCAGCATGGGAATTCTCCACGGCCTCTTGATGCCACCTCCCTTCATTTGTCAGTCATCATAGACATAAACTCCAGTGTGAGCAAACATAGATCTGCCCTTACTCAGGTGCTAGATATCTCGAATAAGCCACTGCACATTGGAACTGCCTTCAGCTTGGCACTGAATTGAACCGTAGCTTGTGTTTACAATTCCATCCTCACCCTACTGGTCGCCAAGCCCCCTTGATAGAGAATTCTGGAATCACAACACAGCATTCTGCCCTGTTCATAGAAAAAGAAGTAAGTGCCTAGTGAGACTGCCCAGAAATCCCAAAAAGGATCAATCAGCTTGGCCCTCGAGGGAACCCCGATTTATAAGCTACCCTGGCCATAAGTGCTGTATATGGCAGAGCCTGAGCCCTGACCTAGTGTCAAGAACTCAGAGAGCGGGCCTCATATCTAGCATGTGAGACCAGATATGGCCCGAGGCCGTCATCTCTACCCATACTTCGTGTTCAGTCACCTGTCCCCAGAACTTGACTGGAATCCGTGCCATTGGGGGAACCAGAAGCATAATAGAGAACTCCTCTTTCCCCATGGGAAGAAAAAAAAACCTGGCTGTTGGAATGGGTGCCCAACCCTCAAAGTGGGAGCCAGCTGCATGGCCAATGAGACCACGTCCACTCCTGAGGGCTGCCCTAGGCACAAAAAGGCATGGACAGCCTCAGCCTGAGTATGCGTTCAAACAAGCCCTCTCAGTTACCCCACCAGGATCACACATTGCAGCCTGGTATGCCCATAAGCCCAAATCCTAACCCTTGGTGGGATTTTCCAGGTGCCCAGATCTGAGACTGTCTCTAGAATCACTGTTATGGGGCACCCTTAAGATGGAAAACCACACTCTTCCCTTCCCCGAAAATGCCACCAAAGTATGGAGAGCCGCCAGGATCCTTAGAGAGGAAAAGTCTCCCATGGACCCATGAGACAACACCACTATTCTGAGACCATCTGGGACACATAATTTATATAGAAAAGCCTGTGCTACCACCTTCCACTCACCCTAATTAGAGTTCCTGATGAGCTGCACTCCAGGTCTACCCATTGGGTTTGTGATCATCTTGCTACTAACCCTTACCCGAATTTCTGTTTGCAGAATTCTTTCCCAAAACGATGGCTCACATACCCTCCAGGATGTGTTCTCTGGAGACACACCACTGTACTGTGGCTGCTATCCCCATGGAACTGTGCCCATCACAGTTGCCCAAACTTTACAGATTAGGAGAAACCTGCAAGTCCCCTGAGCCCACCCCAAAATTGGCGGGCACTCTGGATACAAAGGTGCAGTCTAAAACACCCTGATCACCTTCTTCCAGGCAGACAACCAGTCAAAGATCCTGAGTCAGAAAGTTTAATCTGACATTCCCCTAGGACCTCATTGGAAACCCAGATCTGGTTTTCAGGCATCTGTCTTCAGGGACCTGTTCTGGAATACAAACTTATGATACAACATGTTGTCCCTGATTCACACAACAGAACATGTCCTGTCCCCAGAACGATAACGTGCGCTTCGACCTGTGCCAAACCCTCAGAATAGGAGAATCCCACAAGGTCCCTTAGCCACCAGCACATTCTAAGATCTCCCTGGTAACAAGCCAGCATTGTGGCCCATCTGCAAGAGATTCCATGTCAACTCAAGGCCTTTCACCACAGAGCCACCAGAATGAACCTGCTGTGATCCTCAGCTACAAAGGTCAATGGAGGTGTGCTTTCCAGGCATCCATGTGGGAGAGCTCTGCTACCCAATCTTACCGCATGGGAGACACTGGAGCATACAAACCATACTCCACCTGTCCAGTAGAAGGGAACCTTGCTGTTTGGAACATCTCACAAGGTCCAGCGTGCGAAATCCTCCATGGCCTCTTGACGCCACCCCTCCCAATTGTCGGCCATCATAGACACAAACTCCAGTGTAAGCAAATACTTGAAATCTTCCCTTACTCAGATGCTGGATATCTCAAATCAACTGCTGCACATTGGAACTGGCTTCCTCTTTGAAATGAATTGAACTGTAGTTATGTTTACAATTCCATCCTCACCCTACTCGTCCCCAACCAGTCTGGATTGGGAATTCTGGAGCCACAACACAGCATTTTAGAAAGCAGAAAGGCCTGGTGAGTCTGATCAGAAACTCCACATGAGGATTAATCTGTTCGGCCCTCAAGGGAACCCCGATTATTAGGCTGCCCAGGCCACTAGTGCTGGGTCTGACAGAGCCTAATCACCGACTTTGTGTCACCAACAGAGGGATGGGCACATATCCAGCATGTAAGACGAGCCATGGTGCAGGGCCATCATCTCTACCCAACCATTGTATTCAGGCATCTGTCCTAGACCTTTGCTTGAATCCCAGCCATGGGGGAACCTGAAGCACAATGGAGAACTCCTCCTTCCACATGGCAGGAATCCTGGATCTTAGGATGGGTGTCCAACCCTCAGAGTGGGATCCAGCTGCATGACGAATGAGACCACGCCCAATACTGAGGGCCACCCTGGGCACAAACAGCCACTGTGACCCTCAGCTTGAGCATGCTTTCAAACAAACACTCTCAGTTGCACCTCCAGGATCCCACATTGCATGTCTGGTACACCCCTAGGCCCAAATGCTAAACCTTGGTGGGATTTTCCAGGTGCCCAGACCCAGAGCCCATCTCTGGAATCCCTATTTTAGGACCCGCTGTAGGTGGAGCTGCCCTCTTCCCTTCCCTGAGAAACCCACCAAACTATAGGGAGCCGCGAGGATCCTTAGAAAGGAAAAATCTCCCATGGACCCATGAGACCACACCTGCATTCTGAGGCCATCATGGACACACAATCCAGATACAAAAGCCAGTGCTACTGCCTTCGAGTAACCTGATCTACAGTTCCTTACAAGCTGCCCTCTAGGTCTATGTATTAAGCTTGGGATCACCTTGCCACTAACCCTAACCAGAGTTTGCGTTTGCAAACTATTCTCCCAAAACCATGGCTCACATGCTCTCCATGATGGGGTCTCTGGAGTCAAACCACAGGACTGTGCCTGCCAACCCCAAGGAAACTGTGCCCATAACAGTTGCACAAACCCTCCACATTAGGAGAAATCTGCAAGGTCCCTTAGCCCATCCCAATATTGGAGGCTCTTCTGGACACAAATGCACATTCTGAAAGACCCTGGTCACCTGAATCCAGGCAGACACTCAAGTCAATGGTACAGAGTCAGAAGATTGAACCTGACATACCCCTAGGACATCATTGCAAACCTAGATTAGCTTTTTAGTCATCTGTCCTCAGAGGACTGTTCTGGAATACCAACTTATGATACTACATATGGTCCCTGAGACCCACAACAGAACATCTCCTGTCCCCAGATGGAAGCCGTGGTCTTGGACCTGTGTCAAACCCTCAGGGTACATGAATCCTGCACGGCACCTTAGCCACCAGCACATTCTAAGATCTTCCTGGTAACAAACCAGCATTGTGACCCAACTTCATGATACTCCATGTCAACTCAAGGCCTGGCTACTTCGCCCCAGAGCCACCAGAATGAACTTTCCATGTTCCTCAGCTGCAATGGTCATTGGATATGTACTTTCCAGCATCCATGCGGGAGTCCTCTGCTACCCAAACTTTTCACATGGGGGTCACTGTAGCAAACAAATCAGACTCCCCCTGTCAAGTAGAAGGAAACCTTGCTGTTTGGAGCAATACACAAGCCCCAGCATTGGAAACCCTCTATGGCCTCTTGAAGCCACCCCTCCACTTGTCAGTCATCATAGACACAAATTCCACCATGAGCAAACATCTGACATCTGACCTTACTTAGTTGCTGGATATTTGAATCAGCCGCTACACACTGGAAATGCCTTTCGCTTGACACTGAATTTAGCCATAGCTTTTGTTTACAATTACGTCCTAACTCTACTAGTCCGCAAACCCATTTGATAAGGAATTCTGGACCCACAATGCAACATTCTGCCTTCTCCTTAGAAAGGAGAATGGCCTGATGAGTCTGCCCAGAATCTTCCCATGAAGATCAATCTACTCAGCCCTCGAGGGAACCCCAATTTATAGTTTGCCTTAGCCACTAGTGCTGTGTCTGACAGAGCCTGATCCCCAAACTTATGTCAGCCACCCAGAGGTTGAGGCCCATATCCAGCATGTGAGATGAGCCCTGGCCCAGGGCTGTCAACTCTACCCATCCTAGGTATTCAGGCATCTACCCCAGACCTTTGCTGGAATCCGTACCAATGGGGAACCTTACGCACAATAGAGACAACTCCTTCCCCATTGCAGGCATCCTGGCTGTTGGGATGGGTGTCCAACCCTCAGAATGGGAACCAGCTGCATAGCCAATGAGACCACGCCCACACCTGAGGGCTGCCCTGGGAACAAGCAGGCATTGTGACCCTCTCAGCTTGAGAATGCTTTCAAACAAATGATCTCAGTTGCACCTCCAAAATCCCACATTGCAGGCCTGGTATTCCCCAGTCCCAAATCCTAACACTTGGTTGGATTTTACAGGTGCCCAGGCCCAGAGCCCGTCTCTGGAATCTTTGTTTTGGGGCACCCCTAAGATGGAAAAACAGCACTCTTTCCTGACAGGAAATAGCCACCAAACTATGGGGAGCCTCCAGGATCCTTTGAGAGGAAAAATCCCCCATGGACCCATGATACCACCCTTGCATTCCTAGGCCATCCTGAAAAGTGAATCCAGATGCAATAGCATGTGCTACAGCCTTTGAGTCACCTGATTTTTATTTCCTGACATTTTTATTTCCAGGTCTATGCATTGGGCTTGCGATCTCCTTGCCACTAACCCTAATTCAAGTTTATGTTGCTGACTTCTCTTCCAAAACCATGGCTCACATTCCCTCCAGGATGGGGTCTGTGGAAACACATCACAGGACTGTACCTGCCATCCCCATGGAAACTGTGCCCGTCACAGTTGTCCAAACCCTCCAGATTAGGAAAAACCTGCAAGGCTCCTGAACCCACCCCAATATTGGAGGCCACTCTGGACACAAATGTGCAGTCTGAAACATCCTTATCACCTCCATCCAAGCAGACACCAAAATCAATGTTCCTGAGTCAGAAGATTGAACCTGACATCCCCCTAGGACTTCATTGGAAACTCAGATTAGGTTTTCAGGTCTCAGAGGCCTGACTTCATTGGAAACTCAGATTAGGTTTTCAGGCCTCAGAGGCCTGCTCTGGAATACCAATATGATAGAACATATGGTCCCTGAGCCCCACAACACAGCATCTCCTGTCCCCAAATGTAATCCCTGCACTTGGACCTGTGTAAAACATTCAGGGTAGATGAATTCTGCACAGTCCCTTAGCCACCAACACGTTCTAAGAAATCCCTGGTAACAACCAGCATTTTGACCCATCTTCTTGAGATTCCATGTCAAATCAAGGCCTTGCTACTTCGCCTCAGAGCCACCAGAACAAGGTTGCCATGTTCCTCAGCTGCAATGGTCAATGGAGGTGTGCTTTCCAGGCATCTATGATGGAGTGCTCTGCTACCAAACTTTCCACATGGGGGACCCTGGAGCAAATAAACCAGACTGCCCCTGTCCGGTAGAAGGAAACCTTGCTGTTTGGAGCATCTCGCAAGCCCCAGCATGGGAAATCCTCCATGGCGTCTTGACGCCACGCCTCCATTTGTCGGTCATCATAGACACAAAGTCCAGTGTGAACAAATATCTGACATCCGCCCTTACTGAGGTGCAGGATATTCTATTCATCTTTTGCACACTAGAACTGCCTTTCACTTGACACTGAATTTAACCATAGCTTGGGTTTACAATTCCACCCTCAACCGACTTGTCCACAATCCCTCTTGGTAGGGAATTCTGGAGCCACAGTGCAGCATTCTGCCTTCCCTGTAGAAAGAAAAAGTGCCTGATGAGTTTGCCCAGAAACTCCACGTGAGGATCAATCAGCTCAGCCCTCGATGGAACCTCAATTTATACACTGCCCTGGTCACTAGTGCTGTGTCTGACAGAGCCTGAGCCATGACATAGTGTCAGACACCATGAGAGCAGGGCCCATAACCATTATGTGAGAGTGGCCATGGCCCAAGTCTGTCATCTCTACCCATCCTTGTTATTCAGGCATCGGTCCCAAGACCTTTGCTGAACTCCCTGCCAATGGGGGAACCTGAATCACAATTGAGAACTCCTACTTCTCCATGGCAGGAATCTTGGCTGTTGATATGGGTGTCCAACCCTCAGAGTGGGAGAGAGCTGCATGATCAATGAGATCACGCCCACACATGAGGCCCACCCTGGGCACAAGCAGGCATTGTGACCCTCAGCCTGAGCATGCTTTCAAACAAGTCCTCTCAGTGACACCACCAGGATCCCGCAATGCAGGCCTGGTATGCCCCTAGGACCAAATCCTATCCCTTGGTCGGATTTTTCAGGTGCCCAGTCCCAAAGCCCGTCTCTGGATTCCATTTTGGGGCACCCCTAAGATGGAAAACAGCACTCTTCACTTCCCTGAGAAAGCCACCAAATTATCGGGAGCCACCAGAATCCTTAGATAGGAAAAATCTCCCATGGACCCATGAGACCACAGCTGCATTCTGAGGCAATTCTGGACACAGAATCAGATACAAAAGCCTGCGCTACTGCCTTCGAGTCACCTGATTTACTGTTCCTGACGTGCTGCCCTCCAGGTATGCATTGGGCCTGGGATCCCTTCGCCACTAACATTAATCCAAGTTTGTGTTTGGAGACTTCTATCCTAAAACCATGGCTCACATGTCCTCCAGGTTATGGTATCTGGAGCCATACCACAGGACTGTGCCTGCCATCCACAAGGAAACTATGCCTGTCAATGTTGCCTAAACCCTCTAGATTAGGAGAAATCTGCAATGCCATTGAGCCCACCCCAATATTGGAGGCTGCTGTGGATGCAAATGCGCAGTCTTAAATACCCTGATCACCTTCCTCAAGGCAGACACCCAAGTCCATGGTCCTGAGTCAGAAGATTGAATCTGACATGCCCCTAAGACTTCATTTGAATGCTAGGTTAGGTTCTCAGGTATCTGTCCTCAGAGGCCTTCTGGAATACCAACTTATGATACAACATGTTGTCCCTGGGCCACACAAAAGAGCATCTGTCGCCAGAAGGAAGCCGTGCTCTTGGACCTGTGTCAAACCCGCAGGGTAGATGAATCCTGCATGGCCCCTTAGCAACCACCACATTCTATGATCTCCCCAGTAACAAACCATCATTGTGACCAATTTTCATGAGACTCCATGTCAAATCAAGGTCTTGATATTTTGCCCTAGAGCCACCAGAATGAACCGGCCTTGTTCCTCAGCTGCAATTTTCAATCGAAGCATCCAAGCGGGAGTGCTCTGTTACACCAACTTTCCCCATGGGGAAACCGGAGCAAACATACCAGAATCTCCCTGTCTGGTAGAAGGAACCTTGCTGTTTGGAGCATCTCACAAGCCCCAGCGTGGGAAATACTCAGTGGTCTCTTGACGCCTCCCCTCGACCTGATTTACATTTCCTGACATGCTGCCCTCCAGGACTATGCCTTGGGCCTGCGATCACCTCGCCACTAACCCTAACCCGAGTTTGTGTTTGCAAACTTCTCTCCCAAAACTATGGCTCACATGACTTCTGGGATGGGGTCTCTGGAGTCACACCACAGGACTATGCCTGCCATCCTCAAGAAAATGTTGCCCATCACAGTTGCCAAAAATTGCCAGATTAGGAGAAACCGGAAAGGCCACTGAGCCCAGCCCTATATTGGAGGCTTCTCTGTATGCAAATGCTCATTCTGAAACACCCTGATCACCTTGATCCAGGCACACAGCCACGTCAATGGTCCTGAGTCAGAAGAATGAACCTGACATGCCCTTAGATGTTCATGGAACTCTGCATTAGGATTTCAGGCCTCTGTCCTCAGAGGCCTGTTCTGGAATAACAATTTATGATACAGCATGTGGTCCCTGAGCCTCACAAGGAACATCTATTTCCCCAGAAGGAAGTCATGCTATTTGGCCTATGTCAAACGCTCATGGTAGATGAATCCTGCACGGCCAATTAGCCATCAACACATTCTAAGATCTCCCTGGTAACAAACCAGCATTGTGACCCATCTTCATGAGACTCCATGTCAACTCAAGGCCTTACTAATTCACCCCAGAGCCACCAGATGAACCTGCCTTGTTGCTCAGCTGCAATGCTCAATGGAGGTGTGCTTTCCATGCATCCATGCGGGAGTGCTTTGCAACCCAGTCATTACACATGGATGACCCTGGAGCAAAGAAACCAGACTCCTGTCCTGTGGAAAGAAATCTTGCGGTTTGGAGCATCTCACAAGACCCAGCGTGGGAAATCCTCCATGGCCTCTTGATGACACCCTTCCATTTGTCAGTCGTCATAGACACAAACTCCATCTTGACCAAACACAGGACATCCACCCTTACTCAGGTGCTGGATATCTCTAATCAGGCGCTGCACACTGGAAATGCCTTACACTTGGCAATGAATTGAACCATAGCTTGGGTTAACAATTCCATCCTCACCCTACTGGTCCCCATTTACTCTTGACTGGGAATACTGGAGGCACAACACAGCATTCTGCCTTCCTCATAGAAAGAAGAAGGGCCTGGTGAGCCTGCCCAGAAACTCCACCTGAGGATCAATCTACTCGGCCCTCGAGGGAACCCCAACTTATAGGCTGCCCTGTCCACTAGTGCTGTGCTGACCAAGCCTAAGCCCAGACCTCATGTCAGCTACCCAGAGGGCTGGGTCCATATCTAGCAAGTGAGACCAGCCATATCCCAGGGCACTCATCTCTACCTATCCTTAGTATTCAGGAATCTGTCCCCAGGCCTTTGCTGGAATTCCTACCAATGAAAGAACCTCAAGCACAATAGAGAACTCCTCCTTCCCGATGGTAGTAATGTTAGCTGTTGGGTTGGGTGTCCAACCCTCAGAGTGGAAGCCAGCTGCATGGCCAGTGAGACCACACCCACTCCTGATGGCTGTCCTGGACACAAGCAGGCATTGTACTCTCAGCCTGAGCATGCTTTCAAACAAACGCTTTCAGTTGCACCTCCAAGATCCCGCTTTGCAGACATGGTATGCCCCTAGACCCAAATTGTAACCCTTCGCAGGAATTTCCAGGTGCCCAGACCCTAGCCTGTCTCTGGAATCCCTGTTTTGGGGCTCCCCAAAGATGGAAAACAACACTCTTCCCTTCCCTGAGAAAGCCACCCAACTATTGGGACCTGCCAGGATCCTTAGAGAAGAAAATCTCCCATAAACCCATGAGAGCACAGGTGCATTCCAAGGCCACCCTGGACACACAATCCAGATACAAAAGACTGTGCTACCACCTACGAGTCACCCTATTTACAGCTCCTGACAAGCTTCCCTCCAGGTCTATGCATTGGGCCTGTGATCACCTCACCACTAACCCTAACCTGAGTTTGTGTTTGCAGACTTCCATCCCAAAACCATGGCTCACATTCCCTCCAGGTTGTGGTACCTGGAGCCACACCACAGGACTGTGCCTACCATCCCCAATGAAACTGTGACTGTCACTGCTGCCCAAACCCTCTAGATTAGGAGAAAACTGCAATGCCCTTGAGCCGACCCCAATATTGGAGGCAGCTGTGGATGCAAATGCGCAGTCTGAAACACCCTGATAACCTCCATCAAGGCAGACACCCAAGTCAATGGTCCTGAGTCAGAAGATTGAACCTGACATGACCCGAGGGCTTCATTTGAACTCTAGATTATGTTTTCAGGTATCTGTCCTCAGAGGCCTGCTCTGGAATACTAACTTATGATACAACATGTTGTCCTTGGGCCACACAAAAGAACATCTGTCACCAGAAGGAAGCTGTGCTCTTGTACCTGTGTCAAACCCTCAGGATAGATGAATCCCACATGGCCTCTTAGCAACCAGCACATTCTATGATCTCCCTGGTATCAAATCATCATTGTGACCCATTTTCATGAGACTCCATGTCAAATCAAGGCCTTGACATTTCGTTCCAGAGCCACCAGAATGAACCGGCCTTGTTCCTCAGCTGCAATTTTCAATCGAGGTGTGCTTTCCAGGCATCCATGCGGGAGTGCTCTGCTACACAAACCTTCTGAGTGGGGAAATCGGAGCAAACATACCAGACTCCCCCTGTCCGGTAGAAGGAACTTTGCTGTTTGGAGTATCTCACAAGTCCCAGCGCGGGAAATCCTCCATGGCCTCTTGAAACCACCTCTCCATTTGACGGTCATAATAGACACAAACTCCAGTGTGAGCAAACATCATTCATCTGCCCGTATTCTGCTGCTGGATGTCTCGAATGAGCTGCTCCACATTAGACCTGTCTCCTGTATGGAACTGAATTTAACCGTAGCTGGTGTTTACAATTCCATCCTCACCCTACTGGTCCCCAAGCCATCTTGATAAGGAATTCTGGAGCTACAGTGCAGCATTCTTGTTTCCCCATAAAAGAAGAAGTGCCTGGTGAGAGTGCCCAACAACCCCACATAAGCATCATCTGCCTGGCCCTCGAGGATCCCTGATTTATAGGCTGACCTGGCCACTAGTGCTGTGTCTGACAGAGCCTGAGACCCGACCTCGTGTCAGCCACACAGAGAGCAGTGCCCATATCCAGCAAGTGAGCCCGGCCATTGCCCAATCTGTCCTCTCTCCCCATCCTTGGTATTCAGGCATCTGTCCCCAGACCTTTGCTGGAATCCCAGCCAACAGGGGAACCTGAAGCCCAATAGAGAAGTGCTACTTTCCCATTGCAGGAAACCTAGATGTTTGATGGGTTTCCAGCCCTCAGAGAGGGAGCCAGCTGCACTGGCAGTGAGACCATGCCCTCTCCTGAGGGGCGCCCAGGGAACAAACAGGCATTGTGACCCTCAGCCTGAGCATGCTTCCAAACAAGCCCTCTATATTGCACCACCAGGATCCCGCACTGAATGCCTGAGATGCCCCTAGGCCGAAATCCCACCCTAGGTGGGAATTTCTTGGCGCCCAGACCCAGAGCCCCTCTCTGGAATCCCTGTTTTGGGGCACCCCTAAGATGGAAAACAACACTCTTCCCTTCCTTGAAAATGCCAACAAACATCTGGGAGAAACCAGGATCCTTAGAGAGGAAAAATCTCCCATGGACCCATGAGACCACACCTGCATTCCGAGGCTATTCTGGACACACAATTAAGAGAGAAAAGCCTGTGCCTCCGCCATCGAGTCACCCTAATTACAGTTCCTGACTAGCTGCCCTCCAGGTCTATGCATTGGGCTGTGATCTCCGTGCCACTAAGCCTAACCCGAGTTTGCATTTGCAGACTTCTTTCTCAAAACCATGGCTCACATACCCTACAGTATGGGGAATCTCAAGCCACCCCACAGGACTGTGTCTGCCATCCCCTAGTTAACTTTGCCCATCACAGTTGCTCAAACCCTCCAGATTATGAGAAACTTGCAAGGCCCCTGAGCCCACCCTAATATTGGAAGCTGCTCTGGACTCAAAGGCACAGTCTTAAATACCCTGATCACTTACATCCAGGCAGAAACCCAAGTCAATGGTCCTGAGTCAGAAGATTGAACCTAACATGCCACTAGGACATCATTGGAACACTAGATTAGGTTTCAGGCATCTGTCCTCAGAGGACACATGGAGTTTCTTCTTTCTATGAAGAAGGCAGAATGCTGCTTTGTGGCTCCAGAATTCCCTATCAAGAGGGCTTGGGGACCAGTTCAGCAATAACGAGTTAGGATACAACATATGGACCCTGAGCCACACAACAGAACATCTCCTATCCTAAGAAGGAAAGTGTGCTCTTCCACCTGTGCCAAACCCTCAAGGTAGGAGAATCCTTCATGGCTCCTTAGCCACCAGCACATTCTAAGACCTCCCTGGTAACAAACCAGCATTGGGACCCATCTGTAAGAGATTCCATATCAACTCAAGGCCTTGATGCTTCGCCTCAGAGCCACCGGAACGGACCTGTCATGTTCCTCAGCTGCAATGGTCATTGGATGTGTCCTTTCCAGGCATCCATGCAGGAGAGCTCTGCTACCCAAACTTTCCATATGGGCACACTGGATCAAAGAAAGCAGACTCCACCTTTCCAGAAGAAGGAAACCTTGCTGTTTGGAGCATCTCGCAAGCCTCAGCATAAGAAATACTCCATGGCCTCTTGACAGAACCCCTCCATTAGTTGGCCATCATAGAAAGAAACTCCACTGTGGGCAAACATCAGACATCCACCCTTATTCAGGTCCTGCATATCTCCAACAAGATGCTGCGATTGGAACTTTGTTCCACTTGGCGCTGAATTGAACCATAGCTTGTGTTTACAATTCAATCCTCACCCTACTGGTCCCCAAGTCCTCTTGATAGGGAATTCTGGAGCCACAACGCAGCATTCTGCCTTCTTCATAGAAGGAAGAAGTGCCTGGATAGTCTGCCTAGAAACCCCACATGAGGATCATCGGCTCGGTCCTCGAGGGAACCCTGTTTTGTAGGCTGCCCTGGCCACTAGTACTGTGACTGAAGGAGCCTGAGCCCAGACCTAGTGTCAGCCACCCAGAGAGCAGGGCCAGTATCCAGTATGTGAGACCTGCCATGGTCTAAATCTGTCATCTTAACCAATCCTTGGTATTCAGGCATCTGTCCCCAGACCTTTGCTGGAATCCCTGCCAATGGGAGAACCTGAAGCACAATAGAGAATTCCTCCTTCCCAAAGGCAGGAAACTTGACTGTTGGATTGGTTGTCCAACCCATAGGGTGGGAGCCAGCTAAATGGGAAATAAGACCACGTCCACTCCTGAGGGCCACCCTGGGCACAAGCAGGCATTGGGACCCTGAGCCTGAGCATGCTTTCAAACAAACCCTCTCAGTTGCATCACCAGGATCTCGCATTGCAGTCCTGGGATGCCCCTAGGCTGAAATCCTAACCCTAGGTGTAAATGTCTTGGCTCCAGACTCAGATCCCATCTCTGGAATCCCTGTTTTGGGGTACCCATAAGATGGAAAACAGCACTCTTCCCTTCCTTGAAAAAGCCCAAACTATTGGGAGCCACCAGGATCCTTAGAGAGGAAATATCTCCCATGGACCCACGAGACCACACCTGCATTCCGAGGCAATCCAGGACACAAACCAGATACAAAAGCCTATGTCACCGCCTTCGAGTCACCATAATTAAAGTTCCTGACGAGCTGCCCTCTAGGTCTGTGCATTGGGCCTGCAATCACCTCACCTCTAACCCCAACCCAAGTTTGTGTTTGCAGACTTCTCTCTGAAAACCATGGCTCACATGCCCTCCAGGACGGGGTCTCTGGAGCCACACCACAGCACTAGGCCTTCCATCTTCAAGGAAACTGTGACATCCCAATGGCCCAAACCCTCCAGATTTGGAGAAACCAGCAAGACCCCTGAGCCTACCCCACTAATGGAGTCCACTCTGGATGCAAAAGCACAGTCTGAAACACCCTGATCACCTACATCCAGGCAGACACCCCAGTCAGTGGTCCTGAGTCAGAAGATTGAACGTGACATGCCCCTAGGACTTCATTGGAACCCTAGATTTGGTTTTCAGGCATCTCTCCTCAGAGGCCTATTCTGGAATAAAGACTTATAATACAGCATGTGGTCCCTGAGCCACACAACAGAACATCTCCTTTCCCAGAAGGAAACCGTGCTCTTGGACTTGTGTCAAACCCTCAGGGTAGGAGAATCCTGCATGGCACCTTATCCACCAGCACATTCTAAGATCTCCCTGGTAACAAAACAGCACACCCCAAGTCAACTCAAGGCCTTGGTACTTCTCCCCAGAGCCACCAGAACGAACCTGCCATGTTCCTCAGCTGCAATAGTCAATGGAGGTGTGCTTTCCCAGCATCCATGTGGGAGAGTTCTGCTACCCAAACTTTCCACATGGGTGACCCCGGAGGAAACAAACAAAACTCTCCCTGTCTAGTAGTAGGAAACCTTGCTATTTAGAGCATCTCACAAGCCTCAGCGTGAGAAGTCCTCCATAGTCTCTTGACGCCTCCCCTTCATTTGTTGCTCATCATAGACACAAACTCCAATGTAAGCAAATATCTGACATCTGCCTTTACTCATGTTTTGGATATCTTTATTAAGCCGCTGCATATTGGGACTGCCTTTCACTTGGAACTGAGTTTAGCCGTAGCTTGTGTTTACAATTCCATCCTCAACTTCCTGGTCCCCAAACCTTCTTGATAGGGAAATCTGGAGCCACAACACAGCATTCTGAATTTGCCATAGAAAGAAGTTGTTTCTGGTGAGTCTGCCCAGAAACACCACATGAGGATCCATCTGTTCTTCACTTGATGGAACCCCAATTTATAGGCTGCCCTGTCCACTATTGCTGTGTCTTACAGAGCCTGAGTCTTATCCTAGAGTCAGCAAACCAGGGAGCGGGTCCCATATCCTGCATGTGAGACCGGCCATGGCCCAATTCTGTCATCTCTACCCATCCTTTGTACTCAGGCATCTCTCCCCAGACCTTTGCTGGAATTCCTGCCAATGGGGGATCCTGAAGCACAACAGAGAATTCCTCCTTCCCCATGGAAGGAAATGTCGCTGTTCGGATGGTTGTCCAAATCTCAGAGTGGGAACCAGCTGCATGGCCAATATGACCACGCACACTCATAGGGCAGCCTAGGGCCCAAACAGGCATTGTCTCCCTCAGCCTGACATGCTTTCAAGCAAGCCCTCTCAGTTGCACCACCAGGATCCCGCTTTGTAGGCCAGGGACGGCCCTAGGCTCATATCATAACCCTTGGTGGGATATTCCAAGTATTCAGACCCAGAGCCCTTCTCTGGAATCCCTGTTTGTGGGCACCCCTAAGAAGGAAAAAAACACTCTTCCCTTCCCCAAAAAACCCACCAAACTATTGGGAGACGCCAGGATCCTTAGAGAGTAAAATCTCCCTTGGCCTCATGGGATCACACCTGCATTCTGAGGCCATCATGAATACAGAATCCAGATATAACATCCTGTGCTACTGCTTTCGTGTCACCCTAATTACACTTCCTGATGAGCTGCCCTCCAGGTCCACACATTGGGACTGCGATGACCTCACCATTGTCCCTAAGCCGAGTTTGTGTTTGCAGACATCTCTCCATAACCATGGCTCACATGGTCTCCAGGATGGGGTCTTGGAATCACACCACAGCACTTTGCATGCCATCCCCTAGGAAACTGTACACTTCACAGTTTCCCAAACCTCATATTAGAAGAAACCTGCAAATCCCCTGAGCACACCCCAATATTGGAGGCCACTCTGGACGCAAATGCACAGTCTGAAACACTCTGATCACCTACATCTAGGCAGACACCTAAGTCAACTGTCCTGAGTCTGAAGATTGAACCTGAGATGACCTAGGACTTCACTGGAACTCTAGATTAAGTTTCCAGGCATCAGTCCTCAGAGGCCTGTGTTGGAATATGAACTTATGATTCAACATGTCCTGAGCCACACAACACTACATCAGCTGTCCCCAGAAGGGGACAGAACTCTTTGACCTGTGTTAAACCCTCAGGGTAGGAGAATCCTGCATGGCACCTTAGCTACCAGCACATTCTAAGATTTCCCAGGTAACAAACCAGCATTGTGACCCATATGCAAGAGATTCAATGTCAACTCAAGGCCTTGGTACTTCTCCCCAGAGCCACCAGAAGGAACCTGTCATGTTCCTCAGCTGCAATGGTCATTTTGGGTGTGCTTTCCAGGTATCCATGCAGAAGAGCTCTGCTATCCATACTTTCCACGTCGGGGACTCTGGAGCAAACAAACCAGAGTCCACCTGTCATTAGAAAAAACAATCTTGCTGTTTGGAACATCTCACAAGCATCATTGTGGGGAATCCTCCATGGCCTCTTATGCCACCTCTCCATTTGTCGGTCATCAAAGACACAACCTCCAGTGTGAGCAAACATCATTCATCTGCCCTTATTCAGGTGACAGTTATCTCGTTCGTTGGCTATCATAGATACAAACTCAAGTGTGAGCAGACATCTGACCTCGCCCATACTCAGGTGCTGGAGATCTCGAAAAAACTGCTACACATTGGAACAGCCATGTGCTCGACACTGAGCTTTAATGTAGCTTGTATATTCAGTCTTCTGTCCTCACACTCCTCACATGTAAGTCCTCCATATTATGAATTTGGGAGCCACAATGCAGCCTTCTACCTGCCCACCAGAAAGAAGTGCCCTATGGGTCTGCGCAGAAAATCCACATGAGGATCCACCTGCAGGGCCTTCTATGGCACCCCAATATCATAGGCCACCCTGTGCACTAATGCTCTGTCTGACACAGCCCAAGCCCCAATCACCTGGCAGCCACACAGAAAGCGGACCCCATCTCCTACAGATGTGACCTGCCTTGACCTGAGTCCTTCATCTTGATCCAACCTGGGTATTCAGGTACCTATCCCAGAACATAGCTCAAATTCCTGCACATGGAGGACCCTGAAGCACAAAAAAGTACTCCTCCTTCCCCATGGAAGGAAAATTAAATGTTGAGATGGTTGTGCAACCCTCAGATTGGGATCCAGGTGCATGGAACAAGAGACAGCGCCCACTCAGGATGGAGAGCTGGGCACAAACAGGCATCGTGACCCTCACCCTGACACCCATTTCCAACAAGCCCCAACAGGAGCTTGACCAGAACCCCACAGAGCAGGTCTGTCAGGCCCTTAGGTCCAAATCCTAAGCCTTGGTGGGGTTACTCAGTCACCAGGACCCAGAACCCATCCCTGGAATCCATGTTTTGACAGGAACCCTGACACGGTAAAACGCGCTCTCCCCTTCCCCAGTAAGACACCAAACTCTTGGGTGCTGGGAAGAATTCCCAGAGAGGAAGACACTTCCATGGACCCATGAGGACACCCCTCCATTCCGTGGTTATCCTAGACACAATCCAAACAGAAAAGTCTGTGCCCCTGTGTCCCAGCCGCCCGAATTTCAAATCCGAGGAGCTGCACTCAGGGTCTGCAGATCGGGCCTGCCATCACCTCGCACTTAAATCATACCCGATTTTGTGTCTGAATATTTTGATCCCAGAGCAATTAACCAAATGCCCTCCAGGATGGGGCCTCCAGAACAACAGCACATCACTGGGCCTGCTCTCTGGAGGAATCTCTGCCTGGCTCAGTTGCCCAAACCCTCCAGATTAGGAGAAAACTGCAAGGCCCCTGAGCTCACCCAATTTCATAGGCCGCTCTGGAAAAAATGCACTGTCTGACACAGCCTCAGCACCTATCTCCAGGAAGACATACAGGTCAATGACGCTGAGTCTGAAGATTGATTCTGCCATGCCCCTAGGACCTCATCAGAACCCTAGCTTAGGTTTTCAGGCCTCTGTCCCCAGAGGCCTCTTCTGGAAAACCAATATATGATCCAACCTCTGGTCTGCGAGCCACAAGAGAGCCCCTCCTGTCCCGAGAAGGAAACCTGCCTCCTGGGAACTGGGTCTAACCCTTAGGATAGGAGAATCCAGCATGGCCCCAGGGCCTACTCCACATTCTAATGTCTCCCTGGACATGAAGCAGTATTTGGAACTGTTATATCGAGAACTTCTGTCAACTCAGATCACGTGGAACTTGGAACCAGAGACAACACATCAAGCCTGCCCTTGGCTGTAATGGTAACCCAAGGTGGGCTTCCCAGTCCTCCATTCAGAGACCTGTGCTATCGAATCTTCCATATAGGGTACCTGCCCTCTAAGCAGACTTCCCCTGACCCTCATTAGGACACCTTGCTGTTTGGAGCAGCTCACAAGCTCCAGCTTGGGAAAACCTCCAAGGCTTCCTGAGAAAAGCCCACCATTCGTTGGCCATCATGGATACAAACTCCAGCATGAGCAGACATCTGACCCTCGACCATATTCAGGTGCTGGAGATCTTGAAACAACCACTGTACATTGAAATGGCCATGTGCTCGGCACTGAGCTTAACCGTAGCTAGTCTTTTCAGGCTTCTGTCCTCAAAGTCCTCACCCACAAGCCCTCCTTATTGGGTATTCTGGAACCAAAACACAGCCTACTGTCTGCCCACCAGAAAGAAGATGTGCCCTATGGGTCTGCATGAAACCCCACATGAGGATCCAGTTGCAGAGCTCTCAATGGCACCCCAATATCATAAGACTCCCTCTGCACGAATGCTCTGTCTGACACAGCTCAAGCCCCGACCTCTGGTCAGCCACCCAGACAGCGGGCCCCATATCTGGCAGGTTTGTCCTGCCTTGGCCCGAGGCCGTCACTTGAAGCAACCTGGGTAATCAGGTACCTGTCCCAGAACTTAGCTCAAATTCCTGCCCATGGGGGACCCTGAAGCACAAATGAGTACTCCTCCTTCCCCATGGAAGGAAAACTGAATGTTGAGATGATAGTCCAACACTCACAGTGGGAGCCAGGTGCATGGCCCATGAGACTACACCCACTCAGGATGGGCAGCAGGGCACAGATATTGTGACCCTCACCCTAAGACCATTTCCAACAGCCCCCTCGAGAGCTAGACCAGGAGTCAACAGAGCATGCCTGTCATGTTCCTAGGCCCAAATCCTAAGTCTTGTTGGGGTTATCCAGGTGCCCGGATCCAGAACTAATCTCTGGAATGCCTGTTTGGATGGGACACCTGAGATGGAAAACAGTGCTCTCCCATTCTCACAGAAAGACACCAAACTCTGCGGTGCTGGACAGAATCCCCAGAGAGGTAGAATATTCCATGGACCCATGAGGTCACCCCTCCTTTCCATGGCCATTCTAGACACACAATCCAGACCGAAAAGCCTGTGTTCCAGCCTCCCAGTGGTCCGAATTTCAAATCCCGAGAAGCTGCCCTCAGTGTCTACAGATAGGGCCTGCCATCACCTCCCCCCACTAACTATTACCCGAGTTTCTTTCTGAAGACTTTGGTCCCAAAATCCTGACCCACATGCACTCCAGGATGGGGCCTCCAGAACCACATCACATCACTGGGCCTGCTCTTCCGAGGAAACTCTGCCCATCTCAGTTTCCCAAGCCCTCCAGACTAGCAGAAACCTGCAAGGTCTCTAAGCCCACTCCAATTCCATAGGCCTCTCTGGAAAAATGCACAGTCTGACACAGCCTCAGAACATACCTCCAGGAAAACATGCAGGTCAATGGAAAGGGATGAATGCCCTAAGACCATGGTGGGTCCAAGGTGCTGGGTGTGCAGCCAGCTGTCTCGGTTTCTGTTGGAAGGTCTGGGATCAGGCTATGTAAGACAGAGCATTAGTGCTTAGTGTAGCCTATGCAATTGGTGTGTTGCCGAGGGCTGAGCAGGTTGATCCTCATTATGGGTTTCTGGGCAATGCCATAGAATATATATTTCTTCCCGTGGGCAGGCAGAGTGCTCTGTTTTGGCCCCAGTATTCCCAATCAGGAGGGCTTGTGGGCCAGGAGTCTGAGGAAGGAAGTCTGAAAACACAAGCTAGGGTGAAGTTTGGGGTGAAGGACATGGCAGACGTACTCTGCAGAGGCTGAATTGAGATCTCCTGCATCTGAAGTCAGGGAGAGGATCAAACGTTGGCTGAGGCTGGAGTTTGTGTCCATAATGGCTCCTTCATGAAGTGGGGGCCTCATGAGGCCAAGGAAGTTTTCCCATGCTCAGTTTGGAGGTTGCTCCAAACCACAAGGTTTCCTTCTGTGGGACAGTCAAGTCCTGTTGGATGGCTCCAGGACGTCCCATATGGAAAGACTAGAGAACAGGGTTCTATTGTTGGGTGCCTGTACAGCATACATCACATTCCCATTGGCTATTTGTGAAAAGACATGTTAGAATTGCTGGCTCTGGGGCGAGCTACTCAGGGTGCTGAGTTGAAATGGACACTCCTGAGGATGGGTCATAATGTGTATTTGTGTCCATAGAGACCTTAGAATGTGCTGGTGGCTCAGAGGTCCTGCAGAATTGGCCTGCCTGAACGGTTTGATACAGCTCCAAAAAGAAAGCTCCCCATGTGGAGACGGGAGAGGTTCTGTTTGGTGACTCAGAAAAGCCCCAGATGCTGGTCTTCAAAACCAGTCCTCTGAGGAGAGACACCTGGAAACCAAAGCTAGGGTTCAGATTGGGGCCTAGGGGCCTGTCCATTTCAATCTTCTGTCTTTGGGGATACTGTCTAAGTGTCTAAGTGGAGATAGTTTCTCAGCTAGTGTCAGAGTGCCCCTCTTAGTCCAGGGCAGCCTACACAATTGGTATGGCCTCGGGGGACTTGGAGATTTCTCCAAATCTCTAGGGTTGTGGCAAATAGATAGGGCACAGTTTCAATGGAGAGGACAGGCACAGTCCTTCGGTTTGGCTCCATAGGTCCTAGCCTGGAAAGTGTGTGGGTCTATGCTGTGAGCACAGAAGTCTGAAAACACAAACTTGGGTAAGGTGTGGCACCGAGGGTATGGCAGGCCAGATCTACAGACCGTGAGGGGAGCTCCTTGGCTATTGAAATAAGAGCAAGTGTGAGGTGGTCCCTCAGGCTTTTTTCTCTGGATGTGGTGTCCAGGATAGCCATGTATTGTAGGGTGGCCTCAGGGGCTATGGACGAGTCTCCCTCTCTGTGGATTGGGCCCAGCTCCCAAGGGTTTGGGGTCATTTTGTGGGGATGTTGGAGTCCTGTTATCTGGCTCAGGTGTCTCTCCAAGAGAGAGATTCCTGAGCAGAGGCCCAGGTACACACGACTGGAAAACTCGAATTCTGGTGAGGACTGGGAGCATAGGGGCTTGGCAAGCCCCATATGTGGGCTCTTGGTCCCCGAGAGGCCTTACTTCGACATGGGGCTCACGCTGAGGGTCACAATGTGAGTTTGTGCCCATGTCGGCACTCAAGTTTGGGCATGGCCTCAGGGACTATGAAGGATTTTCCTACCCTGAAGGTGTGACTCCATGCCACAGCTTTAAAGCCATGGGAAAGAGGAGTTCTGATTTCTGCTTCAGGTACCCACCTTTTTGGGGATTTGATATAATGTCTAGGTTCAGATGTCTGACAACCCAGGTTGGGAAGAGATGACAGCCTAAGGCCATGGTGTGTCCGATGTTCTGGGCTTGTGGCCAGCTGTTTCCTTGTCTGTCGGGATTTCTGGCCTCAGGCTGTGTCAGAAAGAGAAATAGTGCCCAGGGAAGCCTATCCAATTGTGGTGCAGTTGAGGCCCGAGCAGGTTGATCCTCATTTGGGGTTTCTGGAGAGCCCCTTTGGGCAACATTTTTCTTCTGCTGGGCAGGCAGAGGGCTGCGTTGTGGTTCCGGAATTCCCAGTCTGGAGGGCTTATTTGCCAGCAGTGTGAGGAAGGAAGTCTAGAAACACAAACTAGCATGAGGTTTGTGGCCGAGGGCATGGCAGGCCCACTCTGCAGAGGCTGAATCAAGATCTCCTGCATCTGAGGTCAGGGCGAGTATCAGACATTGCCTCAGGCTGGAGTTTGTGTCCATGATGGTCCCTTCCTGAAGGGGGTGGGGCCATCATGAGGCCAGAGATGTTTCCCTATGCTGGGAGTTGTGAGCTGCTCCAAACCTCAAGGTTTCCTTCTACAGGACAGTCGAGTTATATTGGATGGTTCTAGGACACCCCATAAGGAAAGACTCGAGAGCAGGGGTCTAAGCACGGATGCCTGAAAACGCCACCTCACATTCCCATTGACTGATCATAATAAGGCAGGCTCAATCTGTGGCATCTTGCGCGAGCTACCCAGAGGGCTGAGTTGAAATAGACTCTGCTGAGGATGGGTCATAATGTGGGTTGGTGGCCATGGAGGCCTTGGAATGTGGTGGTGGCTCAGGGTCTTTGCAGGATTCTCCAACCCAAAGGGTTTGACACAGCTCCACCAAGGACGCTTCCCATGTGGAGACGAGAGATGTTCTGTTTGGTGCCTCAGGAAAGCCTCATATGCTGGTCTTCAAACCCAGGCCTCTGAGAAGTGATACCTGGAAACCAAAGCAAAAGTTCATATTAGGACCTAGGGTACTGTTAGGTTCAATCTTCAGTATCTGTGGACCTCTATCTGCGTGTCTGCATGGAGGTAGTTGCTCAGCTTGTGTCAGAATGCCCCTGTTTGTCCAGGGTGGCTTACAGTAGTGGGATGTTCTCAGGGGCCTTGAGGTTTCTCATCTTCTGTAGGGTTGTGGCCAATGGAATGGGCAAAGTTACCTAGGAGAGTGCAGGCATAGTCCTGTGGTGTGGCTCCAGAGGACCCAGCCTGGAGGCTGTGTGTGCCAGGGCTGTGGGGAGAGATGTCTGAAAACACAAACTCGGCTCAGGTTTGGCACCGAGGTTATGGCACACCTCATCTACAGTCCATGAAAGGATTAACTTGGTATATGAATGGAAGGCGAGTGGGAGGCAGTCATTCAGGCTTTTGTCTCTGGATGTTGTGTCCACAATGGCCGTTAAATATAGGGGTGGACTCATGGGCCGAGGAAGAGTATTCCCTCTCTGGTGATTTGCCTAGCTCCCTAGAGTTTGGGGTCATTCTTGGGAAGGAAGGAGTCCTGTTTTCCGAGGTGTCCCCCCAGTAGAGGGATTCTAGAACAGAGCAGTGGGTACTGACAACTGGAATACCCGCCCTCTGGTTAGGTTTGGGAGCCTATGGGCATGGTAAACCCCATATGGGAGCTATTATTCCAGCAACTGTGAGGCGTTACTTGAATACGGGACTCATGCTGAGGGTCACAATCTTCTTTTGTGCCCAAGGCGGCCCTCAAGCATGGGCATAGCTTCATGGGCTATACAGGTCTCTCCTACACTGAAGATTTGACTCCCTGCCAGCAACAGTTGTTTTGCCATGGAGAAGAAGGAGTTCAGACTCATGCATCACTTTCCCCCCTGTGCAGAGATTGGAGATAAGGTCTAGGTTCCAGTTCCTGAAAAGCCAAGTTGGGAAGGGATGATGGCCTAAGGCCATGGTGGGTCAGATATGCTGGGTGTGCAGCCAGCTGTCTCGGTGTCTGTTGGAATGTCTGGGCTCAGGCTATGTAAGACACAGCATTAGTGCTTAGGGTAGCCTGTGCAGTTGGAGTGTTGCCTATGGATGGGCAGGTTGATCCTCATTTGGGGTTTCTGGGCAATGCAATAGACAATATTTTTTTCTTCTGGTAGGCAGGCAGAATGCTTCTTTGTGGCCCCAGAATTCGCAATCGGGAAGGCTTGTGTGCCAGGAGTGTGAGGACTGAGGTCTGAAAACAGAAACTAGGGTGAGGTTTGGGGCCAAGGGCCGACAGGTCCACTCTGCAGAGGCTGAATTGAGATCTCCTGCATCTGAAGTCAGGGTGAGGATCAAATGTTGGCTGAGGCTGGAGTTTGTGTCCATTATGGCCCCTTCATGATGTGGTAGCTCATGAGGCTAAGTAGGTTTTCCCACGCTGAGTTTGTGAGTTGCTCCAAACCACAAGGTTTCTTTTTGTGGGACAGTCAAGTCCTGTTAGATGACTCCTGGAAGTCCCATACTGAAGGACTGGAGGGCAGGGTTGGATGGATGGATGCCTCTACAGCATACATTGCATTTCCATTGGATATTTGTGATAAGATATGTTTAAACTGCTGAATATGAGGCGAGCTACCCAGGGTGCTGATTTGAAATGGACTCTCCTGAGGATGGGTCATAATGGGGTTTTGTGTCCATGGAGACCTTGGAATGTGCTGGTGGACCAGGGGCCGTGCAGAATTCGCCTGCCTGAATGGTTTGATACAGGTCC